>NW_015090811.1:4085359-4167798 GCF_001431845.1 Calidris pugnax | reverse complement strand
AATGAATGAATGAAATCTGGCCAGATCTCCCTGCTGTAACTACAGAGTATTTATATAGGTTTTTCACTCATTCTTAAGTCAACTTCTTCCATGATACATGAATTTGTTGAGGCCCATCTACCTACCTGTGCCACCACATTTACAGGCTGATATTTGGGGTAGCAGGATGATAGATTTTTGAGTTCCATCCAAGCATATACAAGCATACACATGTTTTTCTTCTATTTCTATATACCTGTCTTGAACCTTATTACTGTGGTGTGAGTACTTAGGTGATAATTGGTGAAGGTCTGCCAAAGAAAAGCAAGACAAAAATGCAACAGTGTCAGTATTTCACATTTCAGTAGCAAGCTCTTTCCTACTGGAGACAAGGAACCGTGATTCTTGCTTATTCTGGACTCCTTACTATGTCATTTGATGTCCTACATTTCTGGGGGGTTGCTGTTGGCAAGAAGAATATCACACCCAGCCAGTTCGAGTTGAGCCAAGTCTTGGTTAGAACATGAAAATATGGTTTTGATAACATGGTCTCCTTACAAATATTTTGAACTTCTATTTTAAATGAAGTTTCTAAATGAATATTACTTTTCCCCATTAGTGATTTCCTAACAGGAAATAAAGAGGTTTTGGAAGACTAATGCTGCAGACCTTAAGAGTAGACTTTATTTCAGTATAGACAAAAATCTTTAGGTGTGGGACACAGACACAGTTCTATTGACTTCAGATGATTTACAGGACAGTGTCTAGACTGTTCTGTCCGGCACTGACATCCTTACAGCAGAGGTGGGATAAATATTATCACTGAAAGAAGTGCTGTCGTGTAGTCCAGCCTTCACACAATGACTGTATCTCTCATCCCTTCACTGAACCTCTTCTAGGCTGAATTTTATGGAAGCCCCATCTAATCTATGCCCCCCACAAAATCTCCAGTCTTTCTATATTCATAGCACGTCTTTCCCCTCAAAGCTGTTAGCAAAGCCCTGAGTGGATTCACCATAAAAAGTAACACATTACCATAAGCTAGGAAAGGATTTTCAAAGAATTGTGCTACCAGCTGATAAAGGATTTTGGAGACTGTAAATCTTGCATTATTTATGTAATACACTGTACATGAGAAGCTGGGTTAACATACAGTTCAGCATGGGCATATACCATAATGAAATATTTGCCTTTGGGTAAAGACAACAACTAAAGGGAGACGTTCAGGAATTAACTTGCTCCAGTCACAAGCCAACATCTATTAGGACTAGCAGTACAAATCTCACAACAACAAACAAAACTTTAAAAAAAAAAATCATAATTTGTTTTTAAATGAAAAGTAAACACCAAATGAGTTTGTTGGTAACGTACGATTGACTGCCTAGGTGTAAAGACATTGCTGTGGATGACAGCAGAAGTTACCGAGCTTACTTCCTGTCCCAAAATTTTCTTCTGGCTCTACTTTGAGGGGTGAAGCTATAGAGGAAAGGGATTTTCAATTATTGAAGACTTATCACGTGGTTGGCCAGCAATTAGGATAACTTTGGATCTAACCACTGTGCTAGGGACTATGCCCACATCAAAAACGTGTCCCAAACCTCAGACACCTGACACGTTACTGACTGCATGTTCAAAACAAATAAGGGGACCCCAGAGCACTTGTTAAGGAGGCACTTTAAAGCTGCTATAATTTTTTCCATAGACTTAGTTGTACTATGAACATAAATCTCAGTGGATCCATCTGCAGGACTGAACTCTGGTCTTGGAGACCTAAGCCTTGGAATATATTCAGTGCCAGATGCGATGAGCTTTCTGGTAACCAGATTTACTGCAGTGACTAGGAGGAAAAACCACAGTATTAGCTGAAGACACAGGCTCCTCCCTGCCC
The DNA here is from genome assembly GCF_001431845.1 of Calidris pugnax. Taxonomy (NCBI): domain Eukaryota; kingdom Metazoa; phylum Chordata; class Aves; order Charadriiformes; family Scolopacidae; genus Calidris; species Calidris pugnax. The sequence continues at coordinate 4,165,931 of NW_015090811.1, read as the reverse complement.
CAAACCTGGAATTCAGAGGAGCTATACCTTCAAGAAACTGAAAACAGGAACAGGTAACTGCTTCTTTAACACGATTCTGTTGAAATTTAAAGAAATTCCTCCCACAACATGGACCCTCACTTTAGGAAAAAAGGGATTTATGCCTGCACCAGTTGGGAGAAACTAAGGGCAGCACTAAACAACAGAAGGAGAAAAAACAACTCGCAGCACCACAGGGGCTCTTGAAATTTCTGAACTTTCATGCATTTTTGGCGGCAGAAATTGTTTGTCTGTGAAAATAGGGCACAGCAAATAGCACAGTACAACACCAATTGCTTGGCACTGTTTACGTGCTCCCTGGGTAGAGCTCTCTCCTTTCAAATCCTTCTAGAGCCCTGTGCTAATTTCATATATACACTAAGCTACAAAGAAACTACGGAAGAAATCTATATTTTGCTGCTGTCTTGTATGTGAAATGTTGAAGTATGGATTTTCTTTTCACAGTATTTACAGCACCTAGAACCTCATGGAAAGCTAAGTCAGGAATAAAACAAATATGGGGCTTTATTCTCCTTTTTTACTTGCATTGATGAAACAGGAAGTGTAATTCCTTTGACTTCAGACAAGCTGTCCCTTCTTTTACGTTGGCATAAAAGGAAAGTGAACTGCTATTCTAATAATCAGAAGCATCTGTATTGACAGCTGGCGTATAAAAGAACTCAATAGCGAAGGACAATCATATCTTACAAAACTGAAGATAAGAAATGCAGTACTTGGGAATCTGTCAGATTTTGCTTTCCTTCACAGCCAGAATTTTGGAGTTCAGCAAAACTGCTGGCATAGGAGTGACAGAACCAGCCTCACTACCTGTGATGTGGGCACTTCCCTGCTTTGGCCACAACCCCCTACAAAGATATTGTAGTGTCTCAGTCTGCTCTGATGTAAATTAAAATTTACATCAATTCGTTATGCAGTAGTTGTTCACAAAAAGAGTTTCATACCACAAGAAGCAGAACTAGGTTGGAAAACACTTTCAACATGGCAGGGTTTTGTCAGGAAATGCCACTGACTAAACCCAAAATGTTTTGCCCAATGTTTCTCTCTTCCTTTCTGAGATTCACACATATTGTCGCTTGAATTCCTGACAGGCTGTTGGAGAGCCCAACACTTCCACAGTGTGTAGCACCAGGGGATGAGCTAAACACACGCTCATACCTTCACTGCAATAGAGCTGACAGATTCAGGTTATCCACACCACGGTGCCAAACTGCATGGGGGACACGAGGACAGAGGGCCTGGGACATTTAGCCTTATAGCAGAGTAAGTTCAAAGACACAGACATTCAAGGATACGTACAATAATCAAATTATGTTTTATCCCTTCTAAGAGCTTATAAACAAACCCGTATCAGAGTGTTTATGTTACGGTACACACATGCTAAGTTATTTGTGGAGAAAGATCCTACAGTAAAACACAGCAGAACTGAAAAACAAGCTGAGACTTCTCACAAACAGCAAAACAATCATACGTGCAAATAATAACAGCCTAGTTTAAGCTTAGTAATAAGGTGTCACAATGCTCCCCCCTCAACAGATTTTTCTCTATTATTTTAAACAATTAAGAAATTCTGAAATTTTTCAGGTATTCCTTAAAACAACATCATTTTTCTGATATGAAATAAGCTTCCAGGGACCCAGAGCTGAAAAGGATGTCAATTTTGTACAGCATCTTTTCGGGCTTCTGGGGTACTCAGCAGGTATTTTCCCAGGTTCCTGGGGCAAAGGTAGCAATTGGCAAATCTGCATGAAACAGTTACAGGTGGTGCTTGTTTCAGATGATGCAGGGCTGAGTGTCAGCTGTGTCTAGAAACCTTGGAAGCTGTAGCTTTCAAGTATAAAATACTTGGTTTTAATAATGAGTCTTTCTATAACCGTGACCATTTCATTAGCGGTAGGCTGCATCATGCCTACTGCCTTCATCTTCATTCAAGACAGTTGGAACATAGAGCACTTTTTTACTGTCATCTCCTTGCAAAGTTTAGGATTCTACAAATAGCTTTTTCTCCCTTACCGTTTGTAGTTTTTGATACACTCTTTTAGTCTAACTCCATTTGCTTCCCTATTGGGAATCCTTTGAGACTGAAATAGCTGAAAGTATTACCTCTTGTAAGAGCATATTTCACTTGACAATTAAAAACAAACAAATATCTTATTTAGAGACCAGCTCCAATTCTTAATTAATTTTTTTTCTTATAGGTAAATCCTAATATAAGGTGTTTGTTGTTTTGGTTTTTTTAAATGCCATTTCTACTACAGGCTGAAAACACAATTATCCCTGTTCCAAAATTGAAAATGTTCTAACAGAAGTGGAAACTCAAGAAAGTGTCTTTCCTGAAACCGTTTTTAAAGAATAACTGCTCAAATGAAAATTTGCAGCATTGAAATTATACAAACAGCTGTCAGGGTACAGTATTCAGATTATATTAACTGTACTACATCAGTTCTTATTTTATGCCCAGCTACATCTCTGTGCTCTTGCTGCATCAGATGGCAGCTTGGGATCCTCCAGTTGTATGAGGTAAAGATGAATTCTTGAAATCAAATGTTAATTCTGCTTTCTGTCCTCTACAGCCACAACAAAGATTTAAATTATTTTGTTGCTAAAAAGGTGGGGTTAGTAGCTCTTTTCATCCTCTTTGACCAATTACTGTGGGAATATATCCAGAGATAGTAACAAATTCAGCAAAATCCTCCCCCTCCTCAGCAATTTCTAGAAGGTGTCACTGATCTGGGCCTGCACTCAAAGTCCCTGATTTTCCATGTGAGCTGACACACCAGATGGCCCCAGACTTGGCCTCTGCTTTAGATCTGCCCTTGCCTGAAGCCATTTCCAGTGCTCGTCCTTCGTGCTCACTCTCTGTAAACAAACAGGCATCTAACTCTGAAGAAAGCAAATATTCAGATTCCTGTGAGTGCCAAGTCATACACACAGAGCGTTGCTGGACTTGACTTTTAGACACACGTATTGATACATGAGCCGTGCTACCTACTGTGACACGGAAACATGAAGCTCTGTAAATACATAGTGCAGGTGAAAAGTATTCCTGTGTCCTGCAGGTTTTGTGACTGCACGGGGCTTTGAGCTTGTGTTCACACAGCCACAACTGGGTAAGTTACATCGTCAGTAGGAACCAACCAACATAAGCAGCAAAAACCAGTATCAAATTCTCACAGAACCCAACTGAGAGAGAAAGAAATATCATTTTTAGGAGAAGAGTATGTATCTAGCTCTTTATGGGTATTGCGCAAAATAAAGGATTTGGAAGCATCTTGCTTGGATCTAATTTTAACAGGAATCAAACTACAAGCATCAGCTTCTAGTTCAGTTCTTAATCCAGTTTTCTACCTATTACCTTCTATCCTCTATGCAAAGTCTTGCCAGCTCTGGTTCTGCAATGCAAGGATGCATTACAATTAAAAAGGTATAGTTTTGAATAACTTGTAGCTGTTAAGATTTCACCGACTGAGAAAATAACCTTAGAGATCATCACAAGATGTGAAATACTGGTTATAATATCGTATCAGCTACCCTCATAATTTCTACATGCTTAAACCTATTTTTTTTTCCTAATAAACCACTGTGAATCATTTGAGATGCTGAGTTCTACATGCCATAATTAATTCTGATTTATGCAAGACACATTCCAAAATCAACAGAAACAGTTCTTAAGCAATTAGAATGAAGATCTGTTAGACCACGGGATATTCAAGTTATTGTAAAATACAGTAACAATCCAACTTCCATCTCAGCATGGGAGGAACAGTGACACTGGAAAGTCCTAACATATAAGTTCTCTCTTGAACTTTCCCAGACTACTTAATTTCAGAAGCTCAAACTATGTATTTGTTGTTACCTCTAATGAATGCTGTGTACAACTCAGAATATTGCTGCTCTCCAGTTGTATCACACATTAGTGGCTGTAATTGATTTGGTATTAGTCTTGCATACTTGACTTCCTTTAACAGGTTGCACTGAGCATCATAAGTACTTGTAAGTGGATACATAGACTTCTTTAAAATGCTGACTTGAGCTGGCTTTCATGAGGTAATTGTTATATTCCTTTACTACGTTGTTTTCTTGGAATATTTTTTCTGCCTACATTAGTTCCAATTTTTCATGAACATTTTAAGATTAATTTTTCCAGTATCCTGAATTTTTCTGAAATGTGTTTTCATATGTTCATTTGTTTCAGAGCCACACAGATACAGGACTCAACAAGTCTTTCTCTAATAAGACTGGAACTAATGTGAGGCAGTAATGGCCAGCTCAGATGAAGTGTGCAAAACAAACTCCTGAAACTGTTGGGGAAAAAAAAAAAGTTAAGGATGAAATTTGAAAGACAGGATAATATGTGTGGTGAGACTGGATATAATAGGCAGAGGTCCCTCACAAAAGCATCTTTTAATCTTTTTTGCAATACTAATGTTTGCCACGAAGGTCAAAAGAGGCTACAGTGGAAGCAAGAATTGGGGGAGTCAATACAAAGCCTGCGTGGTCAGATTTGGGAGGCACTGAGTGGCTGTAGCTCCCACTTTTAGGATGCACCAGTGGATTGGGCTGCCCTTTATAGCCACTAGCTTAGCTGCTGGACTAATTGCTTCCTAAAGCTAAAGTTCCTCCAGGCTTTGAGATTATTTTTTCATGTTACTGCAAGTTGGGTTTTTTTGGGGCGTTTTTTTTGTTTTGGTTTGGTTTTAGGACAATGGAAAAGCTTACAAGACCATCTATGTTTCTGCTGTATTTCTTGCCCTAGTGAGATTTAAATCAGGAAATTAAATCAATGATTAAAAGAAATGCACGTCATTAAAAGAAAAGCACAGAATATTATCTACAAAGGCTGACACAATGGAGGGATGAGCTTCCTGAGAAGTCAAAACTAGCTATGAATGAAGTTTTCAGAGCAAGGACATAAAAACCATAAAGTCTCCTTCAGGTATATAAAGTGGAGTGAAGCTGACAAGAGAAGACATTAGACCACGGCAGGATATTTGAAGGAAGTTAATAAAGGAGGAGGATAATATAGCTGCAGAATTTAATGAGGTCCCTGTAGTGTTTGCAAGAGGAACTAGAGTTGGAAAGCAAGCAATAAACAGCACACTTTAGTTTTTCAGAAAGTATTGTGCCTAAAGGCCATCAGGTTAATGTTCAGATTTAATGAAAAGATGTACATACACCAGAGGGTTAAAGAACACATCAGATCTCTTCACACTGACTAAAGTCTCTGGTGGGGATGGGGGCAGGAGCAGAGCTCCCTCAAATATAAAACTCATTCAAACATGGCACGGTAAGATGACATCGAAGAAAATATAAATTATTTTTTCTCTTATTTGAATGTATAATTTGATTTTTTTTGCCAAGTTGAGCTGATTGATAAAAAAAAAATAATCATTTTTCAGCTCTTATTTGAATGTATAATTTGATTTTTTTTTCGCAAGTTGAGCTGATTGATAAAAAAAATAATCATTTTTCAGGACATTCCCATATTTTGAGGAAAATTAGTTGGAGTGTAAAGAAATTAGACATTTATATTAATTATTTTTTTCTATTTTACTGGGCACAACCTTCCAGGTTTCCCCTCAAAGAAGTCAGCCTCAGCAACAGGAACCCAAGGCTTCTGCAGGCTGTTACCCAGAGCTGGTGCTGCAGCACCCCAGGAGCCCTGGGCTTTCCTCTCCAGAGCTCCAGGGACACTCAGGGGCTGGGAGGATCTGGGCAGGCAAGTTGGAAAGAGCATTGCTTTCCCAGGCTGAGGTTAATTAAAGAGGCATGTTACTAGATATTTAGGTTCACAGGAATTTTAGGGCTTTATCTGAAAAAGTAAATACCACCAGAATATTTCTGTCTGGCTTCAACAGGCAAGTCCCATTTCCTCATATCTTAATACTACTGAATTTAAACAAACACTGCATATTATGGAACAAATACCTGGATGCACAGTCCCTGCAATCAATGCATGTTCCATTGACAACTGTGGGGTTTAGATTATACACCCTTACGAAGACATTACCCATTCCGAATGACCTCTTATTATGCAGCTAAAAGCAACCAGAGATAAGACATTTTTGAAGCTGATAAAAAGCCTCCAGAGCAGTGGTTCTCAAAATTAGAGATGCAGCCTCAGGTTGGGGTGCGAAGAGGTTTTTCTGCAGGGTCACAACACACTCTGCAAACTTAAGATCTCTTTGTAAAGGAAATGACTTCCAGCTCTTCTGGCAACAAAGATAACCTTCAGAATGTAAATATCTGAAGCAGTCTGGTTTATTGAATATACAATAGCAGGGAATACCCAGTTCATGATGCTTCCTACAAGGATAGGGAAATGATTCTGTTCTGATGATATAAATACAAAATAACAATTTTTTAAGTGTCAAATATAGGTACTATCTAACCAGTTATGATGTGGTAAACTAAGTCAGCTGGATTTCTGCTGCTGAAACAGCACTAAAGTTGATACAACTCAGATATGGCAGATATGCTGTGAAAGACTATAGGATGGCAATGAATGGCTTGAATTTAGAGTTGCCTAAAGACTGCTGCGTTTACGTTTCAAATAACCCTGGTTGATTAAAGAAGAAAAGTTTAAGATACGGGAGACTAGAAACTGCCACTGTTTAAAAGTTGTAATGCAAAAAAGTATTAAAATAGTCACAGAGAAGTTTCATAGGAAATTGGGGGTTCACTGAAGATGGAAGGACAAAAACTACAAACAACATAGTCCTTCACCAAGAACAAACATGTGTTCATCAGTGAATATCCTGCTCTCCAGGAAAAAAATTCTCTATACGTAAGAAGATATCCTTTAGAATGACTGGTAATATACTTCAGGGGCTGAACTGCATTAGAATTTATCAGCTTATATTAGCTTAACTGAAGAACTATAATTCTAACTTAAAAGTACCGGACATATACAAGAGGTATTGGATGATCCAGTCCTTGTTCTCCTCATCAAAAGCACGATCTGATGCCCATTGAAGTTAAGAGATATTATTCATCCAGTGTTTTCACATGGGAAGAAAAAATGGTGGGTTTTGTGGGTTATTTTTGTTTGGTTGTTTGTGTTTTTTTTCTTTTACAAAAAGCCTGAATTCTCATTGTTCCAACAGAAATTAATACACAGAACCTAGTCTTTCCAGAGGTCTAGATTTTCTTCTGCTGTAGTTGAAAACACGTGTTGCTAAAAAGGTTTTTGATTCCTGGTTTGTAGCAGACTAATCTATGGGGAGAAGGAACTGGCATTAAAAGGGAGTAAGAGGTGAATTTTAGAGCAAAAGCTATCCTACAGGGAAAGGAAAAGAAATATGTATGGAGAAACAAGCGGATAAAAATCAGCATCCAAAGCACTGAATAACATGCTATGGTTTCATTAATTCACATCAGTCAAGCATTTGGTCCAATATCACTGAACTGAGCTGTTGTCATAAAACATATAAAGGAATTCAAGAGAAACCTAAGGAGGGCTGTAAAGAAACAAGGGGAGTAACAACAGTTCTGAGAAAAAGAAAAGGGAATGAACCTGACACAACAAGCGGCCTTTCCCTGCTCTGTAGATTTTTCCAAGAATAAACCTATTTAAAGAATAAAATTATTGCAAATCTGTCCCTACAGTTACTGTAGTGATAATGAAAGCCATTAAAATGAATATTTGATAAATGAATAAATGAATAAAAATGAAGGGAATAAATGAATGGTAAATGAATATAAATACTAAATGGTGAAAATTAAATGAATAATTCTCTTAAATGAATAAATCCGCTGTGTTTCAGTTTGTTAGTGCTCTATACAGACTAAATTCCTCTTAAACAGCGTCTTGAAAGGAGTTTACATTGCACCACAAGGATATACATGTACTGAGGGTTACTGGGATAATGGAAAGTAAACATCTGTGTGTGTGTGCCATTACTCGGTTTCTTTAATGCACACCAAACCCGACAATTTAGTTATTAGTCAGATTTTACAGCTAGTGCAGTCAGTGACTGTTGCAGAAGGTGCAGCATCTCAATGTTTGCCCGAGTTGTTTGATTCTTTTATAGCAACTGTGCATTTCCTGTACTGGTAATTATTAAACTTGGCATCGTACAACACACGAATATCAGTATGTTCAGATGGCACACTCTAGAAGTCAAAGAGGAAGACAAGAGTCGAAGAGAGGGAGATAGAAAGACTGTTCAACACAGCAGCAGCTCTTCGAAGAAAGAGGAAAAAGGAAGCATTGAACAGAGCAATTATTGAATATACAGGGGAAAAAATACTCTGCACAGGAGGCCAGAACTACACAGATTGCAGACAGGAGGAAAGGAATAGATACGTAGGGAAAGGTGAGCAATTTAAAGATGGAATGAAAAAAGAAACATTTGTCAGCACTCAAGGTAATTAAACTACAAAAGACTTCTCAAATTCACATTGCTATTGCTAAGAAGGTTAATCTGTGGAAAGTCCAATTTTCAGTCTTTATTCAGCCCAGGCCCCCGATTGCTCTGGCTGGAACCAGCAACAATAAACTTGTACCACATCAACTTTGTCATTCCGTTAGCATCAATATTTCTGTGCAAATGCCTCCTTATTTCCTTATTTCTACTACAACCTGCTGCTAGAAACTAAAGCAGAAATTTGACTACAGACCTTGTAGAATCTATTAAGAGAAACCATTTTTGTTGTTGTTTAAAAAAAAACCCCACAGCTCAACTCCACAAGGAGTTTTTGTCATTTTTAACTGTAGAAAATTAAACTGTCCTTATGCTGTACAAAATATTCCCCTTCTTCCACTTCCCCACTGTTAAATTCTGACCTCTCTGCAGAAGCACAGGTCCCAGTAATTGAGGAACATGACAGTCAATACAAACAAAACCCACAGCATATATTTTTATATACCCCCTGAACGTCCCCAGCAGATGGAATAAAGAATTGCCTCAATTCCTCAGATTTAAGCACCAGCTTTAGTCTATTTACAACCCAAAATTCCATCCCTCTGTAAACCAAAGAATTTAAATTATGCTCTGGAGTCACATAAATCTCAAAATAATACTGCATACCTGGAACCTTGGGAAAAAAAAAAGTGAAACATCCATCGCATTTTGAACTGTTGCTCCATATTTCACTTCAACTCTCCTCTGATCTGCTGGGGAAGATGCAGTAAACAAAGACACCTGGAGACCAGCCAGACCCACCCTGTTCTTCTGATATAACTACACCCAGCTTTGGGATTAACTCTGCACAGCTGCTGCTGGTTGGTCACTAATGTTTCTTAAGCAGGTGTCACTGGGGAATTAGGCCTGTCGTTTTGGGAGCCAACAAGTAAAACCTGTGAGTTTAAATCAGTAACAAGTCTCATGATGAGGTCCCCTGTATTTTCAACTAATGCTTCTTATTCCAGAATGTGGTTCTTTGCTTTGCTGTTTCTTTAGCAGAGCTGAAGGTTTGTTAACCCAACAGAAGTCTTTTACTTCTCGGTTGGTAATTCTTTCTTATTTGATAACTTGTGGAGTTTCTGTACCCCAGTTCTGAAAACAATTATTACAATATATATTGAATACATCATAACAAAGAAAATTTCAAATACAGAAGTCTGCACGAGGACTGAGCAATCTTATGATGGGTTCATTTCCCCTTTTTGCCATGGAGCTGCACCCCAGTATTTCTGAGCTTTGCTGTTTAAAACAAAATTACTAGGTTAAAACAAGCAGACATCAGTTAAGCCAGAATAATAAACGGGATGCTCACAATCCATTAAGCATGACACGCTTTGCCCTGTTGCTCCTGTCTCCTGTTTCTGACTCTTTAAAAAGTAGGCCCTGGGCAGTGACTACTTGCTATCTAGTTACCTGTTTCTCCCTCTCCCTGTTTATCTACACATCTGTAATCTGGGTAAATTTACAAAACTAAAGTTACACTGGTTTCTGTACCTGCCAGGATATCTATTGGTCTTACAGCAGCACTTTTATTTGATCGGTTAATTTGGCTTTGAAGCAGTAACTGGAAAAAACTTTTAACAGTTTTAATTCACTGCACCACATCTGAAAACATTTTTTTTTCATTATCTTTGTTATCATTCTGCTGTTGCTAAGCCCCAAAGCTGTTGAGATCCCTCAAACACTTCAACTCTCTAAGTTAGAACAAGACTGATTAGTAAAAAAAGTCTCAAATACAAAGCTCCATGCGATATTATTTACTCATTAAATGCCAAAAAGCCATTTTGTGCTCCTCATTCCCTTTTATAGCTATTGACTGAAATGTTGCATCAGTATCAATTACGGGGATTTGAAATGGTGAGAATGGTGGAGAAGCAGAGAATGAGATTTCACGATCACATCAAAGCCATAAATATTGTCATTCTTACGGCTCTAATGTCCCTTAAGCTTTATTTAATGGTTAATTGATTGCTAAAAAATCTTTCAGGTTCATTTAATTTTCAAGAATGTGGCCTTGTTAGTCTGTTGCAAGGGCTTTTTTTTTTTTTTTTTTTTTTACCAGCAAAGTTATATATTATGTGGCGTGAATTATAAAGCAGTTGTCATGGAGATGTTGCTAATGCAGGAGGGTATATGCTGTGTACTTTGAAAACTGCGGAGCATATCTGTTTACAAGCACCTTTTCTGAATGCCTTGCAACTGGTGGTTAGGATATTACCTGGATAGTTTATTGCACTGGGCCTGAGTATTATGGTATTGCAGGGATATATCCAGGTAGCTCTCCCTTTACACCTGCCAAGACACTACACTGGAAATTTTAGGGATATTCAAGGACCGTAATGAGGCAGCGAATTGAAATATATTGAATTGCTCTGAAGCTTATGTCTTATCAAAGAAACGCAGGAATTACACAGAACTGAAACAGGTAATATTAAGAGCTTGAGATCTAGGACTTCTTTTGTTCCTTTGATATATCAATATTAATTAATTTAGCTAAAAAAAAAAAAAAAGTAGGCATGCAGAAGCGATCTTAATGAACCAGTGCCTGCAATCTGCTGGTTCAAGAATTGCTTACCTCCATAAGATTTTGGTAAGTAGGTTACAGAACCGTTTCCCTCTGTTTGCACAGCTGTGAAATGGGGACATTTATGCCTAATTATCTTTATAAACGGCTTTAGAGCTCTCAAGATTGAAAATACCATTTAGATGCTAGAAAGAAACACCTCTATCTCCAAAGTTTTTCCAAAGCTGATACTCGTCCATCTTTCTGGAGATGTGTATGTATACAGTCGTATTCATCTTAAGTAACTTTTATTCTTGAAGCATCTTATTCCATCCTTAACACTCAGTTTGACAATGTTTTTGCTTGCATGTTACCAAACAGATCAAGCTGGCACGGAGACTTGTTTTGTAAGACAAATGGTTTTGAAGGAAGGTTTGCAGTCTTACAGAGCCTCCTAACAGCCAAGTATCATTATCTTTCCATCTTTTATGGTAGGGCCTGTAGTAGATACTGGGGATTCCGACAGAGGAAACAAGATACAGCCTTCCCGAAAATTGCTAAGTAGGTTTTGCATTAAGCATCAAGTTGGCTATTTCATATTTTCATAAATATGTAGAAAATCATGATGCCTTGCAAAATGAAACTTAAGAGAGCAGTTCATGAAAAAATTATATGCTCCATTTACTCTGGCCTCCTATGTACTTTATTTTTTATTAACTCACTTATCCTTTATATGCAGGAGACCATCTCTCTAATATGTAACCCAGAAGGGTGGACTGCAAAATGGGGAGGGAGTAAGCCAAAATGGGCATTTGCATTTCCAGCACAAAAAGTACATTCAGAAATTCACCCCACATTAGAAAAGAAATGAACCACAGAGAGTTCTGTTGTTGTTTTGAATGGTTTTGAGCCTAGAGAAATGAACAAAACAAAATAATAATAATAAAAAAGTATGTGTGGGACAATCCTAATGGCTTTTTGTGGACTGCAACGTGATTTACACACCCTAAACCACTTCTTTTCTTGCAGAAGGGACACTGCACTTCCCAGATATTTTTTCTTCCCTCAATTATTCCATGTTTTACCTCCCTTTTGCTCCTGGGGATAGCTTCCTTTTGGAATTGTACTAGCAGCTAATTATTACCTTATTGCCCTGGTGGAATTTAAAGATCAGAAAAAGAAGTCAGTTGGAAAACGCCTGCTCACGTGTCCCCTGAGCAGCCAGGCTTTGCTTGTCTCCCCAGGTCAGGAAGTGTCCTCTCTGGTTTCTTTCTTACAGATGATAACTGATGTCAGGTATGGTTCTGCTGCAGAAAATTTAGTTTGTAATATTCACCTCTTTTGGAAATTATTCAAATTTGTTAATTCTTTTGAAAACAGAGAATACCTCACCCATGCTAGACTTCTACCTTCTATTAGCCCATGCTAATTACTGTGGATAAGACTGGCTGTTTTTGCCTACTGACCACTAATAAGCCTTATTGTTGGGATTTTCACACTACTGTCAATTTATCTTCTGCGGTTTTGTCACCAACTTCAGCGGACCTGGAACTCAACATATTACTACAACTTCTCATGCAGATGTACAGAGAAAGATCTTACTCATTTGCTGAAATATTCCAGTCTAATGTGTAACATATGTACTAGCAAAGTAACAAAAAACTAAAAAGTTATATGCAACCTTTTTCCCTCATTTTGCTTATAAGTTTGCTACTTTTGAAGAGAAAAACTAAGGAAGGAACTTGAAGATAAAAATACAATTAAACATTCAACAAGATGATGCTAATCACAGTATTTTCACTGGCAAAAAAACAGATTAAGTTAGAGATGGACCAGGCAGGAAAGGGAGCACAATACAAATTAATAAAATGCTGACAATTTACCATTAAGGTTGATGAAGTAAAAGTCAAGAAATACTGTGAGAACCAAAATATATTTTTTTCAATCTTTAATTTTTTATACCACATAATGATTCTTGGAAGTCATTGGTGATCTTTCTGGACTTTAATATTTACAGCACCCAAAAATAATCATCACAAAAAACCATGATGTCATATTACCCACATTTAGTTGCAGTCTTCAGGGTATGATTACATTCTATATTGAAATGAGCTGGGTTTTAAGATTAGAGGGCAGGACTGGATGTTAAATAAAGTTTAATGTCCCTGGTTCAGGCTTGCTGTTTGCTGCTTTCAGAAGATGTTGAAGAATCCAAATACATATAATAATAAATATATAATATTTTACATAATATATAATCTATATTATTATATATTATCATAATAATATATAATATATAACAATCATATAGTAATATATTATTATATTATATATAATGTATTATTTTATATAATAATTTATATAATACGTATAAATAATTTTGGCAATTACATGCCAAAATAAATAAGAATCCTCCTCCCCTCCCTCCCTGCTCCTAATGAAAGCCAACAGATAATGGCTCAGAATTGTCAGGAAGCTGAGTAGCAACTTTGTGTGCTCTGGAATATTTACAGATTCTCAAACTGAAAGCTAGTCACAGAATGGCAAAGTATATTCTTATCACAGAATATTAAACTTCAGTTTAATGTTCCAGTGCAATCTTCATATTCCTCCTGTTAAAACATGGGCTACAATTTCATTGCACAGCTAGAATGGAAATTTTGTTCTCTAGGTGTGAGAGCAAGAACTGGATGAAATCAGAGAAAGACACAGGAAACAGTGTGGCCTGATGAACCCTGATAATTACTACAGTTCCGTGCATTGGACTGGCGCAGACTCTTAATAGCAGAGCAAGAATGACACCAATTTTCATAAATTTCATTACATTAGTAGTGCCTCATGCAGATTAGGATGCGACATTCTGGAAATAGCAGTTGGGAACTAAGTAAATTTTTAGGCAAAGTTAAACACCGAGGGCGGGTCCTAGTCCTTTATCCTGTAAGGCATCATTTGTTCCCATCTGTGTCACTTCGAAAGTGTATGTAAAGAACTGGGAAGACATTAAAGTCATTCCTACCACGTGACAGCGAGAGTGAATCATGATAGTTGTTCCTATTGTGGAGCGGAAAATGGCAATGTGTGAATCTGTAGAGACATTAAAGTAATCATTAATCCTTTTCTACTTGTCAATCAAAAATATTGTACTCTTGGGGTGAGAATATGTTTGGCTGAGAACAAGCTTTTAGTAAAATAGATTTGGCAGATGCATATTTGCAGATGCTCATGAAAGATGAATCATGACATTTCCTGACAACAAACACACCAAAATGTCTGTTTTGCTACTCTGTTTCCCTTTGGATATTGTGTCAACTATATATACTGTATATGTATGTGTTTGTGTATAAATCAATCAAGCACTAATGAAGAAAATTCTCTGCTGTCTACATCAGAACACACCACCACCATAACAATGTCCTGGTCACAAGAACAACAGTGATGAACATCTGAAATAACTGAATAGGTTCTTCTGAAAGGCTGTGAATTGTGATCATCATGATGGCACAGACAAATTCTTTATCTACAATCATTATATTCTCATACAAGACTTTCATTTTTATCAATAAACCTCATCAAGGAAGTTTAATTAGCTAAGAAGAGTTTATCTGAGATCAGTAAACACCTCCAGTGCAGAATACATTAAAGGAAATGGTGATTTTATCCTACGTTCGAGTAAAGAATAGGAAATGATTGGCAAAACAAATAAATAAATAAACACACAGTTAAATAAATAAAAAAAAATTGAAATTGTCTCACAGTTTAGTATTGCTTAACATTCCAATTTGATGTTATTTAATTATTAAGAGATTTGTATGAAAATCAAATCAAGCCGGCAAAAGGAAAATGAAGCTAATAAAAAATATGAGTAAGAACACAGGAGAAGGCTAATGAAGATGTTAGACCAGGTTGAGCTGATGCTCAGACCACATCAGATGCCATGTAAAATGCACCTGATCTCAGAGCAGCCTTTGGCTAGCTGAAGTTAAATATTCAACACCTACTATTTTTTATCTGTGAAAAAAGCTACAACTTCAAATTCATGTTGACAGCTCTACAAAATCCCACGAAAAACATATTACTAAGGAACTCAAGTCATAGATTGATTCAGCTTCATTCATTCCTTTGTCTTTTTTAGTTTGGGGGCTTTTTTAAGGGTATTTTTTGTTTGGGGGTTTTTCTTCTTATCTTCAAATTAATTGCTTTTGTAAGAACGAAGAATACAGCAAGTTCATAAAAGTTATTATTGTAATATCTACATTAAAATTCTAGCATGCCTTTGAAGTGGAATGCTGCTACATGTACTGTACAAGCTGTGACCTCCCAGGTGATATCTACTAGAGATCCATCTAGTCTGACCTGTTGCAGATCCAGAGCATCAAATCAGTATCAGTGACAATCACACGGGCCCTCAAAACACAGAGGCTACTAATGTAACCAAGGTACAAAAAAATTTTTCATCAAAGGCTTTGTTCATTCCCTTTGTTCATTCTCAGGGATTTTCCCCTAAAACTAATTTTAGACGTATCAATTATCTCTTTAAAATGGATTTAAGACCATATAACAGCCATGTATCACAGAAAATTTTTACTCACATTAATTCTGCTTGAGCACAAGAGTTACGTTTGAGCAAACAGTGTCTTCCAGACAGTACCCAGCCTTGACATGAAGAAATTCACAAAGGCTCCTGACTTTCTGAATTCTTCACAATTTTCCTGACTGTATGTTCCAGTAGTCTTTTATGAAGACATTTTGCATCACTTTTACTCTGAAATGTTCATCTGCATTTTCCAGAGGAAACTGCCACTACTTTCACTATCATCTCCCCAACTAGGGGGAAAGATTAGGAACAACTGCTACAATGGGAAGTACACACCATCTTGGAATAACCATAAACCCTTGGTTTGCAGATGGAAGGTATTTCACCAGTAGGGCTTTAAACAGACTGTGTTTGCTCACCATCCCTCACTGTTTTTGTATTCAGATAGTCAGGGCATTCATTGCTTTTTTGCAGATGTAATCAAGCTGCAGTGCAGGATTCTGTTTCTGGCTAAGGATGTTTATTTGTTATTAAGTATAATATATTGAAAGTCATAGCAACGCTGATGGGTCAGCATAGATGCCTTCCATCATGAGTTACTGAGATGCATTTCTTAAAAAAAAAACCTCCTAGATGAAATGTTTTCAGCTAGCTGAGGTTAATAAAGATAGCTCCTTCATCATCTCAAGGAATGGAGCCAATAACGAGTAACAGAAATAATATCATAAATCATTTCTTATAAAGCAGGATTGACTACTATTTGCTAAAATGCCTTTCATGGTGAATTTGCATACTCTTACTTGTTGAATGACAATAAGAAAGCAAAGAGGAAAGGTCACAGGGGACACAAGAAGGTAAAATACTGCAGGTACTACCCTATTTGATAGCTGGGATAGATTTACACAATAAACTACCAAACAATCCTGCCTACAAGTTCAAGGAATATAGGAGTCTATTTTTATAAGGAAACAATCTAAATTCCTGGCGTTTTGAATAGTTAGCTTCTCAGAAAGACCTGGATACTCCTAAAATGAAACAGCAAATATATATATATATGTGTATATATGCTATATTGCTGCCAATCTCTTACCATAATTTTGGTATTAGTCTGTAGGGGTAGGTTTTGCTCACAAGATGGCAGTGTTGATTATTACACACCGCTTCAACGCACCTTCCTCCAGCAAAAGGTCCCTGGGCTGCTACCCGGGAACAACCACACAGGGTGGAATTCCCTACAGGGCTGCACCTCCACACCTGCTTACCCAAAAAAAGCAGACCATCTGACCCATCACACCGCATATATTTGCTACCATAAACCCTCAGGATTAAATATACAACACTCGTCTAAATCTCTGAACATCCTAATATCCAAACAATGTAGATTCTTGTTCTTATTCACTCTAACGTCAATAGAAAGCATTTTTTTCCATCCTTACAGATGGCTTTTTCCCTGTAGAGAGCAGGGATGGTCTCTAAACTGGTAGGATTCCAAGTTTCCAACCTCTGTTACATTTCCTTTAGCAGCCAAAGGTTCCACATGATTAACGCAAATGATTAACAAAGGCTATTTGCAATGCAGATATGCTCAAGTAGTTTTGGAGACCCTGTGCTGAGTAACATTCAAGCCTTATAGGGCTCTCTTTCTGGACCCAAGAGATTGCATCCCATCAAATAGATTCACAACACACAAGAAGTGAGGCATGTTCTGTTCAAACTCAGCAGCGCGTCTTTGCCAACCAGGGGCACTCATAAAAATCAGACAGGCTCAGAGGGCATTTATCCAACTCTTCTTCAGAGGTTGAAAAGCAAAAGGCTTATCACTGCTACTGAACAGTATGGTATGTTTTGGAGAATTGCTTAAAATGGGAGAAAGCAAAAGGGTCTGGAATTCACTAACGTTTATGCAAGTCTAGAATAAGAGACAAGGATTTTTAATGAAGACTGACAGCTAAGGGGGATTTGCATCAGTACATGAGAAAATAAAACTTTCTGAGAAGAGGAATTACACATTTTTTTACTAGTGAGCATAAGACAACTGCGAAGACATAGCAGAATGAACAACCATGCCAGAAACAGGCAAACATACAAACTAGAGTTGCCAAAATAAGTTAACAGAGTTTCTTGCTCCAGGTGTTGTTCTGACCAACTACCATCATGAGGGCATGGAGAAACATCCAATATAAACGGAAGCAAACCTGACAGATTCCCACTATGTAAAAAATGAACCACAGGAACAATGTTTCTTCCAAAACAAGAGCATTAAAGATTCTTTTATTTACTTGCTGTAAAACTGAAAAATGCTTACCTATGCATTCCCCCTGATCTGTCTCCAATAACGAAAGTGATTTTTAAGTAAATTAAATTTGCAGTGTTTACTCTTGAGCACTGCATGCAAGATGAAGCTTTTCTTAAAGAGCTGCCGTGCATCCAATGAAACAACATTTGCTTTGCACACTGTAACAAAAACATTTAACATTATAATGGTGGCAAGACTTCCACTTCAATCCCAACAGCAACAAAATTCAAAGTCCTGGCTGAGAGTGCCCCTGTAATGGAACCAATTCTGCTTATGCACTGACTGCACCTAGAGTTTAGATCACTCATGTTTGGTGTCACTTGTGATCTAACACAACTTACTAAAAATAGAGTTATGGTCCTAAACTTTCAATTTCCTGCCTTGCACAGGAAGTTAAATATTTACTGATAACTTTAGAAAAGAGTATCTAGTAAATTAATTTGTCCCCTACATGATACGTATTTTGGAGACATGCTAGATTTTTGAAGGGCAGGTGAGTTATTTGAATGCTAAATCTTCTGTTTTCCTTCCACCTTTTCAGTCATAAAGGCTGCCTATGCCCTTCCCCTGTCAGTGGAGAATGTCACTGGATTCTGACCCTGCTTTCCTTTCCTTTGTCAGTCCTTTTACATCATCTGCATTGGTATCTCTTGCCAAAACCACAAATTTGACTGGTGCCTTAGAAACATATTTTTCTACTCCGGACCAATTTCGTCTGGCGAAATGAAAATATCAGGTGATAAACATTCTGGGATAAGGAGGACCTTTTGTGTGCGTGTGTGATTATGCACTGCATGAGTTCTGGCTCCTCGCATAATTAATAGTGTTTAGTGATGCTAATAAATGCCACCATAACAGAACATGATTTTTGGTGTTCTAGGAGGCTGGAATATTAAAGCCTCTCTTTAAGAACTTGCTAACCTCTCATTTGACTGTTCCTTTCCCAATTGCCCGTTGATTGTCCATTTCCCTCAACGATGGGGAGTCTGAATTTAGTCCCTACAATGGCAATCTGAAGAGCGCACTGGTGGGGAGAAACTTGCCCTTGGCTGCTGCGTACATGACTCACTTCAACTGATATTTCAGATGCCCCAGATTATGACCTACTTTACTGTGTATTACTCAGAGAGAATGAGTAAGACATTTCCGAGGCCGATACAAAACCAGTATTTTCTGTGGTAGCAAGGAAGAAACGCTTTCTTAAACATTAGATCAATTTTAGAATTCTTGTATCAATGATTAAAATTCCCTGGGGTCACTGTGCAAAGTCTACCGAAGAACGGAATTGATTTTCATAGGCTACAAATCAGATCTATGGTCTTTAACTGAAACACAGGGTGCATGTTTCCATACATAAGGGAACATCTAACTGATGAAAGACCAAATAGGCCTCCATAAATAGATTTACTGTTTGGCAAAATTACAGGATTTGTGGGTAATTCGTTCAGTACTGGCACCAGAAGTACTGTTTTCAGCCTATTCTGCAAACCTTGTGTGGAACAGGCCTTAGAGTCAGACAATCATTTAAGCATGTCCCTAAGTGCTTTGCTGATATAATATCCCAGATCCATTGAAGTCACTGGAAGTCTTTCCCTGACTTTTATGGATTTTTCATAACATCTTGTATGATTCAGTTTTCCAGGTACAAAATGCGAATATGAATAACAGCTCTTTCCTCCTATTATTTGTCAGGTCTATTTAGAACAGAAACTCTTTAGGGCAGATCTGTCTTTTATATGCAGGTCCTTGTGCATAGAACAGCAGTCCCCCAGCTCCAGAGGGGAACTAACTATTACCACAATATTATGCTCCAGGTCAAACCAGTCTTAATCTATGGAAACACAAAGTCCCATCTGGCTAACTCACCAAACTGGTTCCTCTTCTCACCCTAAATTTTAATAAGAATAACTGGGAAACAGCGAAATGCAAAACCAGCTCTGCTTTTCTACTGCTACTGGAATTTCTCTGGCTCTATGTACATGTGTGGGTTTATACACTCATGTAGATTAAATTTACCACTTAATAAGCAAATATTTAAAGAGCTGTGGCTCCGACTTCAAAAAAAGTTTTGAAAAATTAAGTAAATATTTCAGTGTGTGGTTAGACTTAAACCAGTGCGAAGCTATCAGCTCTTCCAGGAGCTGTACGGCAACTTTGTGGGCTGAACACTCTTCATACAGGTCTTAACCACTGCATTAATCTTAGAAGAAATCTGAAAGAGCTTAAATAAATTTCTTCTTATTCCCTTCAACATTGTAATGTACCTGTGTTGGCCTCCTTTTAACCATATACTGTAATATAATGTGAACATCCATATGGAGAAATTCATAAAACATCAGCATTTTGATCTGTAATGCTCTTGGATTAAAAAAAAAATAAAATTAATAATTAAAAAATTTAAGAAAAAAAAAGTTCTACAGGAAAGAAATCCCATGTTCACTTGCCTGTTTAATCTGCAAATGAAAGACTGAGATAAGACACCGAAGAAGGAAAACACAAAATAAGAATGTCTGCCATGCAAATGAGCTTCCTCAGTACAGAAGATCCTTATCTGGACCACTAAAAAGATTCCATGCGGGTGGATTATTCTGCTGTGAGGAATCAGGTTTTCTTTTACAGTCAGCATCATATAAAGCCATTAGTGTCTTTTAGATTGTTTATCAATAAGTATAAAATTAAAATTACATATACAATTTAAGGATTCAACTTATTTTAATTATGTTAAGATTTACAATATCGAATTAAAAAAAAAAAAATGTATTCAGGCTACCTCATCAACCCAAAATGATAGCTAGACTTCTAAATATATATGTTTTCTTTTTTTGTGTGTTAATTAAATGGCCTTTCCCAACCTGTATTTTATATCTATTATTTTAAATTTTGGCTGATGGTAGGAATCAAGTATTCTCATTGGATACTAAAAATTCTAATGAGTTAGAATAATCAATCAAAGAAGGATGACCACTCTGAATACCCTATTGTAACTCACTACCAAGTACTTCCACCCAAAAATTGGATGTAGCTTTATTCTAGAGGTTTGTACTAATGCCTTCAACAACCTCAGAAAGTGACATTGGCACTTCTGCTAAAATATCTAGTATATTTAAGAGCTTATTTAATTCGCTTGTAAAAGTCTGCCCTGGGCCAATACAAGAAGTGAGAGTGACTTCACAACAATTACAGGGTGTCAACACACCGTAGTAATTACTTACATCCTCAACAGGTTCGCAAAATTTCAGCACCACTCTTTTCAAGACTGGCTTGTTGACAGGGAAATTTACCCTCCAAATTGCAAGAAGTAAGAGTTTTGTCTAAACCCCACAGAAGTTATAGAAAGACTTACAATGATTGTAATGAGATTTTCAGCAGACAGAAAACATACAGTATCTTGGATATAGAATATGTTCCAGAAAACATTCATGTGGCATACCACACCTTTCTTATAGTCATTTTAGTAGAGGATTTTAAGAGCATGGGTACATAAAAATGGCTGGTCAGTTATGCAATAAAAATAAGCACAAGTTTAAGATGAAAACCAGACCTCTGGGGCCATACTATTGCTATTACTATTACTGCAGCCTTAAGGCATGGGGTGGTATCTAGATTTTCAGTGCTGTTCCAGTAACTATCCAGTGACGTGGAATGTCCTCCAGTGTGGCTGGAGCCACCTCTCTCATATACTTTCTTTCTCATAATTGCTGTAAAAAGTACTCTTCTGTAATGTACTCTTTAAAAATTACACCATTAAACAGACACACCTTCATACACAAACACACATATGCAGAACTGATGCATTATAAAGAAAGAATCCAAAATCTTATAAAAAAGAATCCAAAAGAGTATAAATCTTAACAGGGCGGGGTTTTTTGCACCACCTTTTCATTTGGCATATGCAATAGATGTCTTAGAGTAATTACTAATTTCATTTTCCTGTATATAGATACTTCAATACCTACAAATGAGGCAACAAAGAAAGTCAATTTGACATTTAATGTTCCGCACAAAAATCACAGACGCTCTGCCAAAGAATTAATTAAAATTACAGTCACATAATAATGACACCAACAATAAATACTCATATACAGGTAATAAATTAACTCATTAATTCAGCCAGTACACAGATGTAAATAACTATATGAAAATAACAAACATTTTACATTAGTGCTTTAAATGTTAGCTCTGTTTTTAATACTGAATTTCCTTCCTTAGTTGTTCAAGATAATTATGCTTTAATGGAATGTTAAAATTTAAATTTATTAAAGGATCAAGAATAAATTGGTTGGAAACTTCAAAAAAACACTTCAAAAAGATTTAAAAACTTTTTCAAGTTCTGTTTTACTCATGAAACCAAAAATCACAGAATAAAAGCACTGGATGTGTGTGTTTACACATACATGTGTGTGTGTACATGTGTGTATATGTATATATATTATATATACACATAAATATCTGACTACACACACAAAATATGTATACATATACATATATATATACAGACCCAAACATTTTTTTTTCCAAATACATTTAATTGAGGGACACAAGATCATTCCTTTAAAACATTTTTAGGACAAAATAAGATACATATACGAACTGCTTTAATACCGATTAGTAGGAATTCTTCAACAAACATTTTACATTAGTGCTTTAAATGTTAGCTCTGTTTTTAATACTGAATTTCCTTCCTTAGTTGTTCAAGATAATTATGCTTTAATGGAATGTTAAAATTTAAATTTATTAAAGGATCAAGAATAAATTGGTTGGAAACTTAAAAAAAAACACTTCAAAAAGATTTACAGACTTTTTCAAGTTCTGCTTTAGAAAGGATCAAGAATAAATTGGTTGGAAACTTCAAAAAAACACTTCAAAAAGATTTAAAAACTTTTTCAAGTTCTGTTTTACTCATGAAACCAAAAATCACAGAATAAAAGCACTGGATGTGTGTGTTTACACATATATGTGTGTGTGTACATGTGTGTGTGTACATATATATATATGTTATATATACACATAAATATATAATTATGCTTTAATGGAATGTTAAAATTTAAATTTATTAAAGGATCAAGAATAAATTGGTTGGAAACTTCAAAAAAACACTTCAAAAAGATTTAAAAACTTTTTCAAGTTCTGTTTTACTCATGAAACCAAAAATCACAGAATAAAAGCACTGGATGTGTGTGTTTACACATACATGTGTGTGTGTACATGTGTGTATATGTATATATATTATATATACACATAAATATCTGACTACACACACAAAATATGTATACATATACATATATATATACAGACCCAAACATTTTTTTTTCCAAATACATTTAATTGAGGGACACAAGATCATTCCTTTAAAACATTTTTAGGACAAAATAAGATACATATACGAACTGCTTTAATACCGATTAGTAGGAATTCTTCAGCTTTTACCTGCTAAATTGCAGTACTGTGTCCTGTATAGGCAAAACTCCCTTCTCAAGGAAGCAGTGGATCACTAATACCACATTGCTGAAGGGAGGACAACCCAAGAGGGTCTGATGTCCTTGTGGGCTGCTGTGTGTGTCTGTCAGAAAGAAACCCCATCGTTACAAGGAGCAAGTCAGAAAGGCCAGGCACATCTACCCTTTATCCAGTGGCATGTATAAATACCCTATTTTGTCTCTCTTACAGCTGTTTCTGAGATGTAATTTGGAAAAACAGAAACATTATTCTCACTTGAGAACCTTGGCCACATATGCACTAGCGGCTGCAGGTAACCTGCTGCTAAATCTGGTGACAACACATGTTGCTGATACAGGAGTATCACCCACAAGTTCATACAACACCTGGACAGCTTATTAATTGATTATTTTAATCCTCTAGAGTTTTCTATAAAAGGGATATTATAAACACTGAATTACTGTCAAGCGTGGTTTTACTCCCACCACTCTTATTTACTGCAAATGACTTACTGGATATTTAAAATAGTACCTAAAATTAAATAGAGTATCACTAAACCATACAAGGGAGATGTAGACTGTCCTGTATTTTCACCGTAGAGAATACATTTCTTTAAACAACTTGCCCCATTTTATCCTTGTGGGCTGCTGTGTGTGTCTGTCAGATTTAACATTGCTTAATGTTAAAACCAGGCCTTTTAAACCAATGCTTTTGAGCATCTTCAAAATTCAGTGTATGATCCAGTTTCTTCACAAATGTTTTCTTTCATACCTCATAGTGGAAGTGTGCTCCTTTTTAGATTATGCTTAATGTTAAAACCAGGCCTTTTAAACCAATGCTTTTGAGCATCTTCAAAATTCAGTGTATGGTCCAGTTTCTTCACAAATGTTTTATTTCCTACCTTGTAGTGGAAGTGTGCTCCTCTTTAACAGGACTGAAAGATTCTTCATTTAAACCATAACCAACATTTTTCAGTTGTTATAAATCCATAAATTGTCCTGGCTATGCTTTTCCTATAATAAAATATATTTTAAACAAGTTATCTATCTCAAGCTGAAAAAATATGAACTAGTTTATCGTAATTTCTATTATAAATAGAGAAATCAGTTTGGTACTTACTGGTTTGGTAGAACAGGTTCGTTGAAAGAATAGTAAAATGTACAAAAAGTGATGCCGTACTTATAAATAGAGAAATCAGTTTGGTACTTACCAGTTTGGTAGAACAGGTCGTTGCAAGAATAGTAAAATGTACAAAAAGTAATGCCGTAACATTCTTCCCCTGAGCCTTGTTCTGAATAAACCTTCAACTGTATGGTCACAAAATATCCTAAGGGCTTTCAAAGACAAATAAAAATTAGGTTCTGCTTAAAATTGTGGTTCCTTTATAAAATAGAAATACAGCTCACTAACAATATTATTATCTTTTTAATACAAAGATTATAATATCATTGCCATGAATTAAAAGATCACACAAAATATATCCTGTGTCCAACAATGGCAACATTCTTTACAGAAAAGTGCAAAGATCTCAAAGTTGTCAATTACAGAGGAATTGGCATAGAGCGTCTGCTTTTCTTCAGCACCTTAGTCAGTAGCTGCTTGATCATCTCAAACATAAAGTACCTTCCTTTACTACAATTGTTTTTCCATCTAATAGGCCACTGTATCATACAAGCATCCAGTACTATATGTGTGTGCAATAGAATCAGAAATTATGGTTACAGGCATGATTTTTTTGCCATTTGCCTGAAAAAATATTCTAAAACTAATGTATTACCAGAAAAAAAAAACAACCACAAACTGTATCAGAGAGAATAAAGAACAATCTTCAAGCTGTTGGACTAATTTTCTGTAGGTCAATAAGACTAAAATGATTTGTACAAGTTGAGGAATTTGCCAGTAAGTTCTCTTTAAGTGCTGTCCTGATGGAGATAATATAAGGGGAAATTTAAGAATGTAGATGTCTTGTTTCCATAGCAGGGGAAGCGAACCAGCGAGCCAGGACAGGCTGATAGGCTTTCTCATAATTTGCTATTTCAGGTGAAGGGAACCAATGAGCTGGGCTAGGCCTTAACATAATATTGTACCACAGCAGCAGAAAGGGGATCATTAAAGCCAAGACGGGTCGTGGTTTAGTTTTTGCTAATCCTGCAAAAATACATTTGGCATTTCTTGTGGTGAGACAAGAACTAACCAAATTGCTGATTTAGCATAAGGCCTGAGAATATCTATAAACTGCGACGGAACTGCTGAACTAACAAATGGCTGATTTAACACAATAAATAGCACATAGGAAAAATAATGCAGTAACAGCATAGTTAAGACAGCTGCAGAATGAGGGGAAAAGGAACTATTTGAAAGGAACATTGCCTTTGGAATACGGTATTCAAAATTCAATACAGAATATTGAAAAGGGAAAATAGGAGAGTTGGTTTCAGGAAACCAGTTTCCCAGAGAAACTTCCGCACTGGGAAACTGACTCAGCAGAAACAATGAACTCTCACTCTGGAAAACTGAGGAAATAAAGAACAGAAGGCCATAGGTTATGGACTCCTGGGGATAAGAGGCAACTCAGGAAACCGGGATCAGCAGAAGCAGATCAGTATTAAAACCCCCAGTTGCTAAGAATCAGCTGTTATGGAAGCAAATGCCTTAGCCAGGAAACCTTGGGGTGGAAGGTGGGATGCTGCTGGGAGCACGGACACTAAGGACCAAGAGGGGGCTGGGAGAGCTCGAGGATTTGGGAATGCTTGTCATAACCATGACACCGTAACTTTGATATTTCTGTGGCTGTATGCCGAGCAGTTTGCTGTAGCTGTCCATTACCATTATCGTCATTAGACTTACCTCATAAGACTATTAGAGCCATTTGCCATCCGCTGCCATTCTCGTAATTATCTCAGTATACTAATCATCTATTGTTATTGATTACTTATGGCTATCCATCTCACAGTTAAATATTGTTAAATCATAGTTGCATTTGGTACTGCCATGCTTGAATTTATACAAGCTATTAATCAATGTAAGTTTTTAAAAGCTGTCCTGTATACTTGATGTAGTTGCAGTCCCTTTATTCACTTCATGATATATTGTCCACTCTCCATTTACAGACCAAATCAGGCAAAATAATTTGCCACTGAATATGGAAATTATCCCGCTCTTTAGAAAAAAGATAAATTCCCAGCTAAATAGGTTGTGATCAAAATTAGAACTAACATATGAGACCGACAAAGAAATACTAAGGAAGAATGTAATACAAGAATTGGAAGAGTCACTACATATTTCTGAAAATTCTGGTCCCACTGATCACTGAGTTAAGATTTCAGCCAACGTGAGTTGAACAGTGTAAAACACATGTTGTATCTCTTTTAACGTTAGTCTATAGGACTGGTGGAGGACAGACTCACATAAAGATAGTGTAGGAGAGGAAAACGGTGTATATTGAGGAGACTCGGAGGAGCAGGGGAAGGGGAAGGTTGCTTTTTCCACAGGGAGCAGTCACAGGAAGAAACACGCCAAAATAAGGTATCTTGAGACAAAGGCTAGTAGATATATAGATCAGATTAGTCAGAAATAGAAATGTATATATTATTATATTGATTAGATTGATGGCTTTTGGAGAGAGACTATAACAAACTCTGCATCCAAGAGTAGCAAATTAGATTTCACCATGTTTTTGGAAGACTGACTTTCTCTTTTTCCCGCCAAGATGGCGAGTCCCCCGTCCACCCTTCTTTCTTCAGAAAACAGTGGCTTCGGTCATGTAAAAGAAAAGCAATCATTGTTAAGTACCTCAGAAAATTCGATATATTGGGTGTTGGTGTCGAAGCACTGCAGGGGTGTCTGTGAGGAGAGGGGGCCGCCTGGCGCCAGACGCGGCCGGTTCCAGCCGGTTCTAGCCGGTTCCAAGCGGCTCTGCAACTGCCTCACCACACGCTGAAGCCATCAGCGATGGCGGTGGCACCTCTGTGAAAACGCTGCCCAGCAGTGAGGGGAAAAGTGTGAGAGAGAGCCCTGTGAGCAGCCAGAGAGGAGAGGGAGGAGGTGGTGTGGGCACCAGAGGAGGTTGTCGCCCTGAGGAGAGCCCGGTGGAGCAGGTATGGCGGCCACAGCCCGTGGAGGACACCATGGTGGCACAGGGTAAACGTGTGAGGAGGGAAGAGGAGCTTCAAACTTACCGCAGCCACCATTCCTCACCACCCTGTCGTGAGGGGAGTTTAGGAGAGAGCCGTGAAGTTGAGCCTGGAAAAAAGGTGTGAGGAAGGTGTTAATTTTTGTCATTGTCTCTCGCTATCCAACTCCATTTTAACTGGTAATATATTTCCCAAGTTGAATCTATTTTGCCTTTGACAGTAATAGGTTAAGTGGTCTCTCTGTCTTTATCCCGACCCACAGCTTTTTCACCTCATTTTCTCCCCCTGTGCTGTTGAGGGAGGGGAGTGAGAGGGCTGGGTGGGTGTCTGGCCTAGTTCAAGGCCAACCCACCACAACCACAACAAAAACTCCAGAGATGTCTTAAAAGTCTGTCTTAATAACGTGCTTAGCAGTTTGGAGTCAGACAATCACTAGCTTTCACGTACTGGTAGACAACAAATCCATCAAATATTTTAACTAAAAGAAGGAAGTATTTTTTTTCCACTCACAGGAAATCGTATTATAAGAGTGTGACTAACTTTTCTGGAATAAATCCTCTGAACCGGTAGACTACTTTTTCCACACTTGCACCCACACCAATTTTCTTCAGGATAGGAAATTTTGGAACCACAATAAAGAGAAATTGGGGTCTTTTTTAATAGTCTGACACTTAGAATAGCAGTATAATAAATAGAATTGACACAAAGCATGTCCTGAGAGCAGCTGAAAATACTCAGGGCAGAGAAAATACCATTTTTTTGCCAAGCCTTGGTCTCTTTTGCTACATCTGCTTTCCGTCTGCCAGGATGAACAAACAAGGAAAAAGCAAACTACCTGGTTTGTTGCTTTTTTTTTTTTTTTTAATTTTTAAAAAATTATCATATGCTTGTGTTATTTCACCAGCCAGTCCTGAAAACTGGCCTTGAAGGGGGTCACTTAGGGCCAAATTCTCTCAGTAAGCAGTACAGTAGGCATCATAACTGGCAAGCCATTCCTGCAGCCATGGTGTCAGGGGGCATCAGCTGAAGCTTCGAGGAAACTAACATTTTTTTAGTCTGTGTTTAACTAAATTAGTCTCCTCCCTGAATGCTACTGGTAAGAGACCACAGGCGAGGCACGAGGTACCACATTCTGATCAACTGTAGAAGCACCATCATTAAGGGCCACTGGAATCAGTCCATTGATGCCCTCCCTGCAGAGTTCCAAGTGAGAAGTTGAAGTTCATTAAAACCAGGGCTTTGACTAGCTTGGCTGGAAATTACAATGCTGGTTTTACTACATAATGTATTCCTCTGATGTATATTTTACTTATCATAGATTATGAATTAATAGAGGCATGATTTTAGATAAAGGAATGGAAGGTAAATGTCAGCAGATGATAATATTCTCTGTACCAACATAACTTCTCATGTTGATTCTGTAGAACCTTCCCTTGAGGCTAAATCTGGCAGCCTGTGATTTATGAAGCAGTTTAAGGTGTATATTTGATAACCAACTATCCTAATTAGTTCAGTCATTATCAGTCTTCTTTATGATTTTGGTTTCATTCCAATATCTATTGATGTCTATGACAAGGCTCTGTTATTATCAAGGGAAAGTAGGTCATATTTCAGCCTAATTGGCTTTCAACAGCTGTCATTGGATCATCTTAAAAGGTTCTCTGCTCTAGAAAGACCTAGGACACTGACTTTTTGGGGTGTTTTGGTTGGTTTTGGTTTATTTTCTTCCAGACAGCCCCAAGTGATCAAAATTTGGCACATCTAACAAGCTTTTTGGCCATTTGACTATTTATCATGGCACAGAGTCTTGAATATAGGAGTAGGATAGGCTTGAATTCAAGTTAGTAATGTTTCCTCAATCTGACAATTTTACTCTTGTTTCTGTAAATAAAAATAATGCATTTTATATTCTAGGGCTTTTTTTATATATAATTTATTATTCCTGTTAGGCTTCTTTACTGCTTTTAAAAAAAAATCTGTATCTTTTCATGTCTCTCATTTTTATATTAACAATTTATTCTCTCACCAGATGCAAACCATTTGATGTTGCTAAGCTCAAACACAGCCATTGTTATTGTTATCAGTATTAGTAATGGAATCATTATCATTCTCATCACTAAAAGCTAGCTCATTATCTGATAAGTCAAAATTTCCTCCCAAAGATTTTGAGGTATTTGATTTTCCTCATTTGTATTCTCAGAAGTCATTTCTTCCTCACTTGCTGGAGATGAAAATGCACCTTCCATAAGTAAGCTGCCATTCTGCTCATTATGCAGCTTTGATTATTAATTTTTCTTTTCTCCTTTGCAGCACAAGAATGATTGCGTTTTTAACTGGTTTGTGGCTCTTGAGGGATTTCCTTTGAAAAACAGCTACTAGGGGTTAAGTTGTGATTATGTGGGCTTGAGACAACTGCTGCCCCAACCACTAAAATCCATGGGAGCTGAGAAGACTGACACAGTTGAACCACGGCATCAACCAGTGGCTGGGTTCTTGGGGAATAAACTTTGGGAAGAAATTGGAATAGTGATATGGGTGACAAGCTGACCTTTTGCTAGGGCAAAAGATTACAGAATGTTTTCCTTCTTTTTCACCCCAGTTTCTCACCCATATTGACTCAGCCGCAACCTAGCCCAAGTGAGTTACAACAGCTCAGACAAGCTTTTCAGTGTTTGCTTTCACTCTGCAAATGGGTGGCTATTTCTTCTTCTGTTAAATCCCAATTCTGCAGATTTATATGCAAAATTTTTTCCCTCTGTAGACTGGCAACTCTGGGGCTGCTCTTGGTCATCGTCTTGATCACCTTGATCAACTTTCTAGCATAGAATATTGACTTTCTTCATATCTACTGCAAGATGAGGTGATAGCCCATCCAGCTTTCTTGCGTCAGGTTTTGTTCAGTCCCTCTCTGATTTTTCCTTGGCACTACACAGAGGGCGAGATTTTCTTCTCAGAGCTGCTTGTTTGATATGGGAATCCTTTTCTGATCTTTCATGTGCATGGTTCTCGTCTTACAAAATTCTATTTCATTGTGTAACTTGGGTGAGGAACAGAGTTCTCCAATGAGAAGTGCCAACACATCAAGTGTGCAGGATATTTGGGAAGAAAGAGTAATAAGTTTGGGGCAGAGGTCGAGTTTTTCTAGTTTTATTCTGCTTTTCTCTCACAAAGAAAAATTTCTGATGATGTGGTACAGAAAACTACCTGATGTGTGAGCTGTAAGTGGCCTTTTAAAATTCAATTAACTTTATTTAATGGGATTCATGCATTTGTAATATCAAGGAGTCGCATTACTGAAAATTAGTTTCAGTAATGTTCTTCTAATATTACTGCACAGCTATTTGTTGCTAAATGGAAAGAAAGCTAATTACTGGACTTAGTTTCTCGCACAGCTGATACTGCTTTACCCAGCTTCCCTTATATGACATGAGATTATGCATGCATGGTACTAAATCGTATTTTAAATCTGAGATATCTGACCCCTTCAGAAAACAGAGCTTTTATTTTTTTAGCCAGGTGCATTCACAACCTGAAAGAATTGAGATTCTTCACTTCCATTTATTTCTCAGACTTTAAATTCTCAACTTAAACACAAATTATGCCTAGAGAAAGGCCTTTGCCTGTTCCATCCTGGCATCAGCCAACTAAACAGGCCACGAGATTAGGCAGATGTCTCCAACAACTTTACATGTGGAACTCACCATTTTTCCACAGTGTGCTGAGCAAACATATTTGTCATGGGATGTAACTACCATTATAAAATCAACATTGGCTTGACAACGTCCAGTATAGCTGAAAAAGCACCATACCCCATCCATGCCTAACTGTAATTTTAGAGGAAATCTTACTTATTCTGACGTTTTCCCAAAAGACCTACAGAAAGGAGACTGGTAGACTGACCTTAAGGACACCACCTGCAGAAGCAGAATGTTGGTGGCTTTCCCTGCGATCTTTTGGGCACCTGCTCCCCAGAGAGCTAACAGTCTAACAGAGAACACACTTTGTTGTAGACCACAAGCCAGTTCTTCACTGGAACTTGGTAATGACTAACTGACCCCTAGTCAGCTGATACGTTATTTCCCAGTGACATTCATTGCACACCTCAATTTTTTTAAGTTCAGCAAGTATTTAATGCGACAAGGCAGTTTCAATATGAAATTAAGCACAGAGAAAGCAATGACAGAAAGTTTTATTACTTCCTCAAAATGATGGGGGAATTAACTAAACCAATAAATATTTATTTTTATTTTATCTAAGTTAGACCAAAATACATTGCCAGTGTTTCTGCTTATATTGTGATCGTGGAATGCAAAAAGTTCTTACCTGCATACACTCACAGAACAGATTAAGAAATACAAAACCACATTATTTGTTCTTAACTGCATCCCCTACAGGTGATGGAAGAACTCTTGAAAATACTGAATTTAAAGACCTTTAAGGCTGATATCTTTCCAATAAAAAAAACCTGTTCTTAATACTTTTCAATAAGGAAACAATGTTAGAAAATGGCAACCATTCTTCTTCCCCTAACAGTGGCAATCTGGCTCTCAGAGAAGACATTTATAAGGATTTTAGTTGTCTGTTATTCTTTTTTGCTGGTGCAATGTGAAAGATTTTTGAGCTAGGTATTTGAGTTAGGTATTGTATGACACAATTCTTAAAAAAAAACAGATGGAGGTTTTGTTAGTTTTACTGAACTTACCACAGGAAACACTAAAAGCAAACATAAGAACTCTGAAGTAGACACAGAAGACTTTGCTCTATGTTATTGGGTAAAACCACATAGCGAATATAAGTCTATTACCTTTTTGGAGAAATGTTGAAAATGAAGAAAGATCATAAATTATACAGAAAAGGGTTTCCTGATTATTTGTAGCGAGTGAGATGATCACACATAGACTTTTGGGTTAAATGCATATCAAAATATACAGTCAACTGAAAATAAATGTAAAAAGTAAGCATTTATGTCATGCAAAACATTAAACAAATTGTAAGAGTTAATATTTTTACCTTCAGGATGGACGTACTGAAATGCAAGCATGGCACAGGAACCTTGGCACAGCAAAACGTAATATTTTCCCTATGGAAGAACCACAGCAACAAAAATCGTGAGTATTCCCTCATTTGAATATGATCATAAGTAATTTTGGGGCACCGCTGTTTGCTTTGTTTATTTTGTTGGGCTCCTCCACATGCCACCTTGCCAGGCAGTGGCACTGGCAACCTGTAGTTCTCCCAGTTTGACACCCACGTAGGATGGGCACCTGGGGTGGCACTCGTGCCATGCTGCCCTCGAAAACACTGTTTTCTAGTGAATACAACGTTGGACTTTAGATCTTGAGAGTTTTTTTTTCTGAGTTCTCATGAATGGGTCTTGGTATTGCATTTACATTTAATTTCCCCACACATATAATGGAACAATAACATTTACTGCATACGATAAAGCACTTACCCAACCTGAAACCAGAACAGATAGATCTTCATAGCCTTCCAGCTGCTCCAGATATTGTCCCTCTGTGCTTTTCCTGCTCTTCTTTGACATACCCCTGCACAAGTTTCAGACTTTCAAGTATCATTTATAGATTCAAACACTTTTAGTTTTTAAGTAGCGTTTCTGTCCTTCATTTAGAGGGGAAAAAAAGTCATGTAACATTGAATGTGTGCTAGAATTACCAGGAGATAAATGGTCTTTGATTTTCAAATGTGTATTAATGGGTCAATATTCTCCTTTCTTGCCATATACAGATCTCTCATTAATTATAATGTCACTATAGCAGCAGAATGAATTTGACCTTATCCATCGAGCACCATGTTTTAGTATTAATAGTTTTTGTTCTTAACAGCTATTGGGAAATACAGCCAGACGTGCTGAATGATATATTCCAATCTTTGAAGCATGGCTCTACTCATTCAAAACCATGCAATATGAAAAAGGATGTTAGTAACAAGTTATTTCTTTATTTTTTAAACAATTAATAGATGTCCTTAATGCCAGGATTATATAAATTTAATATTGACCTGTAAAACGGTTTTCCTGTATGCGTCTAATATGGTAGAAAAGGCTTGAATAGGAATCATGCATCTCTGGACTAAGATTAATAGCACAGCCATTTGTTCAACTTGGCATCTTTTTTTATAAAGTAAATACACAGCTGAGTGAACCCAAATAAGAAAACACATCAAGTTCATAGAATCATTGAAAGGTTAGAGTTGGAAGGGACCTTAAAGATCATCTAGTTCCAACCGCCCTCCATACCTCCATTAGACCAGGTAAAGTTAAAGGGTAGTGTATGGGTAATTTCTCAGGAAGTGTAATGTCTTCAATTCTAAGCAAACAGGGCTTTGGTCTAAAATTCTAGTGTTGTAAAATACTGCAAATTTAGTAGGCAAGAGTGTGACTTTATACAGTGTTTACATCAGGAAGAAAAGGAGCAATGAGGATATTCTGCAATGGATAAAATGGGAATAAACTGGAATGTAGAAACACATTTACTAAGGTCATACAGCACCAGTTCACCAAGACATTCCCAGGTGCTGACAAGAGGAATACCACAAGGAAAGGCTTTATGCTGGAGAAATAAATCATGAGATAATAGCAATAGTAAAGTTTAACTGGACAATATTAGAGATGTTTTATTCAGCCAAAACCAGTGGACTTTTGTTAGGAATTTCATTCAAGCTGTTAACAATACCAGTGTAACACTTCATTTGAATGGGTGAGAAATAGAAAAGCAAAAATGGAAGGTGTCATTAGAACAGTGTCAAGCCACAATGTCCTTGAAAGCAATTAGTAATCTTGTGCAGGAATTTAAATGACACCAGAATAGAAATCTATGCATAAGGAGTGACAAAGAAAGGAAGCAGCGAAACAAACAGGCTAGCTTTGAACAAATGATTATGCCTCTCCTGCTTAAAATAGTGCAGACTTCAGGATAAGTTTAGGATCTATACAAAGTGACAGTTATGCAGGATGAGATACAGTATTCAAATCTGAAGCTAAAGGCTTCAGAGAAAGTCCTTTCTCTTCAAGAATGAATCCATCTGGCTAATTCTCGCTTTGGCAAAATCAGAGTGTTCCCTTCCTATCCCACATTCCTAAAGAATTGCTTAGTGATCATGTTAGCACTGGGAGCCATTGCCCTCCTCTTCCCTTAGGGTCATTATGTGCAGAGGTTATCATGAGTGGCAGCGCAAAAGAATTTAAATGGAACAAAATTGCAGTATTTTTAACATGGAAGAAAACTCCACCTTCCTAATTCAGTTGTGGTTCATTTCTCAATTTCTCTCTAGGACAAACTAGCCCTAGCTCAGCCCTGAGGGGCTGGGCAGGGTCCCTATCTGTGCTCTTGTCCTGTTTTGAGGTAAAACAGAACCAATTTTCTTTTCAGTAATTTTACTTTTCAGTTAAGTCTCTTCCAAGTAGCATATTCTGCAGACAGTGTCTGCTTCTAGCATCTAAGGTCTGATGCTTATCGTTAATAGCAAGAAATGGTATGCAGAGAGGCTCTTGCTTATATCCTGCTATCAAGCTTCCATCCTGGGAGCTTGATACTGGTTTTTTATACATTTTCATATAATACATTATTTTCTTATTAATATTGTTATATTTTCTTTTTATTATTAATATTTTATTAAAGTAGCCTAGCCTCTTTTCAACCCATGAGTATCTCTCTTAATTTTCTCTGCCTTCACTTTTGGCTGAGAAAGCTTAAAGAGAGCATCTGCCATTTGTTTAGTGGCCAGCGCAGCCTAAACTATGACACTTCTTTTCCCCTTGAACAAGCAGCTCACATTCATTTGTTTAGTGGCCAGCCCAGCCTAAACTACGACACTTCTCCTCTTCCCCTTGACCAGCAGCTCACATTGGATACACTGGAATTTTGCACAATTCATTCAGATGACGTTTGGTCACTGCTGCTTTGGATGCAAGCATTTTCTAGAGTGATTTCACTGCATTGCAGACAACATCCATCTTTTGAAGCCACAAAGAGGCTAACATTAGCCACATCAGGAGAAGCTAAATTCTTTCTAATACAAAAAAAATTAAGTGCTTTAATGTGAACGCGTTTATATGATCAAGGAATATAATGATTATTTTGCTACATTTGGATATGTCAGGAGTGTTCTGTGTGATTAAAGACCTGTTGCTGCAAGTTCACAAAGGAAACAGGTTTAGGAACAGTGGGCTCTGAATTCTTGCTTTAGGTATCATGCTCTATTCTTCTTTCTTTTTTGTGTGTGGATAGTACTGTACTTACGTTAGCTGCCTGGTCTGAATTTATCTTTAAACTTATTGAATTGATTAAAATGCTTATTCATATTAAAAAAAATACAACTGGTGTTCTTTGTGAGAACCGTGTTATAAGAAAATACCATTATATGCCTTGAGCTGATATATTTCTATGTTTTATGCTACTGCCTAAAGCACAATCACAGAGCAAAGAAATGAGAAATTTTAAAGGCTACTGAACAGTGGAGATGTGAAATCAGCGCCAGGTTATTTAGCACAGGTTTTTAGAGTGATATGTAGGGGAAACGCACTGCTCAAGGACTCTCCAACTCACTCTCATAGCTGTAACATTTGGTGGGCTACTCAGTAATACAACAGTCTGAAATATAAAAAGCCAAAAAGAAAGTAAAGCTCCCCCCCAAATCCCTCTGCAAACAACCCCCCATCACCTATCTTAAAGTGTGTTTCTTTTCTAATGTATCATTGTCTCGTGTTTGTATCTGTTTCCAGGTTCATTGATATAAAATGCTAATTCCAGCTATTTTCACAATTATGCATTTCCATCTCTGTTTCTTAAAAACAAGTATTAAGCATCCTCCATTTCTATCAGTTTCACTTGTTGATAAAGGCATTCCATCATGCCAAGAACTCAACTTACTTCAAGTTGAGATTTCTACCAAATTGAATGAAGTTTAATTTGGACATATTGCTTTAGTTTGCTTAATTTTAGAAAAAAATGCATAGATGCTTATTTATTACTGTGCCCTCTGGACATTTAAGCACACAGAAAAGTTTAAATTAGTTTGAAGGATCTGCATTACCTGATATTATTACTTCTTAAAATAATTATTCCATAACAAAGCTTACCAGTGCTGCACTGTAACATGAGGGAGATTCTGCCCTCTTCTATGGGCAAAGGCTTGGCAAAAGTCAGAGAGCTAGGACCATGGACACACTGCAGGGAAATGACATAATCTGGCTGCTTGTGTTATTTAACAAAACAGGAACCTGTTCTAAAGATGCTGCTCCCAAGGACAGTCCAGGAGGGAGTAAGTCCGTTGAAATGAAATTCCAGTAGTAACACAGGCGAAAACGTTAACTGTAAATCAAGAAGACTGTTTAGTTCAGCTTGCCTGAAGGCTCAGACTAGTCTGTAATTTAATGTCATCTTCCCAGATTTATAATGATATGACTGGGTACAGAGTCTGACTTACCATCTTTGATCCAATAAAATATTCCGGCACATTATTTTCAACTTTAAACGTCCAAGTCCCCTCTTTTCAGACTCAAATTCTTCCCTGATTGTGTGAACTCCAGACTGATTCCATTGACTTGTACAGGCTTTTCCCATTTACTCTATAGTCAGTGGAGTGACTGTGGATTTAAGCTAGTGTAATTGGGAGTAAAAGTTGGCTTTTTAAGTCTCCTTCTATTTTTAAAATCTTCTCTGTCAAGTTTCATGAGGTCAGATGTGAAGATGAATTTGTTGTTTAAGCTTCTTCCTCCTGCAGGCAAAAAGCTTAATCATTTTTTCTACTGACCTTGTCTTGTCTAAAGATGAGTCAATGAATCAAGTTATGAATGATATATCATGAATAAATGATTTATGCCTGGTCAGATCAAATATGATGTATTACTCAGGTCCTTGAGTATTACTGCATATAAAGATTTATCCAAAGTGTCATAGAATTGGTCAGGGAGAGAATTCTTAAGTCTTGTATTACTCAGGTCCTTGAGTATTACTGCATATAAAGATTTATCCAAAGTGTCATAGAATTGGTCAGGGAGAGAATTCTTAAGTCTTTGTACGTCCTCTTGGGAAAAAAAAAAAAAGTATATAACTGTTCTCTGACTAGAGAATTTAACTTGGCAAAAATCTCTGTCTTTGACAAAGGCTTAAGTAGGACAGTCCAGCAGCTACACTTCTCTGCTGGAATGCAGGAGGTCCCAGGGACACCTGCCTTCCTCATTCTTTTCTAACTCCCTTCACCTTAGTCCCAGTGTCTATAAAAAAGAAAAAAAGAAAACCTCTTTAGGTCATACAAGTGTTGTGACACTGACCAGCTCAGACACCCTGAGGTGCTCATACAACATCACAATTTATTTTTACGCAAGATTTACAGGAGTAATTTTTTTTCCTAATATATTTATTTGCTGGCTCAGTATACCTTTTATTATTAGCCTTCATCATATAGATTACTCATTATTGAGTCCTAAGAGTATCAGAATGCAAACACCTTCTCTGACAGACGTTTTTCAAACAAGAATTACAGCACAGTAACCAGTGCCCTCTCTTAGGAGACTTGATTAAGTTCATAGCAAAGCTGTTCCTCAGGTGGGGTATCTTAGAGATCCCTGGAGTGTGCCAGGTGAGGCCTGGCCATAACTCTGAATGATCTCCAGAAAGAGAAGTGGTGCAGAAAAGTTATTAAAATAAGCTACTTAAACATTCATACTTACCTCTCCTTCCCAGCTACTGTTACTGATGCTAACTGTGCCATACTGTGAAGTGTCTTCAAACCACCAACTGGATTCACACCTTTTATGTAGTCTGTTTTATGTCTACTTAATGAGTTACCTATCATGGTCGATCATTCATTTTCATTTATTCCAGATTTATAAAATGATGGTCATCAACACATGTAATTTGAAGCAAATTAATGTCTTCTGAAAAGGTTGTTTTCTCAGAAATACTAATAGATGACAGAAAAGTTGGGTAAACATAATTATTATGACAAGAAAGATTTCTTCTTCTCCTGAAAAGGCAGTATTACCAGCAGGAGCTAAATGAACAGTTGCTTATTGCGTACGGATAGTGAAAGCCTTGTGGGAAAACCAGCAAAAACCACGAGAAGACCTATCATCTGTCAAATATTTTTCACTGTATGGTGACCAGAACTAAGGATCTGCCCTCAGTTTACAAACCTGCATCAAACTGCACAGCCTAGAGTCAGTTCCTTGGATGGCCAGCAAAATAAATGAGGCAGAATTCTGCCAATCTAAAAATGCACAGTAGGAGGTGCAAAGCTGGCTGAAAAAACCCCACGATGCTGCAACCAGTCACTAGAAATTTTTCTCTCTACATCTAATGATGAAGCATCAGCGAAGTACGCCATGGAACATCAAGTTAAATTCTTCACAGATTAATAAAAATGTTACATGCCGTGAATTTATGTATTGGATTTTCATACTGTAAAAAGAATTATTTAAAAAGCTGCCTTTTTATTTCAACTGCTACTTTCCCTGCTATTTTATAATAGCGAATGATAATGAAGTTGTCATTTTACATATAGGATAATAAATTGCCTTGCTATGAATACAAGGCTATTACTCACTCATAGGGCCCTGATTATGTTGTGCCAGGAGAGCGTGACAAGCGCTTTATGAATGGCACAGTCCTGAAAGTGAACTCAGTCAGTGTTCATTATAGGGTCATCCTCCTAGAATTTAAAAATGTGAACTTCATGCGTCGGGGTGCAATCTAATTTTTCACGCTCCCTGTATAAGTAACACCTGCATATCAAGGTCTCCCATCATCGTTCTGCATCTTCATTTCAGATAACACGGTGATCTTTCACTTTAGGAAATGCAGTGACACATGACATATGCGGAAACTTACTCAGCTAATTTGACCATCTTTCATAGATAGTCCCACGCTGACAAACACCTGCCTGTCACCCAGGCTAGAGACAAATCCATCTTCATGAATTCTTACACCAAGTCCTATTATTATTCAGGGGAAAACCACAGAAATAGTTAGAAATGTCAACTTGTTTGTGGTAGATGCAGACAGCAATCTCTTTTTTTCCTTGTTTCTCTGGATGCCATGTTCCAGTTTGGAATATAACAGTTCTTTTTTGACAGGCATTAAGACATTTCAGCTGGTCATATGGCAGCACACCCTCTCTCACATTACGTATTCATGTAACCTGGGCTTACATCAGTTTTTAACCTTAAGGATTCCCCTGAGTGTTGTGTAACGACCTCCACAGGTTTATACTATCAAAGCCAAGCCGTTTCTCAGCCATTTTGCCTCCTCAATATTGACACTATTTACCCATTTTGTTTCCCTTTAGATACTAGTTATTTTAACTTTCATAACCAACACCATATGAACACTACCACTGTAGTTTTATAAGTTTTATATTTTATATTTAAAAGTTCAAATATATATATAAAAGTTTTATATTTTATACTTCTGTATTTTCAACTCTTAGAGTACATCTCTGTCCATTATTTTCCCTTCTTCCTGTAGAAAACACAGGGACACAGCTCTGATAGTTCGCTGTGCTCATCATCTTCCTCTCTAATCACAGCAAAGGGATCCAGAAGGCTGAAAACGGGTTTGTATTATACAGTATAAAAGCAGCTTATTCTTAAGGGATGACAGGTTTAAGGGACAGGTCAAATTTTAAGTAAATACTTGCTATTAAAATAACAGCACACGTTAAAAAGAAGTAAATATTGGCATGGCATTAGTTCCAATGTGTGCTCTCTTTTGTGCAGGAAAAGTAACCCTTAACCAATAGGAATATTCATCCCTGGCTTAGCACTGACCTCAGCTCAAATATACCCAAAGATGAATTGGAGGCTTTGGCTGGATTTCTCTTGAAATGAAATAGTCAAGCAGTGTCAGAAAGCGCTTCCATTTGTTTGAGGCTGAGCTACAAAGAGCAGATCAGATCTTCACTTGATGCAAGCTGACAGCCTCAAAGGAGCCAGCGCGGTTTACAACACTTGAGATACAGCCCAGAGCCCCGGCAGCTGAGAGGAGGGCTATAAGCAGAAAGAGATTGAAGTTTGTTAGAAATAAGGTCAATGGACTGCTCAAGGTCACTCTCCTGAAAGAAATCTTTACTTTGGTGCCTTTGTGTATTTGCCTCAACAAAGGCTTTAAGGCTTTTTAAACTCAGATATTTAGACCTAGCTTATCTTATCCAGTCCTAGGATCACCCGTTCTGCTCCTTGCCTGTAAGGGAGAAAATGGGGATCCAATTGTTGTTACTGAGTATCAGTATCAATTCAGCTCACAGCACCACTCTCATACTCACTCATATATTCTCTTCTGGTGGAATACAGAAACTAACACACAAGGCCACGAGTTTCAAAGACAGGATTTGCTACTGTTTCTAGGGATAAAAGTCATACCTTGCTTTTTCCCCCCAAAAAACCCCAGATCAGTGTGGGGCTGAAGTCTCCTACTGGTCTACAGTGCGTTCAGAAGAGATTCAGAGCTGGTTAAACTGGTGTCAGAGTTCTCCGGGCAGGAGCCAGACCTCCACTGTCTGCCTTCTGGTACCTGGGGCAACAGAACACTTCAGTTGGGTGGCTGCCACACCTACACTTCATATAGAACACAAATTTCTTCATACTTACGTGATCCTGTAGAGCCCACTCCCACGTAGATCTCTGTGCTACTACTTGGTAACAAATCCAGGTGCAAGAAATGCCACAGCAATC
This sequence comes from Calidris pugnax, assembly GCF_001431845.1. NCBI lineage: Eukaryota > Metazoa > Chordata > Aves > Charadriiformes > Scolopacidae > Calidris > Calidris pugnax. The sequence goes on along the minus strand of NW_015090811.1, from coordinate 4,124,895 downwards.
TCAAGGTTAAAGAAAATAGTGGTGAGGACTCATCATATTCCCATTTTATATCTATTCTGTACTAAGACTGGCTACTTGGAATGCCTATAGCATGTTAAATATACATATTTTATTATTATTTTCTTGCTCAGATAGATACTCAGTGAAAGAGGATAATGGTCCAATCTCCTAAGCAGAGCCACAGAAGAAGATTTTGATTCCCAGGCAAAGAATGTTCAGCTTTAATGGCATTTTTCAGTAATAATGACTTCTGCAGATCTATCAGCAGGAACTGAAAATAAGATACTTGTATAAGGCTGTTGATATATGGTTGGCTTTTATTTTCATGGCACAAGTTTACATGGCTTAAAGGAAACATATTCTGAAGGAATATGTTTCCTAAATTAGTCTTTAACATTACATGAGATATTCTAGTCAGAGCTTTGCTTTGTATGGAGCTAATGTATCAAACTAGGTTAATGATCTAGCCATGATTAAAAACATTAACAAGGTATCACTTTTATTTTTCCTTTAAATCTGGTGAACAGGAAAGCAGTTTCAAAATACCCTACACAAAATGGAAAGAAAATTTGGAAATACACATTAATTTACAATGAAACTATTTCGTTACACCTCTCAAGGGCTTCACAAGTACAGAAAAACCTCCAAGTTATCATATACCAAAAGCGAAACACAGAATTGGTATTTTCATGGGGTATCTACCTTATAATTTCAGGACCTCTGAACTACAGGAAAAAGCCTGATCACCTGAATTTCATATAATCTGAATATTACATAACATCAAGTTTTTCAGAACTGACTGATCTCTTTCTTCAGAAAGCATTTCCTGATCACCTGAATTTCATATAATCTGAATGTTACATAACATCAAGTTTTTCAGAACTGATCTCTTTCTTCAGAAAGCATTCAGATTGTTCAGTAGCTTTTTTTTTTTTTTAAAGTCCCATCCTGAATACTTTGAGTTTGATCCAAAGTCTCTATCTACTTTTAAAATTCTTTATTCTCAAAAACATACAGGGACAATTCCTACCTGAAAGACCAATTACCTGAATATTTAGGCTTTCTCTACACCAGCACCTAAAAATAATTCAAAATTTACCTGTCAGTAAATTATCACATCCCAGGGTTGTGAGGTTCTGTCTAGTTATTTTTTTTTTTTCCTTCCTTGCTTTTTTCTTTCTTCCCATTATGTTTTAATGCCCTGGGATCCGTGTTACTGAATCAGCAGCTTGAGAGGCATATGTTACAGCTCACTGGCAGAACCAATTAGAAAAAAGCAAGCAAAACCAACAAAAAAGCAAATGAATATAATTCCAAATCATTCAGTGCAATGTACATTATACACATCTTCATATTCCAGTTTAATTTCTGGCAAAAATGTAACCATGGAACAAACACTGTCTAATTCACAACTACTTTCACAAACTGTCTGTTATTGAATTCCAGTCCATAGTTGCCTTCTCTGCAAACACTCTCACGGGCTACAAAAAGCATATTCATAGCACAAACAAGTAAAATGTGCTTCTTAATCAAAGTACGTAGAATCTACTTAAATTAATGGCCAATGTTACCTTTTTATTACACTATGTTATAAAAGTACAAATTTATATAAAGTAAACTAATTTTGCAAATAAGCTGCTTTATTCAATGTTGTATAACGTGTTATAAAAATCAACTTTTCATTGCACATTTCCACACAACATGATATTTATTGGTTTCCAGGAATCACCGCATCAAGTTTATATTACTGAACGGCCAAAATCCTTTGTTACTTAATATCCTGAATGGACTGGCCATCAATATTTGGCAACTTGATTTTACTACATGAAAAATTAGAAGTAGACGGGATGAAGGGGTCATTATTCAGATGTCTCACATTCTGTGTCAGAGCATGACAAAGATAACACAACCTGACAGCTGCTCTTTTGCATACAGAAGGCAAAACCACTTGCATATTCCATCCAATTAGGTAAACTTTGTAAGGTGTTACATGAGGTAAAACTAATAGCTTCTATTGAGACCAACCTGACCATTGATAACAGCATTTGAGCTTTAATCCTTTTTGCTTTCTATGTCAGAGCATGACAAAGATAACACAACCTGACAGCTGCTCTTTTGCATACAGAAGGCAAAACCACTTGCATATTCCATCCAATTAGGTAAACTTTGTAAGGTGTTACATGAGGTAAAACTAATAGCTTCTATTGAGACCAACCTGACCATTGATAACAGCATTTGAGCTTCAATCCTCAAAGGCACACCCATGAGGACACCCCGAGATGTGAATGCAATGCTAAAATCTGGCCTTATGCAGAAGAATAGTACTTTTCAGACCTGTACTAAAAACCCCCAAAAGTATCTGTTCCAAGTATCTTCACTTGTGCTTTTTTCATACTGTATGCAGTTAAGATACTCGAATGTGAAGTGCTCCCTGAATTCGTTATACTTCTTCTGGATATGGAATCACATTCATTTTCTATTTGTCTCAGAATAGCAAATCATAATGTATGTGATAAGAGTATGTTGCATATTAAATGCAAAGGGAAAACAAAGAGAATTTGTATTCATCTTATCTGCTTTAAGTATGAAATATTAAGCATCTCCTTAATTCTCCTCTAGTGATTCATAGACTAGAACATGTTTCAGCTGTTGAGAACAGGAAATGAGTCTGCAGGAAAAAACCCCAGCATTCCAGTACTTCTTCAGAATCAGACTGAAAACACCAAACGTTTTGGAAGTACTTACCAAGTATTAGATTGAATTTTTTAAGGATGGGGGAAACAGCAGTTTCTGTAGCAAGCTAAAACGTCAGAACTATCCAACTCACCCTGGTGTCATTCAGACCAATATCAGGACTGTGCTATGTGAAACCTGAGTGGGGCTACAAGAGACACTAATTAAAAACTGTGGAAATACACTGACTGCTCAGAGAACCCCCAAAATGGCGCCTGTAGCAAGAGCTTGTAGCAGGTGCTATGAAAACTTGGTATTGCATTACTACACGACCGGTATGCTCAGGAGAGAGCAGTTTCAATGGTGGAAAAATAGCAGGTCTCTGCAATGGTATTTATAAAAAAATATGTTCTCTTAAATCACTGCCTGAAATCATCATATTGCCTATACCTCTGCATGGTAAAGGCAGCCACCCAAGCGTATCATACCGTTATCATCGTATCATATTGTATCATACCAATTAACTGGTCAGTAAAGGATCTTCTTCCAAAGACCATGCATTGAAACACCATTTTTATTTCTATCAAATCATCCAGGAATGATCAGACAAGACGTTACACTGTCTTAACACGTGATAAGCTTTCCAGAAACACTAAAGGCAGCACACATTTAAAAGGAAAATAAAGAGCAAGACTTCATGTTCAAAGGCTTGCTGGAAAATAAATCAAAGAAAAGTAGCTTAAACAAAACCCTAATCTTTTTTAACGAAATGGATTAGGCAGACAAGTAAGCATATACTACATTTATACAGCAAAAAAACGTTGTTCCACGCCTATATTCTGATTACATTTCTTAAATTAAGCCCTTGTATTCATTTCAATCTGTGAAACTCATATGAGAATGTGTGCATTAATCCGTGCCAACATTTATAATAACAATTAAGTTAATACTAGATTATAATACATCACTTGTACAGACACATTTATATTCTGCCCTGTGGGTTTATGTAACATTGACCAAGAAACTCCTGCCCGTTTTTGGAAAAATATACTCTTGCTTGTAAAAATCTATGTTGAGAGAGTAAAGCGAATAGACTAAACACAACTAAACAACATTGTGATACCAAATCTTTCTGGAAATTCCATAAACAGTAGCCAAACTCTGCCGACCTCACTCCTGTGGAATACTACCCTGAGAAGCAATCACTGTAAAGTCAACCCTGCTAAAAAAACCAAGACTGTGTCAGTAAGACTGAAGGAAAACATAATTTTTCAGTAAATCTAAATCTGCAGGTGTACGTATTCTCCAGTTATGAGGGGTGCATACGAGCAACAGTAGAAATAACATGGGGCAATGGGATTCCAATTAGGAAAAAAAATAATAATTAGGCTTGATAGCACCATAGTTTTAGTAAACATACAGCCTAATTTTGATAGTCTTAAATCCTTTGCTTCCTTAGAGGAGTATTCATTATTCTTAGGCACTTCCTAGGTTCAAATGTGCATGTTCAAGTAGAGGTTTGTGCATATGGCTTGAGTCCTTATCATCTTTATAGTTGTTTGAAACACTGCAATACAGTAACCAAGTTCTGCTTCTGCTCTAACCATCTTTTCTTACTCAGATATTTACACACAACTTTATAGGCAGCCATCATGTAAGGAATGGCACGCAGGATAGTAGAAATAACATGGGGCAATGGGATTCCAATTAGGAAAAAAAATAATAATTAGGCTTGATAGCACCATAGTTTTAGTAAACATACAGCCTAATTTTGATAGTCTTAAATCCTTTGCTTCCTTAGAGGAGTATTCATTATTCTTAGGCACTTCCTAGGTTCAAATGTGCATGTTCAAGTAGAGGTTTGTGCATATGGCTTGAGTCCTTATCATCTTTATAGTTGTTTGAAACACTGCAATACAGTAACCAAGTTCTGCTTCTGCTCTAACCATCTTTTCTTACTCAGATATTTACACACAACTTTATAGGCAGCCATCACGTAAAGAATGGCATGCACAAGGTCAGAAAACATTGTGTGCTTACATACTGCTCTTTTTATTTTGTAGGCAGGTAGAAGGTAAGCCAACTGTGATTAAGTTTGTCTATCATTTCTTATTCAGCCAACTTCAAAAAGTTTATATCAGAATTTCCAAGATTGTCACCTGCCTACACTGGTGTTTTTCAGGGAATTTCCTGATCCAGACGTTAGAGAGCGAAGACATTACTTTCAATTTAACATAGGATGTCTCCTTATATTTTATTCATTTGGATCTGAGCAGGACTTTTCCTTATATCAGAACTTCCAAGATTGTCACCTGCCTACACTGGTGTTTTTCAGGGAATTTCCTGATCCAGACGTTAGAGAGTGAAGACATTACTTTGAATTTAACACAAGATCACTTTCAGCTCTTTATTATGGTCAGGGTAGCAGGAATAAGAATCTCAACTGAAGGGAGGTGAGCTGCTCTGTCACTCCGCTACCTTCCACCATGCCCAAGCAGAACTGACAAAGGAGCTGAAGAGATTCAAACACAGAGGACAAGGTCTAGAGGTAGAGAGATGAAGCACACTGGGATGAAGCCTCGTAGCTACAGGAAGGGTGACAGAAAAGCAGGGAACTGGTGTGACAGGAGAACTGAAATAACTGGCTGAGGAAACTGGAACTGGATGGGAAACAAAGGCCTGACTGGGTTGAGGGGGGTTAACTTGGCTCTTGGAGATCTGAAGGGGAGACTACGAAGTGATAGTTGGTAAGTTAGTGGGATGACTAAGAAGTGATACGGAACAAGAACAGAGACTAAAAACTAGTGGGAATGACCAAGAAAAGGGGGGTGAGGCACAAAGACATCATGTGGCATAAGGATGTAAGGGAAGTGGAACTGAAGGACTGCAGGGGGTTGGAGAAGACGGTGGCAGAGCGAGGAAGTACAGTCTGATAGTTAAAGACACCAAAAACTATGCAAGGTGATGAAATCCTATCCCTGCATTGGTAGGCAAGTAACTTCTACCATTAATGTAACGTTTAATTGTGCATTCTATATTTTTGAGACATTTACTTCCCATACTCTATTTCAAATTTTGAAGATCCAGAGCCCCAGCAGAAGACACCTTACTATGTTTTGAACTATTTTAGTACTGTGTAAGGTGAACTGTTTTCAAAATTCAGGTCCCAGGCATCTTAAAAAGAGATTTGTTTCCTACCCCTCACCTTTCTGTGACTGGCAGAATCCTGCTAAAACGTTACAGAGTGCTGAGGGAAAAGAACATCTTCCACACTGCGCTTTTTTCCGGAGATAGCAACTGCAGTGCGTGTCAGAGGTGCCCGTTTCTGAGTAACTCTGATAACAGCTGGCAACACAAGGCTTTGGAGGAAACTCTTAACTGCTCCCCTGAGAATACAGGTCCAGACATAACTACGTTGATAGTATTTAATAGCTTTTCAAGACAAAATGACCCCCACGATTATCTTGCCTGACTTTCTGCGCAACACAAACCATTGAATTGCACTGGGCTCCCAAAGTTTGGTCAGAACAGATATATTCCTAGCGCACAGCTACACATATGCTGACAGCTGTTTTCCTTCCTGTATTTTCTAATGCATCTTTTGTTCTCAATAACTCTCTTAATGTAGATAAAATCATCTGACTGGGAACCTGGGACCATACAAAAAACCCTGTAAAGACATTAGTGTCTACAACTTAAAAATAAATCCCACGGCTTGAAGGACAAATATTCTTATACAAACTTTCCAACACATTAACTGTGAAATCCTAGAGACCTTGGCCAAGAGTTTCACTGAATGAAATCCCAGTTATCTTTTAACACAGTTAAACCAATTACAGTAATTTAATAACTAAGAAATAAAGGGAGAGATTTGGAGAAACTATTATTTATGGAAGAAGAAAACTCGTTTTCTCTGTGAGGGTGACCAAGCACCGGTACAGGTTGCCCAGAGAGGTTCTGGAATCTCCATCCCTTGGAGATATTCCAAAGTAATCTGGACATAGAGCCCCCTGGGCAGCTGGCTCTGAGTGACCCTGCCTGAGCAGCCAGCTTGGACAAGGAGACCTCCAGAGGTCCCTTCTGCAACACCTGAGAGATTTAACCTTTCCCCACCGACTGCTGCAAGAACTGAGGTCAGCTGAGGTGCCTTCTTTTGCAGCTCTAGACCGAAATACTTCCTGAAAAGTAACTGAAGCAGTGCAAAGTGCTTGTTAATTTTCTCTTGTAGTTATTATTTACATCTATGCTTATGGAGATGTATAATATCACTGCAAGTAAATTAGTGTTTGTACAACGTTTTGAAGATAAGGCATTTGTGTATTTGTGTGTTTGCATATTCACACAGATACTCTACATCAAAATAGGCTTGTTTTTCTTGGAAGATAAAAGCAATTTGCTGCCTTTTTTAAGGTTAGTACTCAAAATCCAGCTCCCAGGTACTTATTATTCATTTGAGTTGATTGTACTTTAGCTTCTTTATGGACTCTTTAAAATATGCACTAATAAAATCTTATTAGCTTTTTATTATCAACTGTCTCAACATACAAATATTGCAAGCTGCAGGGATTTTCTGGTCACTGTGAACACGACTCTAGATTACTTAGTAATCAATGCATTTGTTATACTGTCTCTGGCAGTTGATGTTTCTGAAAAGGTAAATTTTTAGTATCATTCAGGCAATTTGCAAACATACTTCTGCCTTTAAGGACGCTCCATTTCTTTCTATACAATATAGGAATGTATTCAATATCAGTAAGATACTATGATTTACTATCACCTTCCTTTGGCAGATGTTCCAGAGCTGGATGGGCAAAAACTCCATGTTAGAAACACACCAGGTATTTAGGACCGTAACTTGCTATAAATTCTTTGAAGTCAATACGTAGGATTTAAAAATCAATGGGAGGACATGGCACAAAAGTGCCTCTTCCGAAGCTATAATGGCCCAAATACTATCACTGAGCACTTGTATGTAAGAGCTGAACATTTGAAATAAAAGGCTAGAGATCCAGAAGTGTGAGATGACATTGAAATCAATACATTTAAGTCCATACATCTGATTAATCTCACCAACAAGAATCTATGATTGTCTCTAGAAGAGACAGACATTTACAATAGCAGGGCTTTTTATGGTGGAGTACTTTGCAGTCTGCTATTTTCAAAGTGGCTAGAGGAGGACATTAGTGAGAAAACAAGATAAATGTTTTAGTGAGGAATTACATGGTTGAAAAATCATACGTACCCTTCCCAACTGATTTTGCCTGAGTACACTCCGTTTATATTAGAGGTGGTTTTGGTGGAACACACATACTGAGGAAGCAGTTATTAAATTCTCCTGGCAAAGTTAAAGGAGTTAAAGTTAAATCTATTTTTGGTCTCTTAATGGCACCTGACCTTTTATCATTTAAGACCACAGACATTGGCTCCACAGCGAGTCCCCAGTCTAAAGAAAATATGTTACTAAACAGTTAGAAGAGCAGTCCCTAGTAGGAAATACAATTCAGATGTAGTGTGCACTGTACATCCCAAAACTCTATCCCAAAATAAACATAGAACTCAAATGTGGTCATTTCAACCATTTAAGTATTACAATAATAAAAACTATAGAAACAAGGGGATGACCCAACATTGTAGTATAAGAAAAAAATGTTACTTTTCAGCAGTCAAATTCTCTCTGCAATTAACAGAATTGATACCAGCATTATCAAAAGAATAATTATATGCTCTTGCTTATCAGGTGCCAATTAAAGACAGGAGATAATTATGTCTAAATTCATGCAGTTGTGCTGACTATGTTGAACATATCCCTCCTTCAGTTGTAGTTTTACAAGTCCATAGCCCCGCCTCTGGTCACACTCAGGATGCTTTTGCCCATGAAACATAACAAAAACTTGCAAAGAAATGTAGCAAGAACATAACTGTACGTGCCCAGTCCTGGGTCACTGCTAAGAGAGGCCCATTTGCCAAGGGCTTTTGGAAACAGAAACCCAGATCCATAAACAACTCCCATTTCCTCCTATGTGAACATGCACTTTAACAAGTCTTTCACCAAATTGTACATTTTGAAATTTTCCATAAGGCATTTTTTTTACATTAATACAGATATTTTTTCCATTTTTATTGTAACCTGAAATGTTTCTGTAATGTTTCTGTGGCAAACTGGGTAACAACACATTTAATGTTTCCATCAAATAAATTATATTTCAATTCTAAGTATCTATATAAAGCTAACTTTTTAAGCTCTAACCCCAGAATCATCTGAGATTGTAAAACTCTAAACCCAATAGGGCTTAATAATTTCACCTGTTTATATTATTAAGACCTGCAATTCTTTCTCAACCGTGTATATTAACCCCTTAGAGGTTAGGAGACACTGAACCTCCTGCTCCTTTCATTCACAGATTACTTCAGGCCAACAAGGTAATGGGGTGATTACAGCCTTTGTACAAGGCTTCCACCAGTGCCAAACAGATCTGAGTTCTAGCCCTGCAACACGCTGTGTCACCTTGTGCCTTCGGAGGTGAATTCCTGGTTCTGCAGCAGAGAGCAAATTGACGTCTTCCTTGTGCTTTTTTGACCATAATCCTATATTCCGGGCACTGCTGATGGAATGATCCAGCCTGGACCAGTGGGTGGTGTGCCTGAGTGCTGGAGTCCCAAAAATGCTCCCAGAACACTGAGGTCTCATTATCATTTACTGGTGTCTGGAAATTTTGGGAGACCTTGAAGTGGGCCAGGTTGGTAATGTTTAAGGTTATAAAGCCTGTAGCCTTAAAAGACTAGGCTTTTTTTTGATTTAACGTACAGAATCAAAGTATTTTTGTACAAGTGTAACTACCGCTTCAAACTTCTCAAATCATTTGAAATCATCACCAAAATGTTCTCTCCAAAAATCACTAGAGAAAACAACTCTTTTTCATACAGAAATGGACTAATCAAAGTTTATCTGTATTCTCAGAATTGAGGTATTTATTGCTCCACAGGAGTAAAGATGTTGGATTGCACTGGTGAGGGTGTTGGGTGCATTTCCTGATTAACTCCGGTGCTGGATACCCAAGGAAACGCCACATCCTTCAACTACTTACTCTGAAAGGAGTAAGGGAGATGAGTTTGCTGAGGAGGTTAAAAACCATCAGAGTATATTTAAGTCACATTTTTCTGACAGAGCAGGCCTGGCAAGTTCACCTGGGTATAACAGCTGGGGTGTCTCAGAACCAGGTCTTCAGCATATTGCAGGTACTTCGCAAGATTGAGCTTTTAGTCATAAAAATATATTTTACATATAAAAATACAGCAGATGTCCTTCTAAAAAATCACATCTTAAGTGTTATTCCCTCTCATTATGTTTTATACATTCAGAAACAGACATTTGAGAGATACCGTGAACAGTGCAAAAGACTGTTTTATATTTCTAAAACCACGCGTTGCGGTACCTTGAAGAGCCAACTGAAAGAAAAGTTTGAGAAAGGTTTCATCCTCAGAGAAATGCTGGTCCGAGTCGAACTTTTGTTTCATGAGTTGTAAACAAACGTCTTAGGATGCAGCCAATCCTCTCATTTCTTCCCAGCCAAGGTAGGCTCAAACAGATCCAGTCCTGCTTTGAAGTAAACCTGAGCTGAATTGATGCTGCTCAGCACCTCCGACAAGGCTGCCTCAACGGTCTCGTTTGACTGATGCAGTTTGTGGTGCTCCAGTGCCTCCAGCAGTACCGAGAACCGGCTCGTCCTTTCATCTAGTCTGTAAAGAATATTTCTAAAAGAGAACAATGGAGAACGGTGAGCTTTTTGCTCAAAACAATTCATCCGAAATCATCGAGAAACTCCGCGAGCATCAGCCACGCTCTGCAGATGATACGGATTATGCACAGCAAAGGTGACCCATGGGAGACTGAAGGACAACTGCATATTTATTAGGGCTTTGTAAAATGCATCTGTGCCTTGATCTAGGTGTACGCACACTGAAACGTTCACAGAATCCCTCAAAGAAATCTCACATTCCTCTTTGACCATTCAAGATTTTATTCAAAATCATGAGCCCAGACCTATCACACCCCTCATGAAGTATTTCATGCCTCATCTGGATTCCATTTATTCCCCTCTAAAAAAAGTTTGGTTATTACTGTGGACCTCAGGCATGGATTTTTTTATTTTTTTTTCCTATCTGCTCCTGTTATTTATTTCACACTTCAGAGGTGAAATTCTAGCTGCGTTGAAGTCAATGGTAAAACTCGCATTGCCTTCAGCAGAGCCTTTATTTCATCAATAATCCTTTGTGGCATCAGAACAAGAGCAACCCATCTTTAATGTCACATGCTTGAGGAAGGAAATAAATGGAAGCAACAGCTAAACCCTTATGAAACAAAATCTGTGTTTTCCTATAATATCTTGCAAGACTTAATGGTTTCTATAAAAACACACGCGAAGGTAATGTCTGATCCCTTGGAAATGTTATCTGTGTAAGGGGCTGAAGGCTCAGAATTCAGAGCCTCGTCAGCAATTTCAATGAGACTCTTTGAAGCAGGCTATAAATATTATCTAAAAAAGGTGTAATCATTATCCTAATTAGAAGAGCATGTAAATATCACAAATCTCTGCCCAGGAGCGCCTTTGATTGTAAACACAAGTGATTGAAATTGGAAACAGGAAAGCTACACGTGATTTGGTGCAGGACCTTATCCTGAAATAGAAGGTAGGTGTTCGGGGCAGGGGAGAAGTTGTTTCACAGAACGAAACCAGCAGGAGAGCTGGAATGACAGCTGAGACACTGTGGTAGTAACCTCACTGCATGACACAACAGGCTCGACGGCAACTCAAAACTCAGAATAAAACTGACAAGTACCTGCAATCGAGGTGACCACAGAAGTGTATCTCATTATGAGTCATCTAATTGCCAGTCTTGAAGAGGGAATGGAACAAAGTAGCCCAAGAAATGGCACCACAGAACACCTACAATCTTCTCCCATGTTTTCCAGTTTCAAAAAAAACTCTGAATGAGGGGTGATGATTTTCAAAGATAAGAAATAACTCCTATCCCCATAAGACAATTTTCCAGTCTATGTTTTTACCCTCCTATACTGGGTAAGACCATCCAAACCCAGCAATCTGTGATAGGAACAGTAAGCAAAATGTTCCCTGACAGCAGGACATCTACCCACATCAAGTGCTCTGCAATGCAATACCCGGCAGTGTTAAACAGAAGAGGGACACAGTTCATACCCAACCCCGCAGCAGAAGGACAGCTGACAGAGTTTAAAGAGTAGGTCATCACTGACCTCGATCACTTAGACTGAAACAGGTGAGGAGCACGTGCAGGAACAGCTCAGTAGGGAAAGAAACCTCCATCAAGAGGAGAGTGACAAGCAGATGTGGCAGTAACTTCAGCTTGTCAGAGGAGGACAACTGCCTGCTTCCTCGCTGATGCTGCTGCTCCTTCAGACTATGCAGCAACTTCTGCTCAAAGATGACTAAAGTTATATTATGGACTGTCCCTAAAGAGTCTCTGTGATACAGTAAATGAAAACGGTGTATGTTGCGAACCAGATAAATTCTGGGTTGGTTGGTTATTAAGGACAGGCTGTGCTACGGGAAATACTGTCGTTTTCAAAGCAGGGATTGATTTTGCTCCCTCTGAAATCAATTCAGGGACTCCTGCCGAGATCAGCCTGAGCAGAACCAGGCTTCTGAAGAACTCTCCTCTACAGTTCCTGTAGTTCACAGGGAGACAGAAGCCTGCTCACAACCCCACAAGGCCCTTGAAGAACAGGGGCAATGCTAGAGATAATCACATTTATTTCTACTCTCTGGAGGCAGTGCTGTCTGGTTGCTGGTGGCCGGGAGAGTTTGGCTGAGCTAGAATTCTGCTCCCAATGCCTACAACACTGGCAGCTTGATCTGTATTTCGATCCCTCTATTCCTTTACTGGGGGTAATGTCTATGAATAAAAATGCCATAAGACAACAGCCATCAGCAGAGCAACACTAACCTAGACTGCTAGAAATCAGACTCTAAAGCCAGAATGACCTGAAGACTGGAACATCTGGGGACTGCTGAGAAAACGTTTGTAGTGAATAGGAACAGATCTTCTCCTATCCCACCTTCAAATGTGCTCTAAACGTGGAATACAGGCTGAAAAAATGGTTTATCTTGACATACAAAGGTGGTATCACAGTTTAACTCCACTGCTGGGATTTTGGAATCACAGGTGATTCCACAGTCAATCCACAGGCAGGTAAAAGGCACTGAAAAGCACAAATATTCCTGGCACATCCCACCTGGCTACAGCACAAATCAACATCTTAGCTGTTTGATGAATTCTATGTATGCAAATAATAAGAAGTAACAGTATATGGCACCTGTTTTTTTTCAGATTTTCTGCTAGAAATTCTCACCAGGGTCTTATATTTTCCAATTACTTATCTTTCCTTGACAAGCCATGCCACCCCTTTGTTGTATAAAATGATTTCTCTCTTTATGCATGTTCATGAGAGTCAATTTATACAATTTTACTTCTTATCTCTGTCCAAGCTTCATCAAATGAAAAAAAATGGCTAGTCCAGTTTATTACTTCCAAACCTTTACAAGTCAGAAAAGTGTTTTCATTTAAGATTACACACGGACTGAAAAATAAACCCCAGCCATTTCATTGGCACAAGATATCACTATGTGACCACAACATGCATAATGATAACCAAGAGACTTTAATTTACACTGTGAAATTCAATTACTTAAGCATTCCTTAATACAAATTGGTTTTGTAGCCTACACCTCTAAAACAACAATCCCAGCCTCTGGCCTAATTGCTTAAGTATCTACCTTCATCTTTAACTATTTTGATCTTATAAATATCATTCACACAGTCAGCCTGACCCACAAAACAAAAAGAGTTTCCTAAACAGAAAAGCGCAATACATTAGAGATGACACTAATGAAATTACAACACACATCCTTCATCTTAATGGACTTGTTTCAACGACACATCACAGTGCCCTGAAAAGTGTAACGCTGAAGTAGGAAACCTAATTAACAACTTCAGGCAGTACCACTGAAAGAGCTAAAATGGCTCCAAACAAATGAATCAGCCTTAGTAAACTAAAGCAAAGAAAGTACAAAAATGAATTCTGAAAGAACCTTTTCTATAACTTTTGAGCCCTTTGCAGGCCTAGGAACGGAAGCATAATTGATTGAAATAATATTAGTGTTAAATGCTGCTTTACCTTATCACAAAACGGACCAGACAAATTCTTGAATGACAGATCACACTAAAAATACCTTGATTTTAACACAACTTCAAACTATTCTGCAGATTATATTACAACAACCGGACAGTACAAGATAAAATGAGATTACTACATTAGTCTTGTCATGAAAAGGGAATTTTTTAGCTTACAAGAAAAGTTTGTGTGTAGGTAATGTACAACACAAGCTGAATTATTCAGGTACTTACAAACAGCCTCCTGTATTAGAGCTTACGTTTGAGATTTTGAAAAGGAATTATTAAATCATTAGGACACGCTGGCAAGTGCACAGTCCCGCAGAAAACGAGCGCAGGTTTTCTCTGGGGAATCACATTAGAATTGTTCACAGATAAATGCTGTGGGCAGCCTCTGTCTATTCCAGTTTAACAAAATGTGCTGTGACTAGACCTGCTTCAGCAGCCTCACAAATTCAATTTTACAAACCTCGCATCATTTTTTTCTTGTAGTCTCCAAGAAAAAAAGAGCACCAGAATGGGTATTCTCTGCATTTCCCTTTTTCTTGATAACATTCAGTTTGGAATGCACTTTTGTTATATCTAGGAGTTTGTGTATTCTCTGCATTTCCCTTTTTCTTGATAACATTCGGTTTTGAATGCACTTTTGTTATATCCAGGAGTTTGTTTCATTCATGTTTGTAAAATATAAAACGTTATTAAATCTGGCAAATACATAAATGCATTCTAATAATAGTATTTCCATGTTGGGACTTCCAGTTCCACAGGGTGTTTATTTATTGTGGAACATAAAAATATTATGAATTCTTCTCCTCGAGAAAGTGCACGAGCTGATTTATACTAGTTTATTTACACTAGTTTTTACCCCAGAAGATTTTATGCTGAAGGTACAGAAATCTTCCCTTCATCCTCTGGGTGCCTTATCCTTCTGATCTCCAATGGGGCTTCTCCTTTCCTCCCTTTATTTTTTAAACTTCTTTGACACTCGCACGCAGTTATTTTCTCTTACCTATTTTATGTCACAGCTCTATTGTGGCAGAAGGTTTATAATTATAAAATTCGAGCTGCTAGCCATAAACAGAAAGTAATACATTGAAATGGTATGTACACTCAAAGGTGAAAGTCAGCTGGAAAGGCAGATATTTGCAGAGTATCAGCAGTCGATAAGCTACAGGTAATCCAGACATCAAACCTCAATAAAGTCTGACCAACTGAAAGGCATTTCAAAGGCATTTTTATGTGACAGTGGTAAACCAGATCAATTCCGTCCCTGCCAGATGGAAATTCAGCTTGTGTAAGAGACAGGAGTTAGGACACCTCTAATTGAGTCAATTTTGGCAAACGGAGGTTATGGTAAGTCTGCATTTAACAAAATCCTGTTGGGACGTGGGACTATAAGGAGATAATTATTCCAAGTCTGAATTCATTGCTGAGAGGCCAATTTAAAATAGGGCTTGTTAAAAAAATAAATCCTGGTTTTGGCAGCTCCGTGGAGTGTCTTGAGGCTTGGTTTGGCTTGATTGGCTGCCAAATAAACAAAGGGAAAAGAGAAGCCAAATTGGAATGATAGCCCATTACAAGATATATTATCTTTTATTTCCGCAGAGTTATCTTTGATTACAGTACTTTTTTAAAGATAATGAATGTATTGTTGTAAACCACACTCATCTCTTACTGAATCATTGCTAAAGCCAACCCTCACCCTAGCACATGTTTCAGCTCAAGGCACCCTGCTGGCCTTACATCTTCAGCGACGTGGTTTAGTGGTGGTTTTGTCAGCATTGGGTTGATGGTTGGACTCAGTGGTCTGAAAGGTCCCTTCCAACCGAGCCAATTCTATGATTTGAGTGCACTAATAGGTCTTACTGGCCCTGACCAGCCGTACCTGGGGCCACCTCCCACCCACCCTGCTCACAGGCCCAGGAGCTTCACTTCACCCCATGGTCTTCAGCCCCAGCCTGAGCTACACCATAGGTGATCCTGTCTCCAGCTCCTGCAACCAGTTGATCCATACCTTGATCTGTAGACTGCTTCCCAGCTTGACTTGCATCACCATGGGCTTGATGACCAAGGCTCTTGGCTGAACCTTACAGCCCCTCTCAGGCCCCCCCTGCTTGCACTGCTTGGGCACTATTGGCCAAGGTTGAGCAGCCACTGCCCTGTTGGCCATAGCACCATGTTGGCTCCCCAGGGAGCAGCCAGCACCCACCAACTCCTGAAAACCTTCACCTAAAGAGGTGACCCCATCAGAATTGCCTCTATAAACCCATCCAAATCCTTCCCACAGACCCTCCCAACTTACAAGCTACTCCGGTGATCGTTACAGATTCATCTACTAGATCCCAATTTGCATGTATGAGCATTCAGGATCTAAAGAGAAAGTGAAAGATCTATTAAAGAAATTTTTTGCGACCAAAACTCAACGTGCACAGAAAACATTACTTTCTGCTCTGAAACATGTAAGAAAATGATTCTCTTGATAGTTGTTTAATTACTGTCAACAGTAATAAAAAGCTAAATGAATGCTAATCTTGATTTTCTGATAATAGGAGATTGCTTCGTGACGGCTTGGAAAAGATTTCAAATGGGATGCTGTATCTATGACAACCTGTAGCTAAACTTTTTCTCTTTCATTAAATAAACAGTAATTACTTCCTTTCTTCTTGTAATTTTTTATATTTTTGTAGCTTATGATAGCAAAACAGCTTCTAGTATAATACAAAACAACCATGAAGGAATGGAAGCTGGAAGCCTGATGCAAGTTACTAATCATAAGAGGACTGATGTTCTGGAACAGCCTCAAAAACAAACAAGTCTCACGGGTTTAAAGACTGAGTTTGAGTTAAATCAGGCTTCAGTAAAATACCTGTTTGCAAGGGCTGAACATCAACATTACTTCGCACTCACAGTTTTTCTCCTGTTGAAAATTTACTGAGTTTAGGAAACTTATTTCTCTCTTAATTAGGAGGAAGTACGATCAGTAAGTAAGAAGAATCAATGCTGCAACAGAACTAAGTCACAAAATAGAAGTGGAAAGAAAAATCAGGGTGCATTTGTTGCAGAAGTTGCAAGCAATTATTTATCACTGCTAAAGAGCAGTCCTCTAATTAATTAGGCATGATTTTGTCTAGGGTTTTATAGAAATTAAGTGACTTTACCTAGAAATTCCTGAAGAAGACACAAAACGCACTATCATATCCTGCCACAGAGCTCTCAAACCCTACGTGCAGCTGATGCAGAATGATGTATACTCCATAGAAATGTAACAATTCCTGGAAAATCCCTCAACATTTTTTCTATAATTTCTTAGAACAAGGACTTGCATCTCTCCTTCAGAGTGATGATGCATTAAATAAAATTAATATAACTGTATTTTAAAACGTTGTTTGCTGGGAGCAACCAGTATGAAATATGCTTTGTTAAATTTCAGATAATGTAGCTGTGCTGTTGGTAATAAATGTTGTTCTTTGATTGATTTATGCTGCATTTGCTTTTCAAATGAAAGAAACACATGCTTATGCTGAATTGTTTGGAGGAAACTATTTTTCTTTTAAGGATGTCTCAGTCTGAAATGTACAAATTCAAAGCAGATGTGCTACTGTTTTGAAGGACTTGAGGGAAGTGAATTAATGAAATTATTTCCAAATGGCTCACAGCTGATGTTCTGAAAGCTTCATAGGGATTTTTATCTGGAAATCCTGTAAAACATCCGATTCCTAAGGAGGGGGACCATTTTTAAACAACACAGCGAGCAGTGGACAGTGTTTGATGCAGGAAATTGGCTTGACCTTGATCTCCAGTTCTGGTCCGGACTGGGTTTATCATCTTAAGTATCTCCACACTGTCAGACCATTATCAGCACAGCCAAAATCAGAAAGGTCACTATCATAAGAGTTAATTATGGATAAAAAATTAATCACGTAATAATATCTTCTTTAAAGAAAGGCCTAAAGTTATATTTTTATTACCTTCAATGGCATGGATATACACAAAATAAACACTTTTTTAATCCCACTTAAGGTAATTTTCCTGTTAACAATCCTGCTGTCCATTGTCTGGGTAATACCTCAGTGGGGGAGTATTACATATTCACTATTATTCCAAGGAATTCCACTTATTTTTGTACTATATTTTAGAAACATTCCTGGCTAATATTTCAAACATACATGAGCGGTTCTCACCCGTCATGACCAAAAAGGTGGAACCACATATTTCTTGGATCTGAAAAATGTTATCAGCCCGACTGTTTATAAGAAAAATGAAATAATGTCTAAAATATTAAGTTTCTGTCATATTTAATAAATTCAAAACCTAGTACTTTAAATAAATTTCTGAGATCGCAGGCTTCTCTGTAGCCAAATATTCTTGGCCTATTTAGCACCAAGCACAGACCTGAGTGAGATCTGCAGGAAGGGAAACCAAAGGGGACCTGTACCCCCGTTGGAAGAGCTGCTGGGCAATGGTGTGAGGGCACTGCATGGAGCTCACTGAACAGCCCTCAGCAGAACAACCTGAAATGGGCTAAAACATCTAATAAGGCCACCTATTCAAATAAATGTAATTATACTAAAAAAAACCCAGGCTCTTTGCAAGGTCAAGACCAAGCACGAGGAATTTCCTGGATGAAGTCTTGTCCTAAGGGCCACCAACGCTGTGTTAAATTACAATATACATATTAATATTTACTGTATTGAAACCATAATGGGTCTGATGCATGCTAAGGACAAAAATCTCCAAGCAGATCATGTAATCTAATTAAAAGGATGGAAGAAAATTCATGAGAAGTACATAAAGGACAAATAAATTAAGGTATGTAGACCCAGGTTTGCCATTCATATCAGAGAAGTGAGAAACCTGGTTTCCAGCCATGACATAATCCCTAATTATAGTGGTTTTCTGCTTTTGCAGGTGTAATGAAAAGATTTTCATGTTCCCTGTTTAAATAAGCTTTAAAGTCAACCATAATTACATCTCTGCAGATGGCTAATTCAGTAGTATTTATGCAGCAAATGGTCTTTAAATAGTAAAAATTTACAAGACAACAAATACAGTCATTACTTCATGGTCATTACATGTACTGGGGATTGCAAAGGAGAAACCATTTCAATTGTCACTCGGATGGATCAGGTGTTTTGAGGACGAGCTGCACTCACTTCATCCGATCTTCTCTGTATTAAGGAAGGGCATAATTGAGCAGGATTATCAGTCATGAGAAAAATAATAACCATGGCAGGAATCTGTAAAAGAGTTATCAAACTGATAATTGCTCCTGATGTACGCTAGGATAAATGTGCTGCTCCACACACGGATGAACGTTAAAGAGTCAATATCCAGGGGATGAATTCTATCTCTCTGGCCTAGAGAATGAAACATCACCCCCAAGGGGCTGGGAGGACTGGGTCAGAACTTCCCAAAGTTGCCCAGTGCACGGATAACACTCATTCTGCTGGTAAATTGTTCCTACACGAAAGTTCCATCCTGAATTAAACAGTTCCTACATTTTCCTAACGATACCTGTTCTGGGGAGCTGCGCTGGTGGCAAAAGGTGTCCTGGGGACACCTTTTTTCTTCCTGTGCTACTCAGAGTTACAGCTTCCCTCCAACACTACATTATGTTGATCCACTGAGTGAGCAGATTCATGACTGTATCTTCTTCTTCCCAGTCCCTCAAATCCCATGTTGAGTATCTGCACCACCTGAATGAGTAGGAAGTGATCGTAATTATGTCTGGCTTCTGGTCACTGCTCAAGGGAGAAGAAAGCTGCTTTTTCCTCCCACCCTTGTGATACCTCCACGTAGAAGTTGGGTACGATGTTTAAAAAGAATACAGTGAATAAATATTTATATCAAGGTTGTTACTCCAGATTCTGCTACTGACTTGGATTTTCAAATTTGACTCAAAATATGTTTTTAAACTAAAATTATTGTGCTAAACAGGTTATTGCATTTTTTTAAAGGTAGAGATAGCCATATAAGTGCCATTAGAATCTACCATTCAGGATTTAACTGGAAACATTTATTAGTTTCTACCAACCTGGTTAAATTCACATCATTGCTTGTCACATTATTAACTAACTGGTTTGTCTCTGGATTTGGGATTAGAAAAAATAACCTGAGAGTTCAGAATTGCAATTATATTCTCAAATTATTTTGTAATCTGGGGTGATCTGCAGACATGACTCAGTCTACTCACTTTTATGATAAAAACCACTTTTGACTATGTTGGAAAAATTCTGGAAACCAACTCGTGATTGTCACCACTTTGATAAATCCAGGCCATTAGACACACAACATCTGTTCACAGGAGCATATACACCAGAACCTGATCCTTTCACTCAATGTCTGCTACCAGAAATTGGGAGAAAAATCACCTTTCAAGGAAGCATTAATTAAAACTTGACCAAGCAGCGCACAGCATCTCAGGTGTTCTGACAGTGCACAGCTGCCTCTCTCTCCACCTGCCTCATCAAACTCCTTTTTGCCTTCCCACATTCTTGGGGAAAACATAAAACCATCCCTGGAATATTTCCTGTGATTTTTTGTGCCATCAGCAGTCCATGGAGTGAGCTACAACGGAGCAAGTTTTACTGAAACTGAGTCTCATTTCTTCTGGCCTGATTTGAATTCATCATCTCGAACTTACACAAACCACACCCAGACTGCACAAACACTGCGGAGTTTGAAGGAAGAGGAAAATGGGAAGACATTTTAGGTGCAAAGAATACATTCGGGCAAATGTGTATCAGAGAGAAGGGAGCTGAAGAAGAACTGCAGAGCCAAGGAACATCAGTGAAGGATTAGAAAGTGAAACAAGCGAAACCACTCATCGTAACTCCATTTATAAGACATGGAACAATTATAGAAGAAAAAGAGATGCACATTTTGAAAGGTACAAGATTTTAGGTTGGAAAGTCAAACGGAAAATCACAGTAAGATGAAAATTCATTTATTCTGACTGAATGGCAAAATCTGAGGTATGTTATTTTAAAACCAGTACACGGTACTTTCCTTCTCCCCCAACATCATCCCGGTATCGTATTTACCAATTGCACATGGCAGACAATACCAGAGAGAACATTATCTACTGCTGTCAGCACAGCAGGAATCATTTCAGTAGTTCCCACACTAAGGATCATCAGCACCATCTCAAATCACTCTCTGCTCCGCATAATACATCGCAGAAACAAATAATATATATATATTCCATGTGTTTGGTTCAGGCCAGTCAAAAATATCTCAGACATTTCAACAAAGCACACTGGGATATTTTCTACTGGAAGACACAAATGAAGGATTCAAAATGAAAAAAAAAATAAAAATCTGCAGAGTCAATGCAATGAGACAGAATTACCATCTTCTGTAGAAACTCTGGACTAGATTTTTTCCTCACATGATATCGCACTACATGTTTCCCTATGTCGCTGTTTAAGATCAGTGGCATATTTGCATCTTTAATGTTTGTCTGTAAATCCCAACGAGCAGCTTGTTTATATAGGGATTTAATAAAGGCTTTAATTTTTCCTACTAGATGTATCTTTAGAAACTGGAGTCTCCGGGCATGTGAATTTTGACACCTGAGAATCTGCTGTTTATCAGCAAAACAGAACTAAATCCAGTCGACTCTGTACATCTGTCAGCAACGTATGTAACAACCCACAATCCGAAAGGAAAACATTTGTTCTGGGGAACAGCAAACACTGGAGTGGCAGGAGATTAGCAGTGACGCAAATTATCTTTTTGTGCGGTACTAAAAGCAGCTTTTGATTGTTCTCTCATTTCATTATGGCAAATTCAGGGTGCAGAATAGATCACCCATTACAGACAGTATTTTATTCAGCACGTTTTAAGGTGCTGAGCTGTTTTTTAGCCCAATGAAGTGCTAATGTCACACCTGGGCACCCATGATAAAAAGAAGCAAAAGGAAGAAGTTTAAGTTGCACAAATGAGCAATAAAAACTGCTGGAGGTCCTTCTTGGAAACACAGATTGTTTTCAAAGTCCTTACTTTTCACCTACTTATTACTCAATTCACTCAATTCCATCTGCTAAATGTAGCACAATGGCCCTTGCAACAGCTCCATAACTAGTGGTGACAGATGCTGCCGCCTTAACGGACAGGAGGAACTCGGCAAGCTGAGATGAAACTCCTAAATGAAAGATTTTACACAAGTTGACTTTGATTCTTTTAAAAAACTGTTAAAAGAAGTGTCAGTCAGGACATAACTGATCTTAAGAAATGGTTTATTAAGAATAAAACCCACCTAAACTGGAGCAGAAATGAAAGCCTGAGCCCTTTTGTGCCTTTCTTTTTGACTTTTAAAGACCAAAGACAACAAACTCGGGTTTTAGTGACTCCTTTACGGATTCACGGAATTGTCAGAGTTGGAAGGGACCTCTAGAGATCATCTAGTCTAACTCCCCTTCTAAGCAGGGTTGCCCAGAGCACATCACTCAGAACTGCACCAAGGCAGGTCTTGAAGATCTCCAGAGAAGGGGACTCCACGACCTCCCTGGGAAGCCTGTTCCAGGGCTCTGGCACCCTCACCGTAAAGAAGTTCTTCCTCATAGTTGAGTGGAACTTCCTATGTTCCAGCTTGTGCTCAATATTTATAAACACCAGTAGGATACAGGCTGAGTTGTTATCCATTGCTGTGCCAGTGTTTGGGTGAGTATTTTGGTGGAGTGGAGACCACGCATAGCACGACATGAGACTTTGAGAACTGAAGAGTTTTAAAGATCAGGTGATGCATGTGAGTATTTTGGTGGAGTGGAGACCACGCAATAGCACGACATGAGACTTTGAGAATTGAAGAGCTTTAAAGATCAGGTGATGCACAAAAGACAAAGATGTTCAGGAGAGAGACAAAGAGGAGACACACCACTCAGCATGGACTGCCTGATTACCTCACAAACATTCATTCACAGAAATTAATTGTAGTCTCTCTCAGAAGCCACATAGAGATTTCGTTACTCAGAGCCAGGACGGGTGTCAGCGAGTACTTCCTCCACCTTATCAGCCAAGATACTTCCACTGCAGGGAAACTGCCCCAGGTCTTTGCTTCAACCTATGTTTATTTGTAGCTGAATCACCCTTTCTTTAGAATACAGAGATAAAGCATCTTCTTCTGGCCCCAGCAGGCAACTACACGGGCTTTACTGAATGCTGATGAGGGTAAGAAATTGAGATTTTCTTACTATGCATTGGCATTTATAGAATCATCCTATATCTGTGCTGAGAATGACCATCTCATTGAGAGGACAATACACTTGAGATCATCTTCTACTCACAGTGCCTAAAGTAACAGAACTTCTGTTCTTCCCTCAGCTTCGTCCATCCCTGCAGTGCAATCTGTGGTTATTAGCACTAGTATCAAACTATGAGCATCAGCAAACATGTGGCAACTTCCAGTGCAAGTAAGAGTTTCCACATTGTGAGAGTGGAAAGGAAGACACAGCCAGAGGAGAGAAACATACAAATTTCTACTGATTACTCCATTAAAATAATGACAAAATAGAAATCACAAAATTATCGCTATTATGATTACGTTAGAAGTAAAGGCAGATAAGTGAAAAATACCAGTAGTTATCTTATTTTGTTCGTAAACATTTATTTTGGAAATATAATATATATATACCTGGGGTTCCCAACGGGAATCACACAAATTCTTCAGGTACAATAAAACTCAGCGGTTTTGTCCTAACCCCAAATCAAGCCTCAGGGTAACTTTTCCAAAGCAGGATAACATTTCTCAACCTATTATTTTTCACTCTGCCTAAATTTCTGGATAAGACTAAAATACCCTGACAAAAACTGCACTTGTAACTTTCCAGCTCAGTTGGAAACAGAATATCATGGGCAAAGTATATGCTATTGTCCAATTTCCAGTTCAATGTCATGAAGTTGAGGCAAGAAGGATGATCATCTAAAACTACAGTATTTACTTTCACTGTATTGAACAACCTGCCAATGTCAATCATCATTATTGAAATTTACCCAGGATATCCTAATATAATTATCAACAACTAAAGTAATTTGAATTCTGTTAGCAACTTTGGATGATTTTATTGCTCGTTATAGCAATTATGCCCAAATATTGTCCTAAGACACTGACTGGAATGAGGTGTTTATCATTTAAGTACATATATAGAGTATGAGACTATAACTATAGCAATGAGTGTACAAATCACACAAAAAAAAGATACAGAAAAGAAGTATTAGTTCCCCTATAATGGTCAAACACAAGCAGGTTGCAACCCACATCCTGCAATAAACAAAAAAAAAATCCACCTTTCTTTTGAATTAAAGCTCTAGAAGAGAAAACACCGTATAGATCCAGAGAGCTGTGAATTAGGACAAACACAAGCCTAAAAACGATGCCTAAACTTCAGCAAATTTGTCAAGTGCTTTGATTGAGGTTGAGAATACGAGTCCAAATGGGTATACAGGAAGCAATCATTTTTTCATGAAGAATACGTGCTTTACTGTGCACACAAATTCTTCCTTCGGAAGGCTGTAAATTACAGTATTTATGGAATCTTAATGATCTAAACACAGTTGGAGCCTGAAGGTCAAGGCTGCAAACTGCATCCTAAATTTCTGTTTACAGATGAAGCCCAGTATTTATTGCTGCACTGCTTGTGCTGCTATAGTTAAAGGGCTGCCAGCATTTCCATTATAAACCACTATTTCAGGGGTTTATAACTTGCCCATCAATCTTGTGACTGGGATGAAACATGGCACACAAGGTCCTGGCTATGAGACTGATTTTTTTGTTTGTTTTCTTTACCAAATTACAAAAAGAAAAGCTTAAAGTTATAGAAGCCAAAAAAAAAACCAAAAAACTACATCAGGATTTTCAAGTACTTCTGGTGTTCCTGTGATACAGTTACAGCTTCAGAACACAAAACAGATTCACAGAATTGCATCAATTAATAGAGGGACTTTAAATCCCTAAAAAAGTAAAAAAAAAACCTCAATAAAGACCTATTGTTAGAGGCTATTTTGAAAAGAATTGCAGATTTTTAATGGCAGAAAAGGAAAGAAGAAATCTATTGCTGTCCTTGATTCTGTTTGTGATAAAGGCAAATCTCCACTACAATTACCTTTGGAGTAAGCATCTTAGTGATGATACACAAGGTGTCCTTTGTTGATATATGTTAGGTAAAGTAGTTCAGAATAGAGTCAAATCCAAAGCTTTCCTACAAACTCAAGTATCCTTATTGTCTACTGTTAAACCTTGTATCAAATTTTATGAAATCAGAAAGGCAAAAATGACAAAATTTTTACTTCCACACTATGTACTTTGCCAGTGCAAACACCACGCTCTGCGCTGAAGGACTGCTGAGGGCAGGAAGGTGGAAAATTTCATTCACATGATACCTGCATATCTAGGGTAGAATAGGATCAGAGAATTGTCTCAGTTGGAAGGGACCTTTCAGATCATCAAGTCCAACCATCAACCCAACACTGACAAAAACCACCACTAAACCATATCGCTAAGTGATCCCAACCTGATGAATAACAAAGGTAATATTACAAAAGCGTTGCAAGAATTTAAATATTGAAAGACCTCAAAGAATGCTCTTACTGGAATCCCAAGGTTTGGTATAATTTCTTTTCACAAATAAAGAATTGGGCCAGATTGAACAATTGCAATGCAACATGGACACAATTACATTCTATGAAGTACTTTTATGGCTCCTTTGCAACACCACACTGCTTCAGACGAGAAAGCGAGAAAGACAACAGTGCTAAACCTGGAATATTGGACTTTATTTAATCAAATTTTGGTTATTTCTTTATATGATAAATCCAGTCACAGCAGGAATGAAGCAACTTAGTCCCTCCCCAAATATTACTATTTTTTTCTTTATTACGGCTGTAGGGATTATATCTGTGGACACTGTTGAGTTCACCACAACTACCTTCCTTTTTTTTCCTATTTTTTCTTTTCTTTTCTTTTTGTTAAAAGATGACTGTGTTTGTATTATTCCATCCCTAATCTTTGGAAGAATCTCTTCCTCCTGATGCTACAGCTTTCTGCTTTTTTTCCAAATCCTACCTCTACCACCTGTCTATTTTGTCCCTTTTGAAGCAATCACTTCCACAAAAAAATTGTCAATTTTTCCTATCAAGTGCAATGAAGTTCTGTTTTATTACTTTTGCTAGTTCTGGTTGAAAGTACATTTATATTCCTAATTAACAGAGATGCCTCATTCACCTCTCTGTCTCCTGTGTGTATAAGTGTGTTGGTTACTTCTGCGGTCTCTTTTTTGAGTATGCCAACCGGTTTCCCCTGAAATTTGCTTTGCAAACTCTTTTCAAGCTACTGATTGCCATCAGGTTTTTCTTTGTAAAGCAACCTATGGTGAGAGATACAGACCTTTAGACTATGCCTCATTCACCTCTCTGTCTCCTGTGTGTATAAGTGTGTTGGTTACTTCTGCGGTCTCTTTTTTGAGTATGCCAACCGGTTTCCCCTGAAATTTGCTTTGCAAACTCTTTTCAAGCTACTGATTGCCATCAGGTTTTTCTTTGTAAAGCAACCTATGGTGAGAGATACAGCCCTTTAGACTTCTTAAAAAGTGAACGATGGAATGATGATACCTTCAAATCAACCTGGGTAGCACACCTGAACACATACCAGAGAATAACTCCAACCAGAGACAGGATGTTATGAATGGTGACTGACCGAGGCCCTCTCATTCACTCCACTGCTCTTGGGTTGAAATGTGCCCAAGAACACTACTATATAATTAAATATGTTAAATAATGCTACCCTGTATCTTGTATAATGCGGAATCTTCAATGAACTGGAAAAGTTTTAAATAAAATATAGGTGGAGCTTGTCGAGCAGTATTAGACTTGGAAAGATTTTCTTCTTCTGAAAGCTCACTGTACCGTCTCACACAAGGACCTGTGGTGCTGCCTGAGCTGCCACCGCTCCGTGTGCCTTGTTAGCAGTGATGTCATGACAGAAACGCTGCAGCCCTGCATTCTAATGACCACTTGGATTGTAATAAATTCATGTTTTCTGCCGTTTTGAAACAAGTTTGACAGTTTTGAAAACCAAGCAACGCGAGACGCCATTTGGGTCAAACGAAGAACGTGTAGGAGACGGTACCTGTAAAGTCCTGGGGGAGCTCGATGAACCAGGAAGCTTTTCTCCAGGCCCTGCAGCACGTCGTTGAGCATCCTGACTCTGAGGGGAGCACGTTCCTTGGGGTCATTGGCCGGGCGCATCTCATCGGACTGGAACAACTCCGCCGTGTCCCTCAGGCGCGACGCCGCTGCAAGCAACTGAGGAGGGACTACTTCATCACCTAGGAACAGTGAGGGCAAGAGACAGTTGCCAGTGATTCAGAGGACATCGCTTATTACTCTTGCTTACGAGCCAAAATTAATAGTCCAATTAAAACCTCGGCCTCTTTTCCCTGGTGAGAATTATGCGATAGATCAAGTAAAGCCACAGATCATTGCGTGTTAGGCTCTGATCTATTTTTCAAAGAAGATCAATTTGGGCTGTGATATTTTAAGATCTAATAAGGCCTGAGGAATGATTTTTGGGGTAGAGCTTGAAATCTACCATTGGAAAAACAGGCATGCAGGAAGCAAGGGTTATAAATCAGTAACTGTAACGTTTCCTTCCGAAGCAGCATTTATTCAATGTCATTTGGTGCTCCTGCTCTCCAGTTTGGAAGCTTGTGCTTGGATTCCGTAATGACTGCTGTATAGAAAATCATAATATGCAGAGTTTAATTGAATGTGGTTCAACATTTTAGAATCCTAGAGGTTAACAACAGCTAGAGAGGAGATGTGAAATTGTTCCTCTTAATCACTTAGATCATATGCCATTGAGCCAACTAACACTCTATTTAGTATCCAAATGTATATTCTAATCCAGTTGCTATTTTCAAAACTTTTCAAACTGCCCTCCTTTCCCAGCCCCTGCAAAACTGCCTTCATTTTTACAAGCACAGGGAGAGAGAACGCAGAGTCTGAACCTGATAGAAAGTCACAAGTAACATCAGTCAGCAAAAACACTTCCAGGATGCAGAACTTATCTTTAAGGCCAAGATTCACTTTGCTTATTAAGGACAAGAAAATCAACCATCCTCAGATCTTTCAAATGACAGTTTAATCAAACCAAACGACTCAGCTTTAGAAGCTGCCTCACCTTTAGCTGAATGTACAAACCTCAGTGAGTTCGGTATCACTGTAACTGAGATGATTAATCCAACAAAGTGGTTCAAGATACAAGTTAAATGAATACTAAAGTTCCTTGCCTAATAGATAGATGGAGAGATCAGAAATAGTAAATTGAGAACATCAACCCATTTCTCAAACTATTTATGGATGGAGTTTGAAAGGTGAGTATATAACATGATGGAAAAGCAAACAGGTACAACTAAGAAATTCAAGGAAATGCCTGAATATGACATATTCTCCCTCTCGTATGGAAAAAAGAGATTTGTTATTGGATAGATTTCAGCCAAGGGAAAGGAGTTTACAGATCCCCCGTGCTCCCATCATTCAGCTGACTAACACATTCCAACCCAGCAAAACACAAAAGGATCCAAATTACAGGGAGAGACAGATGCCGGTGTGAGAGAAACTGTCAGATTTCCTGAGCCATCAAGATGAATTTTAACAATGAACAGAAGCTCCCCGTGGCAACTGGAGTGAGAGAAGACGGTTTATGTCTGTCTTGGTTTGGGACAAGTTTGCTTTCTCAATGGCTCTTGACCAATCCCCCTGTCCCTAATTAGAACGGTAACGGGGCTCTAGTACCTTGATTGTACAGGACTGGTTACTCTGACTGACTCCGGAGTAATTTAAAGTCTGATTAGATTAGGTTAATGCCTCAGAAAAACATTCTCCGAGCACATGAACTTGGCACATTTGGGATATTGGGCAAAATATCCTCAATTTTCAAACCTCAGGCAAAAATCCAGTGCAGCTGAAGAACTTGGTTTCCACGCGTATAACGCACACACCTTCCCCTGGGGCTCGGCTCAGCAGGGAAAGGTTTGAATTCACCCTGTTTGAAAGGATCCTTTGGTTTCAGCAAAGCACTTCGTATTCCAAGTAACACACAAGTGTTATCATTTTTATTCTGAATAACACACAAACAACGGTGAATGTGTAAAATGAAAAGCGGTGCCTTTTCAGCAGGGAAGGTGAGGCAAAGGGAAAATGTGTCATTCTCTATGTGGAAATGAAGCCAACCAGACCACCCTTTTAAACACAACAATCCTGTAAATGCTCCCACTCCTTCTCCAGGGCGTTTTGCCCCTGAACCAACTGCATTTTGCTTTAGAGTGATGAGTAAAAAGCAGTTTACATCCCACTCCAAACCAGCACCGGTTACAAAACAAACACCCAGGCCCTGGTTTGATGCTCCAGTAGAAACCCTGGCAGTGGCTCTGGCTGGTGTCACCACAGAGGACACAGCTTTAAGGGCATCAGTGGTTTTCACCACAACACACTGAACTTCAGTGCCAAAGGAGACACATGCTCTCCTCAAGTTATGAAGCTGGGAGTGGAAGGGCAAATGAGTCTTAAAGAAAAGGCTGCATTAACTAATAATGTCTTAAAAATCTTGTGATGCTTCTACGGAGAAAATGAAAAAACAACAACCCTGCAACTGTTCTTTCACTCAAGAGAAAACATCCCCACATCATTTATATTTTGTATTCTTTGTCCTTTTGTCTCCAGTATGAATCATGATGAATCATCTAAGCCAGTTGTTTAGTTGTTAAATAAATAAAATTGCAAGCACAAGAAAGTGACTCAAGAGTACGTACACTCCTGATCAGAGAACTCTACTGTGGAATTTCATTACACTTGCTAACTGTAACTGGATTTTATTTAGAAACAGGTTACACCAAATAGATATTTATTTTTACAGACACTGCATACAATAGCCTTTCCCTGTGTAACTGATTGCTCTTATGAAAAGTACTGCTAGAGATTTAACATTTGTAAATTGTGTTTGTGCCCTCTGGTGTGAATGCAGCTGCCGACGAGCACCCACAGGAGAATGAACATGGACAAATCAGTGGTTTAAAGCACGACACTTGCTCTCCATGTGTGTGAACATGTGTTTGCATATAAGATAATGCGGAATCTTCAATGAACTGGAAAAGTTTTAAATAAAATATAGGTGGAGCTTGTCGAGCAGTATTAGACTTGGAAAGATTTTCTTCTCCTGAAAGCTCACTGTACCGTCTCACACAAGGACCTGTGGTGCTGCCTGAGCTGCCACCGCTCCGTGTGCCTTGTTAGCAGTGATGTCATGACAGAAACGCTGCAGCCCTGCATTCTAATGACCACTTGGATTGTAATAAATTCATGTTTTCTGCCGTTTTGAAACAAGTTTGACAGTTTTGAAAACCAAGCAACGCGAGACGCCATTTGGGTCAAACGAAGAACGTGTAGGAGACGGTACCTGTAAAGTCCTGGGGGAGCTCGATGAACCAGGAAGCTTTTCTCCAGGCCCTGCAGCACGTCGTTGAGCATCCTGACTCTGAGGGGAGCACGTTCCTTGGGGTCATTGGCCGGGCGCATCTCATCGGACTGGAACAACTCCGCCGTGTCCCTCAGGCGCGACGCCGCTGCAAGCAACTGAGGAGGGACTACTTCATCACCTAGGAACAGTGAGGGCAAGAGACAGTTGCCAGTGATTCAGAGGACATCGCTTATTACTCTTGCTTACGAGCCAAAATTAATAGTCCAATTAAAACCTCGGCCTCTTTTCCCTGGTGAGAATTATGCGATAGATCAAGTAAAGCCACAGATCATTGCGTGTTAGGCTCTGATCTATTTTTCAAAGAAGATCAATTTGGGCTGTGATATTTTAAGATCTAATAAGGCCTGAGGAATGATTTTTGGGGTAGAGCTTGAAATCTACCATTGGAAAAACAGGCATGCAGGAAGCAAGGGTTATAAATCAGTAACTGTAACGTTTCCTTCCGAAGCAGCATTTATTCAATGTCATTTGGTGCTCCTGCTCTCCAGTTTGGAAGCTTGTGCTTGGATTCCGTAATGACTGCTGTATAGAAAATCATAATATGCAGAGTTTAATTGAATGTGGTTCAACATTTTAGAATCCTAGAGGTTAACAACAGCTAGAGAGGAGATGTGAAATTGTTCCTCTTAATCACTTAGATCATATGCCATTGAGCCAACTAACACTCTATTTAGTATCCAAATGTATATTCTAATCCAGTTGCTATTTTCAAAACTTTTCAAACTGCCCTCCTTTCCCAGCCCCTGCAAAACTGCCTTCATTTTTACAAGCACAGGGAGAGAGAACGCAGAGTCTGAACCTGATAGAAAGTCACAAGTAACATCAGTCAGCAAAAACACTTCCAGGATGCAGAACTTATCTTTAAGGCCAAGATTCACTTTGCTTATTAAGGACAAGAAAATCAACCATCCTCAGATCTTTCAAATGACAGTTTAATCAAACCAAACGACTCAGCTTTAGAAGCTGCCTCACCTTTAGCTGAATGTACAAACCTCAGTGAGTTCGGTATCACTGTAACTGAGATGATTAATCCAACAAAGTGGTTCAAGATACAAGTTAAATGAATACTAAAGTTCCTTGCCTAATAGATAGATGGAGAGATCAGAAATAGTAAATTGAGAACATCAACCCATTTCTCAAACTATTTATGGATGGAGTTTGAAAGGTGAGTATATAACATGATGGAAAAGCAAACAGGTACAACTAAGAAATTCAAGGAAATGCCTGAATATGACATATTCTCCCTCTCGTATGGAAAAAAGAGATTTGTTATTGGATAGATTTCAGCCAAGGGAAAGGAGTTTACAGATCCCCCGTGCTCCCATCATTCAGCTGACTAACACATTCCAACCCAGCAAAACACAAAAGGATCCAAATTACAGGGAGAGACAGATGCCGGTGTGAGAGAAACTGTCAGATTTCCTGAGCCATCAAGATGAATTTTAACAATGAACAGAAGCTCCCCGTGGCAACTGGAGTGAGAGAAGACGGTTTATGTCTGTCTTGGTTTGGGACAAGTTTGCTTTCTCAATGGCTCTTGACCAATCCCCCTGTCCCTAATTAGAACGGTAACGGGGCTCTAGTACCTTGATTGTACAGGACTGGTTACTCTGACTGACTCCGGAGTAATTTAAAGTCTGATTAGATTAGGTTAATGCCTCAGAAAAACATTCTCCGAGCACATGAACTTGGCACATTTGGGATATTGGGCAAAATATCCTCAATTTTCAAACCTCAGGCAAAAATCCAGTGCAGCTGAAGAACTTG
The DNA here is from genome assembly GCF_001431845.1 of Calidris pugnax. Lineage (NCBI taxonomy): Eukaryota > Metazoa > Chordata > Aves > Charadriiformes > Scolopacidae > Calidris > Calidris pugnax. The sequence continues at coordinate 4,092,716 of NW_015090811.1, read as the reverse complement.
GTTTCCACGCGTATAACGCACACACCTTCCCCTGGGGCTCGGCTCAGCAGGGAAAGGTTTGAATTCACCCTGTTTGAAAGGATCCTTTGGTTTCAGCAAAGCACTTCGTATTCCAAGTAACACACAAGTGTTATCATTTTTATTCTGAATAACACACAAACAACGGTGAATGTGTAAAATGAAAAGCGGTGCCTTTTCAGCAGGGAAGGTGAGGCAAAGGGAAAATGTGTCATTCTCTATGTGGAAATGAAGCCAACCAGACCACCCTTTTAAACACAACAATCCTGTAAATGCTCCCACTCCTTCTCCAGGGCGTTTTGCCCCTGAACCAACTGCATTTTGCTTTAGAGTGATGAGTAAAAAGCAGTTTACATCCCACTCCAAACCAGCACCGGTTACAAAACAAACACCCAGGCCCTGGTTTGATGCTCCAGTAGAAACCCTGGCAGTGGCTCTGGCTGGTGTCACCACAGAGGACACAGCTTTAAGGGCATCAGTGGTTTTCACCACAACACACTGAACTTCAGTGCCAAAGGAGACACATGCTCTCCTCAAGTTATGAAGCTGGGAGTGGAAGGGCAAATGAGTCTTAAAGAAAAGGCTGCATTAACTAATAATGTCTTAAAAATCTTGTGATGCTTCTACGGAGAAAATGAAAAAACAACAACCCTGCAACTGTTCTTTCACTCAAGAGAAAACATCCCCACATCATTTATATTTTGTATTCTTTGTCCTTTTGTCTCCAGTATGAATCATGATGAATCATCTAAGCCAGTTGTTTAGTTGTTAAATAAATAAAATTTCAAGCACAAGAAAGTGACTCAAGAGTACGTACACTCCTGATCAGAGAACTCTACTGTGGAATTTCATTACACTTGCTAACTGTAACTGGATTTTATTTAGAAACAGGTTACACCAAATAGATATTTATTTTTACAGACACTGCATACAATAGCCTTTCCCTGTGTAACTGATTGCTCTTATGAAAAGTACTGCTAGAGATTTAACATTTGTAAATTGTGTTTGTGCCCTCTGGTGTGAATGCAGCTGCCGACGAGCACCCACAGGAGAATGAACATGGACAAATCAGTGGTTTAAAGCACGACACTTTCTCTCCATGTGTGTGAACATGTATATAAGAGTCAGGGAATTGCTCCAGTTTTGATCAGCTTGCACGTTCAGGATCAACTCTGGTGTGTTGTTGGATTCATGAGGAAGGTTTTTCATGCTGTGCAAAATGGGATGATCAGACCTAGCGGTGGGAAACTGGAATGGGAAAGCTTTGTAGAAAGTACCTAAAGGAGGTAGAAACACAAATCCATAGACATCCAGAGGGCAAAGAATACATTGCCAGCGCTTCAGTTTTACTGCCATGACTGCTGCTGCTCAGGAAAACTAATCTGGTGTTGCTACAAATCTCTTATCATTAAAAAGGCATGTTCTGACAAACTATTATGCAGATCAACACAGAGAAAGTTACCATGGACTTTGCACAGAGCTCCTGAAACATATACCTATTGATACAGAGGAGATTTTCACTGTTTCCCGTTAGTACCAAACGCTTTGCCCATAGAAAATGCATTTTTCCATTATTGTTTTCTTAAAGGCTGATGAAAGGTTTGCAATACTAATATATAATGTCCTTGAAAGGATACTGAAGACAAGATGTCAGTGTCTCACAGCAAAGAAGGTATTTCTATCATACATACAGATAACTGTTGCATTTTTTTTATATCTGTAGCAATCAAGAATAATGGGTGGGAACAGTGAAGAAGGAAACGTTCTGAACATCACAGACAGATGGAGAAAGTAACTGAAAAGCCCCCTAAATGATCAGGGAAATACAGTCAAGCAGGTAAAATGATGGCAAGCTGGAGACTAGCTGATAGCTGTAGGCTACAAGTATGCAGCCATCAAGTAAATGACAGAGATATGTTTCTGTATTGATTTTTCTAAGGATGGAGAGTTTAGCCTGATGTTTTGAAATGTATGGGTTGAGCCAGGGCTGTGGAAAGTCATGCAGACTTCCCTGGAAATAGCTCATCATAAACTGGATTATTTTTAAACTCCTGCTAGCACTGCCTACTATTATCACCCCAAGTACTCCAGCTGCTGTAACATCTGTAAAACATCCGTTCTGGGGAGAAGGAAGGGCTTAACTGATAGGAAGCAGCACACAACTGACACTGTGCAGCCAGAGAGCTTTAAATCACAGCCCTTGCCCTTCTTATACAGGGAAAACTAGAAAAACTTACCCCTTTCTCAGCCAGTACCTACTAGAGATGGCTTATGGCTTCTCTGATTTGCTTGCTTGCTCTGGCAGCCCGTGAGGAAACCCACAACCAGGAGTCCTGGCAGTTGTGCCCAGGGCTACCCAGGCACCAGTGAGACTGGGGCAGCAGACACCAGTACTGGAAAGGTCTGCATGAGTCTTGGGGGGCCAGTGACTCACAATAATGAAACAATATCAACTTCTACAGCCAACAGCAACCCAGCGAGAGACATGGCTACCACCAAACCTGGTTGCCTTGATTTCTGTAAACCCTGTGCTTGAACATGTTGCTGCTGAGTCACTCGGGTGCAAAGGTACAGAAAGACTTTTGATCCTAAGGAAACACTTTAATGCCTCCATCATCAATCCCCGAAGCTTGCTGTAATATATCCTGAATTCCAAAGAGGCTCAAACACAGATGATAAGAATTTGTTTTGAATAAAAATGCTTATATGCATACAAAATACTTATATACAAATGCTTATATATTTGCACTTGCACATACCTACAAAATTCTTCTACAGAAGTACTTAAAAGAACCATTTGTATCATTCACTGACCAGATTTGACATCTTGTCTGTGCCCTACCTCAAAAGATAAATTGGGTTTTCGTAGCGTGCAAGGTCTAGTGAGATAGTCCTGTAGTTGATTCAAGTTGCAGTGGTTCTGGATTTTAAATGTATGACAGGCAGAAACACAGCACAACTGCAATGTCTAGTTAATGGGAATATTTTAAACTGTCACCTATTTATGAATTTCTCTAAAACAGCACATCTGTGATCAAACAGGTAACAGCCTGAATAGCCCCAGGGATCTGGATTTCAGTCTTGGAACCCATCGCGTATCATTCCTGACCACAAGGTTTCCTGTTAAACTTCAGACCATCAGCAGATGTCTCTCCAGTCACAACCCTTCCTCTCAGGCAAACCCAAAAGCAGTAGCTTGTTTCAAGGAGTTCTGGTGTGCACAAGTGGAGAGAACACATCCCTCAACAGCCATTTCCCCACCTTTCTGAGGAACAGGCCTCGAGCCATCTCTAAACATGCTGTGGATGAGACCTCCCTATAACCCGTTATCCAGCCTATCCTGAGTGTACAAAATGGTTTATCACATGCTAATTAACATCCTATTTAATTTAACAGAGCTAACAGTACAGATAACCACCATGTTACAGAATTAAATCCTTTGGAAACATAAATAAATGCATCATTAATGAATATTAAGACACACACATCCTTTTGTGAGGACATCCAGGAGACTGCAAAACTGGGACTCAAGTCCTTACATGTATGATTTAACTTCAAGAACGTGAGAAAGTCCAACAGGCAATAAAATGTGTGTTTATGTTTAAGTGATTGGCTGAACCAGATCCTAGAGGCACCAAATTAAGCCTAATGAATCTTCTGGCACGTTGTGTGATTTCCCTTTGCCTTTCCTACATTTAAAGTCTGCGTCAAGTTGGAGAAGGCAATAGTTTACTAAGACAATGCAACGTTGAACTGGAAATCTCAGACAACATAAAACCTCTTGAAGAATGAAGAAATCCACAAGCCATGTTAAAAAGTACAACTTCTCATTTAAGTAACCACTAAAAAGATCATTGTCTTATTGGTTTCCAAAATGAAAATAAACTGTTACTTGACACAGGTTGGAGACAGATGAGACATGAAAGTCATGAGAAGTTATTAAACAAAACTCTAAAGTGAACAGCTGGAAGAAAATTTATCCTGCTGGCCCTACAGCCCAGAAAATAATCTTCCCTCCCTTGAAGTGGTTGAGATAAATGATCTAACTGAAGTTAGAGGAAAAAAAAGTCAGTTTAAATCAACATTTCCCGTTACTCAAAATAAAGAGAAAAGGAAGAACAACAGGATATCTCGTGTTCAGTTGAAGAAATACCAGCTGAGCTGCACTTTTTATTTGATGATCATTCCCTGCTGTGTTTAGGCTGAACTAAACCAATGTTTATATGGCACAACAGAGCTAAAATTACTTGTCTTTTTGGATGCTCACTGATTCCCAACCAATGACAGCCCACTGATTCCTGGGTCTTGACAATGATGGATGGCAAAGATTAAAGAAAAGGTATCACACTTCTATGAATGTGTATTACAGAAAAGTGATACTTTATACTGTAGGGAGTGAATGAAATGCAGGGGCAACACCTCAAGAATGAAAAAATATCTTTGAGATAAGATCTCCCACTCTGCTGAACTACAGGTACAGTTTTGGTGTAATTTTATAGAACTTACATCTTTATTTAACAGATCAACTTGAGAGTTCCAGAAATATAAAAACAGAAAAAATTATATTTTTAAGGTGCTTTTTTACACTGCAGGTAATTTGCATCAGAGACATAACTGGAGATGAGGAAATAACAACATGGTTTTACCTATTTCACATTTTTCCACTGTGAGGTCCTAATTAACAGTCTTTCAAATTTCATAGGTGTTCATGATAATGCACATAAGATGCACCTATTGCCATTAAATTCACTGAATTCTGACCAGAATATCAACTTCTGAAATATCTCAGTTCGTACACGTTCAAGGAATTATGTTGGAGTTTGGCAGCTAAATAATCAAAAGATGTAATCTCCAAGGACTAAGCTTCTTATGCTCTCTCCACATCCCGACTGCTTTCCCCTAGTCACTTATAAAAGGAAGGAGAGATGCATCTCATTTGAATACACTAAGATAGGAGGAAACTGTAAGGGAAAGGGGACAGAATGGGAAGAGGGAGACAGATGATACTGAAAGAGAAAGCTTTTATGGATGGGTGACACTGGACAGTGTTAGAACCTAGACATCCTCTCCCTCCTCAGTCCTCAGGAGTGGAGCTAAGACATACTCTTTTTGTAGGTGATAAGTGTCCTGGTTTGAGGACACAAACCATGACAATACAGAGAAGGTTTATTGTGCTTTTGTAGTTTAGAGAGTAGCAAAGAACGTGTCAGTAACACACCATGGGTTCAGTTCCTTATATCAACATTTTTCTACTGGCTGTAGAGGGGAAAAAAACAACCAAAAAAGTCCCCAGAAGCAAACGGAATGCACAACTGCACCCTTTAACTGTGTTATCCAAAACACCTCAAGCCAAGGGCTATTGGCTTAATTGGGTTTTGTTGTCAACACAGGATGAGAAAACTCCAGAATGTTTGTTCTTTTATCAAGGCCTAAAAGGCCACAAGAGAACAGAAAGAGCCAGAAACGAGAAGGCAGCACAGGAGTATCAGTAATGGCTCCACAATCTTGATGGAGCAGTCTCATATGAAGGGATTCACCCCACACCTAGCAAAAAACACCAAATCCAGAGTCTGTGGGAATTATATTTGTGTCTTGACCCAGTTACCAGTCACTTCCATTTACTTTCTGACCAGGAACAACCTTTTCCATCTCCCCACACCAGCATCCCAAACACAGCAAGATCAAATACAGAGCTTCCAGGGCCTCAGTGCTTAATCAACTCAAACAGTAAATTATTGTGCTTTGTCATGCCTGAAAAAGGAGGAAAGTCAGAATGCTCTGCCAACAAGGGGAGTTGGTGCAATAACCAAACCAGGAAGATGATTGTGAAAATTAAGGAGCCAAATGGCAACAGGATCAGAAGCCCTCTCTTGCTTGTACTAAACAAAGGCCCAGAGGGAATTAAAATCAAGTTCAGTCATGGAGATTGTTATCTTTGACTGTAATTATGAGATTTTAATACTAATTATTGCTTAACTAACAGAGCAATGTCAGAAGAAATTAAACATTTAATGGCTTTATTTAGCAACACACCCTATGTTTTATTTAGCATTACATAATAACTATTTAACTAGTAAAATCACTGGCTATCTTTCAAGCAGAAATTGAAAATCAGAGAGTAGATGATCCTTTTTTTACTCGGTATTAATGGAGAACAATATTCCTCTAATAAAAATTACCTTTAAGACTGTTCTGAACTTCTAACGCGATGTCGAGGGCACTAAACGGCAAAACCGGTTCATTGGCAATTTGCAAAGTCACTTGTCCTGTTAGCTGAAAAATATAAAAAACCCAGAAAATGGTCAAATAATTTCTAGAAGATTTAATTGCCAACACTTACTCTTTTGGAATAGCACATACTTTCATTACATTGGATTTTCAGGGAAAAAATGAATAAAACCACATAGACAAAACTTTGTGAAAAGGAACATGACCAGAGCATTGCCTTTCTAATACAACATTTAAAAATATTAAGAGATTGAAATTTATAGCCACACACAAGAACTCTTTTTCTGTGGACCTGGGATACTGCAGGAGTCCCTGAAGGGCCTTACTTTTGCTTGGTTTTCAAATAAAAAACCTCAACATTCTAAAAGTAGGAATGAGGTTTATTGTTTTACTTAGTTCTCAGGTTTTAGCTATTAGATTTTGAGAGTTTATACAAGTAAAAAGACATTAATGAGCTTCAAACCAATGGCTAAATGCAAGATGGCCTGAAAACCTACTGCCCTTTGAAGAGTTATGTGACAACTTGACGCACACGGATGGGCAACTTCCAACTTGGACAGAACACTGCATCCAACTCACTGAAATAAATTCCCAAAGGAGTGAAAGGGAACTCTTGGTCCGCTCCAGACTAGATGTCAACACCCATCATGAAACTCAGTGGCACAAATGACATTCTACCTTCTTAAAGTACATCATTTCTTTTCAACAGTTCCAGAGATGAGGCAAGGAACGACCGGCCTGAGTCCTTTTTTTTCACTTACAGAAGATAAGGCTCTCCCAGCTCAGGGCTTAGACATGCTACAGGGGCTACGTATAGAAATATGTCTTTCTGCTGAACTATACCTGGCCTGTGATTAAAGAGAGGATTTCAGTCTCCAGGCTGCCAAGTCCATCACTGTTCGTGGGAGCTATAAAAACACACTGACAAAAAACATGCACGAAACTTTCATTCATCTTCCTCATATCTTGATATTGCAAAAAGGGGAAAAAAGACCTGTAGGGCTGTGCTCTAAAATGGAATGATGGCTGCAGGGGAGGGTGATCGTGTTGATAAAAATGTGGACTGAATAGAATCATATTGTACAATACTTCCCAAGGTGTTGGGAGGAAG
>NW_015090811.1:4029074-4085176 GCF_001431845.1 Calidris pugnax | reverse complement strand
GGGGGGGGGGGGGGGGGTTAGAATAATATCTATCCTTCAAAAGCAATATGATAGCTGCTGTGCTGAAAGAAGGGGTTTAATTCTACAATACAAAGTAGTAGGAAAAGGCAACAAACCTAAGTAATATTAAAAACAATAGTACAGCAATTGAAAAGGAAAACCATCTCCCAGGAAAGTGGATGAAAACAGGGTAATATCAAAAATACAAGTTTCCTGGAGAAAGATTAATAGAACCTCAACAACATTTCTGAGAAAGCATTAAAGAAATACTGTTTTTTGACCCGGTCCCAGACTGATTTGGGTACAGAGACTGAGGGAATGTGCTGTATATCAGGCTGCAACCTACGTCTGAGCAGAGATGTACTGGGAAGCTATTGAGATTTACCTCTGGAGAATAAAATATTGCAATAAGCATGAAAAAATCCCATACCATATATACAGTGAGAAAAAAATAGGAAGGAGTATGTCAGGCTGCTACCAGAAAAACTAAAGAACTAAGAGTGAACTTGAAGGAAGATGAAAAATACTGTGTTTGGACATCTCTGTTAAAATATTACTGTAACATCTCATGAAAATTTTCTTCCAACTTCCCAGGCTGTTAATGCTTGAAGGCCATTACGTTTTCTATCAGTGATTATACACACAAGTCTCTGGGTTGAAAAGAAAAGTATTAGAGAACAACGGGTTTCTGTGGAATCACAAGAATTAAAATTTTTAGGGCAAACAGAAATCTGTACAAAACTGTATCCAAACCAGGTTCATATAATCCAGCCAGAAGCAACTGTAAAAATCTGGTTCTAAATGTCCAAATTTAATGCAAAATCCTTCCTTGGCCTGCACAGAACTCTTTTGAGATCCAGCTGCCCAAAACATGAACAATTTATAAGTCCCCATGGAACAGGAACTGTGGCAAAGAAATAACATCTTTTTAAAGAGGAGGCATTCTATATGGAGTCCAAACCCACTGAATCCTAAATAGTACCATATCCCACAAAACACTGGACTTCTTCCCTGCCACCCCATTTCTGCAAAAACCTTCACTAAATGGTAATGCATGATACATATTCATAGGTATATTTTAGGGAGGGACACAAACAGTTACACAGTGCTAATGATACTTTTCAATCTGTTACCGCAATGTTTAAAAAGACAAAAGTCTGGAAAAAATGCTTCCTTTCTGAGGTATGAAAGTGGCATTAAAGAGGAGAACACCCCAGTGAGCATCTTTCTTTTTCATCATTATCTCCTACAGAACCTGGCTTTGTTTTTCTAAGTTCTTGCCTTCCGAGCAATTTGATTTTGCTTTGACTACATAAAACTAAAGTTGTTTTTCTCTTTCCTATTCAAATGAAGTTACACCATCAAAATCTTATGATTGACGGAAGCATTTTGGAACCTTTATAGTATCTGTGTATGTGACAGCGCAGACATTTGTGTGTTAGCAAACAGGTAACAGCGACGTTTATTAAATCACGTACTTTGTGGGCTAATCTGGAAGAAATCAATCACGTAAAGGAAAGCTCAGAGCATTGATTTGAACAGAGTAAGTAATAACGCTGCAGAAGCATATATCAAACCCACATAATGCAGCAAGACAGAAAAGGCTACTGATTTCTTATTTATAGTCTTATTTTTGGATATACCATTTCCCCCGAGTACCAGACTGAATATACATGGAAAATAAAGACAAGCTTCTGCCCCCTTTTCCCTGCTGAAAAATGGTTCAAACTGACTATTGAATTATTAAATGCAAGAATAACTTAGCTAAGAGTAAAGACAACAATTTTCTCATGAAGTGAAATGCTACAGCAGCATAATTGATTCTATTCCCATCCTGAACCGGTTATAACACTAATGACAACTTCTCAAATAACATTTATACATAATAATACACTCACAATACACACAATAATTGATGCAACATTTGCACAATTACCAAGTCTAAAGAAAAAAATTTATAGTTCAATTGCTAATTGATTCTGAAATGCTTTTCTTACACAATTTTAAATGAAAAAATGAATAATGTTTCCACTGCACTTGGCTTTGGGAAAGGTATTCTTCAGTAAACAAAAATGTGTTTAATGAACTTCCAATTACTTTAGAGATAAATATTAATATAAATCATAACAATAATTGGAGAGTTACACTGTTTATTGAAAAATACATCTGAATATTCTAAACAGGTTTATACCAAAGATAACATTTTTTCAAGATCTTTCACTTTACAGCATAAACATCTCTGTAAGGAAGGAAAGAACTTCTGTCCCTGCCTTTATCTGACACCGTGCACAGCCCCAAAGCTGAGATAAACCCCAACCAACTTCCAAAGCTGCTGGTGTTGAAGGCGAGTCAGTATCTCATGACACTTCCTAAATGAAGCCATAGGTTCTTCTCTTTTCCAAAGTGTTATAACCTAAGCATTTAGGAACTATGTCTTGCAATTCTACCCAGCTTATGAACCTAATTTCCCTATAGAAGTCAACTCTCGGGGACATCCGGTAGATCTGACAATAAAATAATAACAAAATTAAATAGACATGGTATGTCCGTCCACATCAATTATAATGATTCTTTATCTTTTTAGCTGTTTTACAATGTAAATAAGGAAACTAGCTAAAATGGAGCCAGGGAGGGATTCATCACAGAATTATTTGGGGGATTTTTTGTGAACATGACACGCTTGTATTTTCAGCGAGTTAAACTCAGATTAAAGGCAACTTGCTTCCTCAAATATACAAGCTGCCTCCTAACAACTCATGGCTATTGGCAGGCAAAATGCTTAAAATCCAGGATACAATCATGTGTCAGGCTCCATTCAGCCTTTTGCACAGAGATTCAGTTCTGCTTTTGGGCCATGCTGTTATTGATTGTCTCTTGCAGGATCATGTCTTAAATGTCCTGTGGTTTTAGAGACAAGGCAGGCAGGGCAGCCCATCCTCCATTCTCTCATAACACCAGAAACTTGTAAGATGAATAAAATGCAAACGTATTTAGCGGATACGAAGATATGAAAATATTACTTGTGATAGAGATCAATCTGCAAGAATAAACATCAGCATTTAGCGTGCAGGCAGTTTCTTTAACACAGCAGTTCACACACCAGCCTTGGTTTCATTGGGGTTTTTTTTATGGAGTGAAACTGTGTGCTGCATCCAGCCCGCACAGTTCACACACCAGCCTTGGTTTCATTGGGTTTTTTTTTTTTATGGAGTGAAACTGGGAGCTGTGTGCTGCATCCAGCCTGTGCTACCTAAACCTCTGTGGGTGGAAGTGTTGAGCCTTTAGGACATTTTTAGTTACATTAAGAGCGCTAAAATCTAAACAGACATCTCAGATCTCTTCATACGCCAAGTTACAAACAAGATAACTTAAAAAAATCAGGTAAACTGCCACGTTTATCCTTTTGTGAACACTGCTCTTCAGAAGGGCCTCACTCCAATTGTACCTGCTGGAATGGATTAGGCACAGCCACTTCAAACTGAAACGTGCAGGGATGACTCCTTGATATTCTACGCTGTATATCTCTGCAACATACTTTCTCTTCTTTCCTGCATTCTATGGGCATGGGGAAAAGTGTTGTTAATATTCATCAAATAAAATTATTTAAGAAAAACCTGAAAATCACAGACAGTAAGCAACTCGTCTGAACTCTGAGCTTCATCTTCAACAGGCATTATTTTCTTCAAGTCACGTTTCCCTCACACTTGGCACCTCTCCCTTCACACATTATCCATGGGGTTCGTGGATGAGGAAAGAGCATGGAAAGATACCGTACTGTTTAGGATGATCAGTAACAGTGTTTTCAAAAAATCACACTTTTTTCCCCTCTTTTTTCTCATAAAGGTGAATGAAAAGGTTAAACTTTTGTGGCTGGCTGTTGCGCTGTCTGATCTCAGCTGTTCACCTCTCTGCATCAAGGGCCTCTCTTTCCTCTCAGCAGAGTGACCTGCTGAGATCTCTTGGCATTAACCCAAACACAAACAGCAGTTTCAATGCCCACACCCATGTAAATGAGGAATAAATCTCCGCACACATTAAGATCCCCTCTCAGAATTGCAACATGAGCCATCTCAAGTGTTAAAATAATCAGCCTTCCCCAACTTCTCTGCGCTGCAAAATTAAAGAAGCAGTTTTGATAATACAAGCAGATTTCCTGAATTTGCTTTCTGCTGGTTCCCCCCTCCCTCCCTGACTTCCTTCATGTTATCAGATTTTTTAAATTAAGCATGGTAAATTGAGTCTATTTAAATTAAATCTGTGTTTCCCTGGCAGTAACATAATTTCAGCACCTAGTATTACTGGATGAATGGCAGTAATCGTGAGACTTGTGATAAACTAATGAGCATTTTTAATACTGGGATCTTAATTTACTGTAGAAAAATTTCCTGCATAATCAGTCTACACAGTTGTTTTTCTCATATTCATCAACCCCCAAAAGAGTTAACTGACTCACACAAGAGAAGTCAGAGCAGAAGCACGAAAAAACAACCAGACCTTCTATTTTTTTAGAAGAACAACATTCCCTTGATTGAAGTCAGAGCAGGAACACGAGAAAACAACCAGACCTTCTATTTTTTTTGAAGAACAACATTCCCTTGATGAGACAAAGAAACAGAAATCTCATCTCAAACACGTTTGCTTCGCACTAAAGCTGTCAACTTTTGAAAATTCAGAACTTCTCAATAATTCAGTAGTTCCCTATGTGGTAATTGCTGAAATCTACCTTGGCACCAGGGCAGGTATTTACAGTGCAGGGCAAACGATATTCTGGGGTGTTTGACATTCAGCTGAACATACTGTATTTTAGGTCAGTAGAGGGCTCTCTGAGAAAAGAGTACGATGAGTCTATGGCTCCGGTAGGTGAACTAGAGCAGAGGAATTCATAACAGATAGTGCCTTCTCACCAAGAACTTTATTTCAACATCTCCCTCTATTATTTAATATTGTTTTATTTCCTCTCAGTATAGAAAATACTGACTGAGCAGTTAAAGCAACAGTGAACAAAACATCTGCAGGTATCCTATGCAAAGCCAACAACACTTCACTAATTGTGTTAGGGTGGGACACAGCCTTTGGCATCCCCAAAGTGGCATATGAAGATCTGCCAGGATGATGGTACCTTGGGATGCTTGCTCTGGAGCACAGAAAATCTCTATTTACAGGATTGTATGCTACATTTTCGACACGGCTCACAATGAGGTTTTGAGACACTGAGAAATCCAGGTCAAAATGTACTCTCTTAAGTGAGTATTTTGCTTTAAATCTAATTTGTTGGCCAACTTAGTAATATACAACACTTCCAAGAAGTGAAAGCACATTTTCTATGTATTCCATTCACAGCTGGGAGGGATCATTGATCCCACTCCTTTGAGTTACTTGCACAAAAAAGAAACTCACCCTTACCTCTGTTTTGTTTCCTGTGTACGTGTAGAAATTCATACATTTTAAATTATATTTATCTAAAGTATATGGAAATACATATTTTTGTCTATTTAGATGCATTTATGTGAATCTTCTTATGCATGTATATTAAAAAATATATTGTAAATTGTCTTAATTTTGGTCAGAGCCTGGGAACCAGGCTGAAGCCTGGCCCGTTGTGGCAGTTCTCATGCTCTTTTTCCTGCAGCAGCAGAGAACAGGGAATATTAACTCAACTTCCAAAACAATAACTTTATTGAGTCAGGCTTGGCGCTGTGTAAACCAGCCTGTTCTCAGCCTGGTTTGTTTGGAACTGGGGCAGAAAATCTTGATGTCTGTGCAGAATACCCAGGCTCTGATGATGTATTTCCTATTTTTTCATGTCAAATTCTAGTGGTGCAATGAAAGCGTCAAATTAATTTCTCAAAGGGCGACCAGATTCAAGCCTCTTGTTAAAAAAGAGTTAGTCACTTGGACTTTTCCCTGGTGGGACTAGATATAAGGATGCAAAAGGATGTAACAGAATGGAGTTCTGAGCTTCCCAAGCTCTGAGTGATGAGGTCACACCACGACAATACAAACCTTTCCATCTTCACAAACTTTGAAAGTGACAAATACAGAAAAATTTGCTTTCAAGCTGGATGATTTGCATATAGCATTCCCATAAACCACAATGCCATCATTGCACAAAAAGCAACCTTTTAAATGCTTTCATTCTCTCACCCTCTTCAGGTATAGCAGGAGGAGGGGGAAACTAGTGCTAGAGCCCTTTTAAAGAAGGAACGTTTGCTGCCTGAAGCTGGTTACAGGCAGTCCTCAGGAAACAGGTTTAGCTATTGTTGTAGTAGACAGAGAAGTATATCATAAAATATGAAGCAAAACTTATTTCCACATATCAGAGGCAAAGATCTCTAATGACAACAATCACGTACAGGAATTGCATCTTGAACAGATCTTTACTACTTAAACCAGAACTACGTAGCTTTCTTTTTCCCCCTTTATTTGCATGACACTCAAAGGATAAAACATGCAGCCTGCCAACAGCGCATACACTTTAGGACAAGAAATGTTAAATATTTCTTTCTGGTTAAGCCAGGAAAAAATACCAGTTTTCAGTAAAGAAACTTAATGTCATCTCAGAATAACAGACAAGATATATCAGGGTAGAATCCTGTGTACTGGTGTGTAAACACAGGATGCTGGGATTAATAGCTGGGACATCACACTTTTCCATGCTACCAGAGGCCTTCATCGTGTTTGCTACCAGTTAATGAACATCAGTACCTTCCCCTGACTAACGTATGTGTTTAAGACCCCCCTCAGGACGTTGGCACAACCAGCCCTCCCTACTCACCACACAGGACAATCAAAACACAAGATGATGGGACTCAGCAAGATAATTGATACTTTTGTTAAGGGTTGCCAGACATTTGGCTGGGTCCTGTGGGTCCAGGAACCTCCCAAGTGAGCTGGTAATGATGAGCAGATAAAACCAGCAGTGGTGAGAGGCTGCATTTAATCACCCAGGTTCACGACCACTCTGCAGAAACACAGATCAGTCCAGCAAACAGGATGGTGCCTCACAGTCCTAATTAATCAAAGTATCTTCTCATGTGCTTCAAGATACATGCACGAACCAAGAATCTTCCTGAATTAGGACCAATCCCAGGATCATATTCAAGGACATCCAAGTACTCACTAAGTTTCTGTTTGATCTGAAAAACCATTTTTTCTGCCGAATCTGCAGGATTCAGTCTGAAACTTGTGGCATTGTTAAAAACTAGATAACAGTCATCAGAGGAGAGCAATAATAAAGAAGTCTGCAATAGGAAGCTTCAACCACAGCTTTCAGTTTAGACCTTGATATCATCTTTTTAATCACTCCCCTTTTACAGAAATGGATTTGATTTAATTGAACTCCTAAAAAAAGTCTCTAATCACACTTCATCAGCACGCAATTATTATTCAAAGGAAACCATATGTACTATTAGGCACTCTTAATTAAAATAATGCATATAATCTGCTTCAGTACCTAACAGTCATTCTTGATGTTCATTATTCTTTTTCTTCCATTATTGTGACAATACATTCTTTTCTATTTTTCCTCATCTATCCCCATTTCATTTAGACACTTTTTCACCGTTAACGATCACGATATCAGGACACTGAAAGGCATTAATACACCACCATCCTTAATACCTCATTGCAGAGCACGACCTTCAAAATGAATCAGACCCAACTATGGAGATTTGTGAGAAGAGGATGAGGAAATGCCCTAACAGGAGCCTTACACTATACTCTTTTTTTTGCCTGAATTTTATTTGCAATTATGATGTTTTCTAAGAGGCCATACTGAGAGGAGAATGTATGACAGGCACCGGGCAGTCCTTAGAGAAAGAGAGATGAGATTTAGGGAAAACCAGGGACAATGGATGGAAGAAAGAGGAGTTGAAAAACCTGAAGAAAAGCATCAATGAGGGGTTGAGGCAATGGTTGCTTGAGGAATTTGGACAGTAAACTCCACATAAACTCACCAGAATAAGCATTAAAAAAACATTCATGAGAACATTGCATAATAAAGTCTCCCCAACCTCTCAAACTCATGAAAGCTAGGATATTTGATGGTCATAGAGAAAAAAAATATTGGTCTGTTCTCTCTTGCTACCTCTTGATGCCAAGGTACCTCACATTTTTCCACTTAGGTCATCCTAATCAGTGAGGACTGGAGCACCAGCAGCTCATTAAACATGACAGACTAGCCCTGAGGGAGAGACACTGGTGAACCACAGTGCTGAGGAGCCAAGGGAACCTGAAAACCCAACAGCTCAAAGAAAAGACCCACAGACATTAACAGACACATTCCAGTTTGGGGGAAAATGGGATGGGCAATATCCCGAGGCCAGTCCCCAGACAGATACACTCAGCACCCACACAGAGGCTCAATCACCTTGTTAGGCAATTACTTCAGCCAGGGATATATTCTGCTCTCGCATAGTAGTAACCAAGCCAGAATGGTATTTAAGCTTCTTATTGGTATCATAATTCAAAGACACAATTTCTGTGAATTTTCCCCAGCTTTTCAAATTGGAATATTCAATCTTCAATGTATACTGTGCAAGATACATAGAGTAAGAAGTAATCAGTTGACTTACATTAATACTTTGAAATTTAAATCTCAAAAGGAGATCTCATACCTCCTTCTGTAATTAAATAGTATAACTTAACAAATAAAGGTGAAAGAAGACTGGCTTTTTTATTTTAAAAAGAAAACATGAATTAAAGATGAATATGTTTGGGATTGAGCAAGCTCCCCCAGGCTTGGGGAAAATGCCAAGTCTGACAAACTCTTTGAGCCTTAGGGAATCTCAGGTCAGTTTGATGAGCCTACTGAAGTATTTTATAATTAGCTGGCATGCTCCTGAGGCTACCGATTTACCTGAAAAAGAAACTCCCTCACCTTTCAAACTTGTCCCTGAACAACAATGAATAAAGACCTAACAAATAATGTTTTTCATCACAGATTATTTATATAAAAAGAGAAAAAAAACCTCAGAAGAATGTCCTGTGCTACAGACTGGCCCTCAAAATTCATACAGAACCCCAGCAGTAAAACTCAAGCTATCTGAAGGTAGAATTGAGATTTATTACCATGTCTGGGACTGTAATAATACACCTGTTACTAAGATAGCCACATTACGATGGCCATTTCATTCCACTGCACCCTATCTTTATGCAGGCTTGGTATTAAAATGATAAAGGCAGCATGATTTAATGGCAACAGCAAAGATTAAATAGAGAAGCACATTTTAAAAGCATATAATCTTGCAACACTGCAGGAAAAGTTACTACTCGCTCAAACGAGTGCAGTTTTCGTTAAAAAAAAAAAAAAGAAATGAATGTCTACCCACAGTGCTGCACCCTGGCTGCTCCAGGTACCACCTGTTTAAATACCTTATTATTTCTAATCATCATTAGCATCTAAGCATCAAAAATATACATTACATGTCTCAGAAAACAATTGAAATGACATCTGCCCTAAAAGGCTTGTGGCCTATCTTAAGCTTATTGGATAGAATCAAAGAAATAAGTGGGGGTACAGTTTATGAAAGGCACAAGTCACTTGAGACCATCTGAGAAGCCTTGTTGTAAGAACAAATCAAAGCTCAGGACTCACCCTGTAGGTAAGCATGTATCTCTGTTAGCTTCTGGTCGTTTTATTAATTCCATCCCTTTTGTTTTGGCTTAGCTGAATGCTTATTTGTCTTCAGTTTTAGATTAACTTTCTGGAACAAATGTGTTCATTGCAAAAGATCTCAATATGGGCAAATAGACAAGCAGACAAGTTTTGCCTGACAGGTAACAGCAAGGATGGAGAGCTGATGACTGTACTGAAAGAAGAAGATGAAAGGGATGCTGTTGAAGACACTGGAAGGTGGAAGAGAAGGCATCTGAGAAAGGCAAAGGATTTTGAAAGAAAAACAACTTGGAATTTGCTGCACAACATACACAGGAGCCTGGGGAATTTCTGAGAGAGATGTCAAGATTTAAAGGACAGTTGAGGAAGATCATTTTGGCAACAACACTATAGATGGATTGCAGGGAGAAGAAAGACTCACATGGCACGTGTCAACAGAAGAGAAGACTATAATGCAGGCAAGTGGTTTGATCATGAGGCCATGGACAAAAGGATGGATTTTTAGAAATACTATAGAATGAAAATGTATTGGAGGAAAACACTTAACAATGTCCTTCAGCGTCCTGTGATCAATGTGTACTCAATGTAATTTCCCTGTATATGTAAAATTCAAAATACATTTTCCCCCCACTGAAAAAGTACTGCAGAACATGGCACTGATACGTGGTGAGCAAATTAGTGGGAATGCTGACAGCATCCCGAGTGATGTATGTGAGCACGTGTGTGTAAGTGTACTTGTACACACAGATCAGAGAAAAATCCATCTCAAAGTTCTGCTGTATGTTAAAAGTGAAGGCAGATACAATTGCAGGTAAAATTAGATTGTCAGACCTAAAAATACATTAAGAGTTTGTAGACTTTACCCGAGTGATGTATGTGAGCACGTGTGTGTAAGTGTACTTGTACACACAGATCAGAGAAGAACCCATTTCAAAGTTCTGCTGTATGTTAAAAGTGAAGACAGATACGATTGCAGGTAAAATTAGATTGTCAGACCTAAAAATAAATTAAGAGTTTGTAGACTTTAAGAATTTTCTCCCCCCATCTCCCCAGGCAATACGTACAGGCATCTGATGTACTCTGAATAGCTTTACATTAAATGTAAATAATCTTCAAGTGTTTTGATACCAGAGTAAACTTCTAGAACATCTTGCATTAAGAATTTTCTCCCCCCATCTCCCCAGGCAGTAGAAAGGCAATACGTACAGGTATTTGATGTACTCCGAATAGCTTTACATTAAATGTAAATAGTCTTCAAGTGCTTTGATATCAGAGTAAACTTCTAGAACATTTTGCACTAGGTCTACATTTTATGTCAAAAATATGAACACATTTAATTGCAGGTAAAATTAGATTGTCAGACCTAAAAATAAATTAAGAGTTTGTAGACTTTAAGAATTTTCTCCCCCCATCTCCCCAGGCAATACGTACAGGCATCTGATGTACTCTGAATAGCTTTACATTAAATGTAAATAATCTTCAAGTGTTTTGATACCAGAGTAAACTTCTAGAACATCTTGCATTAGGTCTACATTTTATGTCAAAAATATGAACACATTTTAAAGTTTTTCATTCGAATGTTGAGAAACTAAAAAGCCCAACAGAAACTGTTCTATCTCCGGAGTATATCATAATGCTGTAACAGCTTCTGAACCCTAATTAAGAATATTTTCATCCAAGCCTCATACAATAATAAGGATATGGAGCATTTTTTGAGTGAGGAACTGATCAGAAAGCACACTTGATACTGGATTAAAAATAAATAAATAAATAATAGTTTTCATTTATCAACCTAATGAAAAAGACAGGTTTCAGCACACTTGATACTGGATTAAAAATAAATAGATAAATAATAGTTTTCATTTATCAACCAAAAGACAGGTTTGTGAATTCACTCAGTAGCCAAAAGCAAACTCTAAGTTTTTTAATACCTTTATACTCAATTTGCTATTATGAATACTGACCTCTTAAAATATTTGAAACAAGAAAAATGGAAATGACACTCTAAATCTTGTGGTTTCTAGGAGCTGCTAATTGTCTACTGCTCAGTGGTCACAGCCCACCACCAGGAGCGTTGCCCCAAGAGACAGCACGTGGCATCTCCATGTCCGTCCATTCCCAAATGTTTAAATCTTCCATACTGAGAATCACAGTCCCTAGACACAGTACTGGATTAGACCACAATATTATGTTGATTGTGGTAATATTTATTTTACCTCCAGTCCTCCAGCATTTCCTTGCACAAAACCTACAAGTCCCTGAGACAGAGGTTTAACTATACGTCCCCAGTCGAGTTTTTTGCCTTTTTGGCTTATTCTGCTCAAGTAACAACTGACATTTGCAATAAAAGGGAGTTGCTAGTACCATCTAAACAGAGGGGTTTATTTGTGCAGAATATTACATTAAAAGAGCCCAGTAGCTATTAGTGATTAATCTTCAATTACAATAGTGGCCATATTTAACAAAAAAAAAAAAAAAAGAATAGGCTATGCTGCAAGTCATGAAAAAAAGCCTTTTATTTGTCAGCCCTGTGAGTCTAAAAGAGCTTTCACCCTATTCATTCAGTTATCATTCTCTAGCTTATAATTAAAGTGCTAATGTATATCAGAATCCTTTGATCTCAAAATAAAGGATTCTTTTACCAAAGAAATTAAGAACACAGTAGTTACAGGAAATTCAAGTTTCCAAGTAAAAATGAAAAGAAACAACCAAAAGTAAAGTAATGTAATTAAGGAAAAACTATTTTTGTTGAATAAGAGAAGGAAAAAACTTTGTGAGTAGTCATTCTGGATTGCGGAACAGTTTATCAAATCAAGTGGCAAAAGACCTTTCTCTTCAATTGTTAAATACAATCCAGGAAGAAAGGAAGTGAACTGTGCCCACAGGAATGGACTCCATGACCTCAAAGTTCTTTATCTTCAGCTAATGAGCAGAGGTTATTAACATGTCCTGAAATCTAACTTCAATTAGCATGAGTTATCGTAATGATTTGCAGTTTGTCATCCACGGTATTTTATTTCCATTCTGATTTCATATTTGAGGGAGAAGACAGTCAGCGGCGTGTTCTGTCTCAAAGTATGTCTAAATTCATGCAAATAAAAAGAACTTTGTGTAGTCATACTCAGCCTACGTGCAAGCACTCAGGGTCAGCAGAACTCTTAACATACAGCATCATCTCCTCTCTCTTACTGATTAAAGACATTGACTGAAACCTGACTTTAAAAACCAAAGGAAAACACTTCCAGAATTACTTTTGGCTTTCAGTTTGCTAAGAAGAATCTATGTGGGGTGTTGGAGTTGTCAACTGGAGTATGTTTCCCACCCCAGGTTAGATGACAGGTACTAAAACCAGCTGGTAACTAATAGGGATGGAGTCAGCACGATCCCACCCCACTTGTTTGCCAGATCCACCAATCACTTCTGAAAAATGGCAATCAGCACGATCCCACCCCACTTGTTTGCCAGTTCCACCCATCACTTCTGAAAATGGCACTTGAGCTTTGGAAAAATCCTTCAAAAGCAACTACCGGCTGAAAGATGCGAGTGGACACCGTGCAACCTCAGCTCTGCTACATCTCACCCTGCTCCTCTGGAAAAGCGATCTTAGTTACCTCACAGGGAATGAAAAAAATACAAAAAGTCAGCAAAAGCGAATTGTATACTAGCGCTACCAATCTGCATTTTTACAATGAGCTTTGGATTAGGCAGTTCAATACATTTTATAAACAACATAAACACATTACTGTTGCTGCTGAGCAGTGTAAAGATGTGTTTTGCATTTTTCCTTCATTATTTTCTTTGAATTAAAATCACTAAGCCTTGCAAAAAAAGCAACGAGACAGTCTCAGTGGATTAAACCAGCCAAACCGAGAGGAAGTGAGGAAGAGCTGCTTTCTTAACATTAAAAATGTTTCTGTTAAAACCTTGTGACTCAAGTATTTCCTACATGACCTCTAAAAGCAAGATTTCTAGTTCTGCTGCCTTTTGAGACACTGGGAAAGCTAAGATTATTGGAACAGACAATAATTTAGAAGTTAAGAGTTTTTCATTCTCCAAGTCAACAGCTTAATCATTTTTTAAGACACAACTTGTTGTTGGAAGCTTGAAAGTCCACTACAACTATGGAAAATATGGTAAAAAACAATCCAGGGAACAGTTACACATAAAGGAGATTGAAGAATTTCACCACAGAAACTCTCCAACACTTTGCCTTGTTCTGTTCTTCGGAAAACACAGGCAAATCATACACCCCAAAAATGAGAAGTTTGGGCACACAGAACTTTACTTTCAGTAAAGCTACAGAGAGAAATGCCCATAAACAGCAGCACTTCGCTACTAGTGAACATACTGGGAAATAACTTTATGCACTCTAATATTTTCTAAGGAATTGCCATTTTAAAAACTTTGTATATATTTGTAAGTATTGATCTTTTCTGCTTTTAAAAGTCCACCAGGAAAACTTACCAGCAATTTATTGTGCATATAAATGGAAGATGAAAAGTAGACTGTTAACACTAACATATCATCTGTTTCTGGACAGGCGGAATGCATAAGATATTAAACGGGACACAGATTTATAGCTCTTCATTTTGCAGCTAGAGCTCAATAAAAACGTGCCCATGTAGTTACTGTCTTTTTTAACACAACTACAACACAACTCTCCAAAGCTTGTCAGAATTTGGGTGTTCTGCAATGTGGCCTGGAACATGGTAAAAGTAGAGCCCAGCAAGAGGCATGAAGAGGAGAAAAATTAAGTGTTCCACATGTGGGTACAGTTTTGCTTTAAAAAAAAAACCAACAAATGGTGAATCTCTGCTCTGACAGGCAGTCAATGAGAGACTGATGATCTAATAACTCCAAGAGTATGATGAGATAAAAGCACTTGCTGTAGATTCAGACATTGACTCTACCCAAGCATCTTAAGATTTATTTTTGTTTACTTCTGTTCCACAAAGAAAAACAAAAGGCTCTGGAGTATCCTTGTCCTTCCCTGGCAAATACAGATTAATTAAAAAAATGTGCCAGATAAACAGAAGCAAGACTTTAAATTGAATTATTTCATTAGAAATTCATTGTATCTCTTATCTACACATTGTTATTTGGAAAACATAAGCTCTCAGAGGTAGATGGTAATCAAATATATTATAGAGTGATCCTGTCATATTTGATGTGGCAGCGTCCACAAAAACATGGTCCTTACTACAAAAAAGGATGTTATGGTATTTTCACATTGTTTCCCAGTCTGTATCTTTGCAGAGGGGTGATGAGAAGGTGCTCTGACAGGTAATTTGTGTGGTGCAGGTCATGAAGGATCTGCACAGCTGTATGTATTTCTGTGTGATTTGGTACTAATGTTTAGACGCAGATGGAAAGTTCAGAATCAAGACATAAATACTATCAGACTCCTCTTCTTTCCTGCCATGATTGTGTTTGCAAAGTTACTTTGTTTTCCTCTAACACAACTCTTAACATACAGCATCATCTCCTCTCTCTTACTGATTAAAGACATTGACTGAAACCTGACTTTAAAAACCAAAGGAAAACACTTCCAGAATTACTTTTGGCTTTCAGTTTGCTAAGAAGAATCTATGTGGGGTGTTGGAGTTGTCAACCGGAGTATGTTTCCCACCCCAGGTTAGATGACAGGTACTAAAACCAGCTGGTAACTAATAGGGATGGAGTCAGCACGATCCCACCCCACTTGTTTGCCAGATCCACCAATCACTTCTGAAAAATGGCAATTGAGCTTTGGAAAAATCCTTCAAAAGCAACTACCGGCTGAAAGATGCGAGTGGACACCGTGCAACCTCAGCTCTGCTACATCTCACCCTGCTCCTCTGGAAAAGAGATCTTAGTTACCTCACAGGGAATGAAAAAAATACAAAAAGTCAGCAAAAGCGAATTGTATACTAACGCTACCAATCTGCATTTTTACAATGAGCTTTGGATTAGGCAGTTCAATACATTTTATAAACAACATAAACACATTACTGTTGCTGCTGAGCAGTGTAAAGATGTGTTTTGCATTTTTCCTTCATTATTTTCTTTGAATTAAAATCACTAAGCCTTGCAAAAAAAGCAACGAGACAGTCTCAGTGGATTAAACCAGCCAAACCGAGAGGAAGTGAGGAAGAGCTGCTTTCTTAACATTAAAAATGTTTCTGTTAAAACCTTGTGACTCAAGTATTTCCTACATGACCTCTAAAAGCAAGATTTCTAGTTCTGCTGCCTTTTGAGACACTGGGAAAGCTAAGATTATTGGAACAGACAATAATTTAGAAGTTAAGAGTTTTTCATTCTCCAAGTCAACAGCTTAATCATTTTTTAAGACACAACTTGTTGGATTATTGGAACAGACAATAATTTAGAAGTTTGAGTTTTTCATTCTCCAAGTCAACAGTTTAATCATTTTTAAGATTCAGCTTGTCAATGGCACTTGAGCTTTGGAAAAATCCTTCAAAAGCAACTACCGGCTGAAAGATGCGAGTGGACACCGTGCAACCTCAGCTCTGCTACATCTCACCCTGCTCCTCTGGAAAAGCGATCTTAGTTACCTCACAGGGAATGAAAAAAATACAAAAAGTCAGCAAAAGCGAATTGTATACTAGCGCTACCAATCTGCATTTTTACAATGATTAGGCAGTTCAATACATTTTATAAACAACATAAACACATTACTGTTGCTGCTGAGCAGTGTAAAGATGTGTTTTGCATTTTTCCTTCATTATTTTCTTTGAATTAAAATCACTAAGCCTTGCAAAAAAAGCAACGCGACTCAGTCTCAGTGGATTAAACCAGCCAAACCGAGAGGAATTGAGGAAGAGCTGCTTTCTTAACATTAAAAATGTTTCTGTTAAAACCTTGTGACTCAAGTATTTCCTACATGACCTCTAAAAGCAAGATTTCTAGTTCTGCTGCCTTTTGAGACACTGGGAAAGCTAAGATTATTGGAACAGACAATAATTTAGAAGTTAAGAGTTTTTCATTCTCCAAGTCAACAGCTTAATCATTTTTTAAGACACAACTTGTTGTTGGAAGCTTGAAAGTCCACTACAACTATGGAAAATATGGTAAAAAACAATCCAGGGAACAGTTACACATAAAGGAGATTGAAGAATTTCACCACAGAAACTCTCCAACACTTTGCCTTGTTCTGTTCTTCGGAAAACACAGGCAAATCATACACCCCAAAAATGAGAAGTTTGGGCACACAGAACTTTACTTTCAGTAAAGCTACAGAGAGAAATGCCCATAAACAGCAGCACTTCGCTACTAGTGAACATACTGGGAAATAACTTTATGCACTCTAATATTTTCTAAGGAATTGCCATTTTAAAAACTTTGTATATATTTGTAAGTATTGATCTTTTCTGCTTTTAAAAGTCCACCAGGAAAACTTACCAGCAATTTATTGTGCATATAAATGGAAGATGAAAAGTAGACTGTTAACACTAACATATCATCTGTTTCTGGACAGGCGGAATGCATAAGATATTAAACGGGACACAGATTTATAGCTCTTCATTTTGCAGCTAGAGCTCAATAAAAACGTGCCCATGTAGTTACTGTCTTTTTTAACACAACTACAACACAACTCTCCAAAGCTTGTCAGAATTTGGGTGTTCTGCAATGTGGCCTGGAACATGGTAAAAGTAGAGCCCAGCAAGAGGCATGAAGAGGAGAAAAATTAAGTGTTCCACATGTGGGTACAGTTTTGCTTTAAAAAAAAAACCAACAAATGGTGAATCTCTGCTCTGACAGGCAGTCAATGAGAGACTGATGATCTAATAACTCCAAGAGTATGATGAGATAAAAGCACTTGCTGTAGATTCAGACATTGACTCTACCCAAGCATCTTAAGATTTATTTTTGTTTACTTCTGTTCCACAAAGAAAAACAAAAGGCTCTGGAGTATCCTTGTCCTTCCCTGGCAAATACAGATTAATTAAAAAAATGTGCCAGATAAACAGAAGCAAGACTTTAAATTGAATTATTTCATTAGAAATTCATTGTATCTCTTATCTACACATTGTTATTTGGAAAACATAAGCTCTCAGAGGTAGATGGTAATCAAATATATTATAGAGTGATCCTGTCATATTTGATGTGGCAGCGTCCACAAAAACATGGTCCTTACTACAAAAAAGGATGTTATGGTATTTTCACATTGTTTCCCAGTCTGTATCTTTGCAGAGGGGTGA
This sequence comes from Calidris pugnax, assembly GCF_001431845.1. NCBI lineage: Eukaryota > Metazoa > Chordata > Aves > Charadriiformes > Scolopacidae > Calidris > Calidris pugnax. Next base: position 4,067,359 of record NW_015090811.1, on the reverse strand, counting down.
TGAGAAGGTGCTCTGACAGGTAATTTGTGTGGTGCAGGTCATGAAGGATCTGCACAGCTGTATGTATTTCTGTGTGATTTGGTACTAATGTTTAGACGCAGATGGAAAGTTCAGAATCAAGACATAAATACTATCAGACTCCTCTTCTTTCCTGCCATGATTGTGTTTGCAAAGTTACTTTGTTTTCCTCTAACACAGAAGAGAAGAGCACAGTAATACATCTGTATGGAGTTACCACCCTTCACATCTCTAGACATAACCAGGAGTGATCCAATTTCTACCAAAAAATCAGTGGAACAAGGGCCTTTCGAAGAAATACAGCAAGATTGTACAACAATCATGTCAACAACATTGCGTTGCCTGTTAAATACAATAAGGTAGAATGGGAAATTTTGAAAAGAAATTAACTCCAATTTCTGTTACTGGGTTTGTTGCTTGTTTTTTGGTTTTGTTTTTTTTTTTTTTTAAACATTCAAACTAAAAAATCGTGTGAATGATGCTCTAAAGTTTTGAAGTAAAAGAAATTCCTAATTTATTTTTTTTTTTAATCAGTTACTTTAACAAAATCTACTTAATATTTAATTTACTTTTTTTTTTTCCCCCACACTTCGCTATTTTTAATGTGTGTTTGACTGATACAGCAGTGCTGTTTGGAACTGCAAATAACAACATTATTGAGGACAATGCTCTATTTCAAATACAGTGATGTAAAAGAAGCATTTAGAATATAACAGTATCTACGAGAAGCTGGTTTGGAAAAGCACCTGAATGAGTATCTGGAAAAAAAATGTTAGAAAATAATTAGAAAAAGTTCCATGACAAATACTTGTTTTCCTCTGTCCCATGAGATTTTACTGTGGACAGATTTTTTTCCTGTAAGAGAAAGGGAATGCAAATGAGAGATTCCCAAATTGGTGTGGAAAAAGGAAAAAAGAGAGAAGACAGAAAAGTTTTGATCAACTCATAGATCAACTCATATCCTCAACATCCAGAATTCAGTCCTCCACATTATGCAAAATATCTGGAGTTCCAAGCAAGTTTTTCTATTTTATTTTTTAAATCTTGATACAATGTCATTATGGTTTTGGTACTTCAGCATAAAAAGAAATGTTTCGCTCTCTTTGCCTCATTAGGATCTCATGTGAGGCTCCTGTCAGCTGCAAGTTTGCTCAGTTTATCTCCAAGAAAAAAGGAAGAAAAAAGCTTAAAATTTCCCTTAGATATGTCAATCAAAAGGATTGCACTGGCTGGAACATCAAGTTCAGAAGAATATCATTCATGTCAGTTAAAGCAGAATCTTTCCGTGGTCCCATTTTCTTCATCCCTTTTAGACAAGATGATATTTATGTAAAGGCCCAAACTCACCATGCAATTACCCCAAAATCAAACTGTGCTACATAAAGCTGTCCGGTCAACGATTCCAACATTTCTCTTTCTGTGTTATTTTCTCAGCTGAGAAGTACTTTCTTTTGGATCACAGTTTCACAAAATAATATTCAAATTTGAATTGGCCAGGAGAGCAGGCCTGACATTCAATCTTAAAGCATTTCCTTACTTGGTTGTATGAAAATTAATAAAATTCCAAAATTCTGGTTATTTGCCTCAGGTTCTTCTGCAGGCTGGGTTCATTTATATTCAAGTTTACTGTTTCCTTTCCAGTCATGTAATAAAGGAATACTCTGCGTACTCACTTCCTTTCATGTAGCTCTGTTTTTATTGTATTTGCAATAGTTGCTAAGCCAAACAGCACATTATCTTTGATTCTTAGAGACATACCTGTTTTAATGTGCTCATATAATTTTACAATCCCTTATTCATTATCCCCTTGTCTTTTTTTTTATTATTCCAATATAGCTGTTAGGAATGGCAATTGTTAATATTTGAGACTGTAGGAATTTTTTTTTTTGGATGTCAAAGTAAAAGTAATGATGGTTAGAGATCATGATTCTCATGAATGAACTCAAGATGAATTCCCATTTCAAGGAGCTTTTAAGCCCCGTGTCCTGTGGTTCCACTGAAATTGGTGCCACTTCATGCAACGTGACGTATCAGGTGGTAAACTAACTATATTTCATTTTGCCCTCAGTTTAAATAAAACCTAGTGATAAAGTTGGGGTACAAAGTGTGTTTCTCAGGAAGATTTTAGCACCCTCGTTTTGTAAAAGCTCGTTAATGCTGATGCTTGGATTAAACTTATTTCTCGAGCCAATTATTAAACATGTACTGAGCACTGCTGGGGTCCCCAGCTTCTAAATCCTGAGATTTCATAAAGCTGTCTAAAAACTCATCAGCACTCATAGCAGAAGCATCCACATAAACAAAGTCCTTCTGGTTACAGCCCATATAGCTTTCTTTTAAAAATCTGAGATTAAATTGCCTTTCATTTACTAATTTCCCCAATTAAATAAACTGTGATCATTTAGCCATAGCTTGTGGTAAGCAACACAGTCTAGAAAAAATGAATAGCACAACAAAACCACCAGAGCCTGAGTAACTGAAGAGCAAACCACTCCACAATTCAAGTCTGACCAGATTTGTGGTTTGATGTAACTCTAAACCAGGGCTTTCTTAAACACAGAGCACAGGAATGAATTTTTCTTTAGCTACTGAGCAACAAATACAGCTGCATTCTGAAACAAGCTTATTAACGGTAAATAAACAAACTAGTTACCTAATAAAATTGGGAGATACAAATCTGCCTTCTCAGACTTTGCTTTTCATTAATTCACCATAAATACGGCCACTACTGAAATGTGAAAACATTTTTAGGAATTTCACTAAAACCTACACTTCCTTAAGAGTCAAGTAATGCATATCCCTTAGATTTTCAGCAAATATTGTCCAAGTGGATTTACTAATCCTAAAAGATATTTATGAATCCTGCAACAGATTTATAAAAATGGTAACAGATATGCAAATCTTACTGATAGATCCTAAATAAACTTTTGATTTAGATATTTTTCTTGTGCTCTTCATGAATACCAGCAATAGGTTTATTTCTGAATTACCATTTTGGATCTCAGCTGCTAGCATCAAAACTAAAATAAAGCCCTTACACATTAACTCTTAATTAGGTTTTACAAATTCCAATCAGAACTTCCACAGTGAGTTCCTGATGTCCAGATGTAATAATCAGTTTCATAAAAGGCTTTATAATCTGCTTTTCGTGTCTTCCTTCACAGTTCGGAATAAATCACACTCCAGCCACAAAGCACCCTGGCTTTTTTGAAAAGTGGCAATTTGTTATTTTTTGTTATTTTTAACCATGGCGCTTCTACAATTCTACTGAAATAACATCAACAACCAACACGGAAAGGACTTTTTAAATTTAAGGCATGTATTTTAGGCAAATCTAAGAATAGCATACGTAAAGAACTAATCTTCCTCGAGCCAATTTCAACACCCTTTCAGTTCAGATTTCAAAGCCCATCAAAAATGATGCTATTGGTGAAAAAACTGCTTCTGTGCGACTCTCTGCACACCCTTCTCACTGTCAGCCTCACCCGGGCACTAAGGCTTGTAGGGCAAATCAGAGCTGAGAGCCAAAAACAAACCCCCAAAGCAAAACCAGCAGCAAACCCAAATTATTACTTTTCAGTCAGATGGAACTTAATCCCTCTCACTCTGCGGTAGCCCTCGGATTGGCTCACGGAAACGGTGAAACTATCAAGTCAGCTACATTCAACACGCAGATGCTACTGATGATCTTAATTATTACGTTGGTTTCAAAATCTATCGAAAATCCAATTCCAACAGCAGGTGCTAAGAACTTGACATTCAGCTCCGAATTTGATGGAATACAGGTGACAGGAAGGGAAGAGGCAGTAAATCAGAAGCGATGTATCAAAGACAGAGGGAAGCAAGCATCTCTTGGTATTTTAAGATTTTTTACTTTTCCTGAGATTCTTCTGAAAACAGGAAAAAAGTTGCACGGAAAACTTAAATTTCAATAGTGTTCTTCTACAGTAAGTTAAATAACTTATATTAAAAAAAAAATCTGTAAAACTTTTAAGGTTACTACATCTTTCTTTAAGCAAGGGGCTTTGAGCAACCTGCTCTGGTGGGAGGTGTCCCTGCCCAGGGCAGGGGGTTGGAACTCAATGATCTTTAAGGTCCCTTCCAACCTGAACCATTCTATGATTCTAAGTACCTATTTATATTAACTCTTACTTTAATTATATTTAGATTTTTCTTTTTATATTACATACAGACTTCCTATTAAAAAAATCATTTGACAAACCCTCTCATCACAGAACTAAATCCAAAAATCAATGGTCATACCATGCTGAGCCACAAGCTCTGCTCGTATGAGAGAATGTTCTCCATATGTTGTTTCGATCATTTTTGCTTTTTTATGATACCTAAAACTTCTGTAGCAGAGCATTTAATTCATTGAGCCTAATCAAGGCTTTCAGTTACATAAATATAAGTATTTAGTCTTTTGACCTGAGAGTGCTCCTCTGCTTCCTTTTGAGCTCTGGGGCTGAATTCCTCTCTCAAGTGCAGCAATGTCACCGTGCCGTAGTACCAGGGGATTACTGATGGGATGCAGGATTAAATTATAATTTAATTCCCGGATAGGTCTTATATTCACAAAGCACAACAAACCTACACATTTTATTTTGAAATATAATGAATGGTATTTGCAGCTGCTACCTCTCATTTTGCACCTGAAAACCTGAGAGTGCATCCGCACTTACGGGCTCAAACACTTTGTGAGAAGGTAAAAATCTGACTAATATTTTTCTTTAAATGCACACTTCATGTAGACCGTTGGCTCTTATACTGCTTGAATCCAGAGTGAACTCCACTGAAGTGCTCTGAACTAACACTATAATGGAAATTAGAGCTGGACTCGTGTTTACATCACTTTCATTTATCTGACAGCACTAATCAGGAGTTTTAAAAAAGCAAAAACTGAATGACTACCACACGCTGGCACCCTGACGGATGCAACGATGCTATTTAAAATTAGATCCCTCAAAATGATGTATCAGGGAAAAAACTCATCAAGGAAGTAAAAAAAATATAAATAAAATTACCCCATCTTCACCTTTGTGTTCTAAAACTTTTTGTTTGTTAAAAATAAGTAATAAATGCTCTAGAATCATGAAGCAGTTGAACAATAAATGAATTTGAACAGAAACCTGTGCATTTTTGTTTGTTTTTTGTGTGCTTTGGATATTTTGGAAAGTTGTGATAAAAAGTCTGTCAGTTTGTGCACAGCACAGCCGTATGTTGGGCAAGAAGCTGAGCTCTTGTGGATTTGAGCATTATCTGTAAAAATTTTAAAATGTGTTACAATTAAAATATCTTATAAAAATATAGAAAATATCACTGAGTAGACAATCTTTAATAACATCTCTTTTTTTCTGTCAACGTATATGGACTTTGTCAAGAGTGTAAGCCAGGAGAAGCATGATTTTTCCAATTAAGTACTTTAAAAAAAAAGAAAACAACCTGCCTTAAAAACTCATTAAGGAAAACTGACAAGAAGATTGGGCTACTCATCAATAAAGGAAGGCTATTTCCCTGAAAGGCACTGCCCAAATTTTACCCCCATGTTATTTAAGTATGAGAACTTTTGAACACTTATCCAAGCTGAAGTGACATCTGTACAGGTGCCTCAGAAAGGGAGTGTGTGTTGGTGTAACCATGCACTCTAAAAGGATTAAAATCAGTTTGTATTCAACTGTTTTCGTACTTACTTTAATTCCACGTTCAAAACGAGCACTCATTTCTGACCTTGCTGACTTGTACCATCCTTAGCACACGTCAATTTTCGTCTCACCTTGATTGAGCAGCTGATTTTTTTATTGGATGCTCTGAAATTCCAGTGAGCTTTCATGAATTTTGATGGATTACCCATGCTATTCTCCCCGTCCAGGCAAGTCTGAGATAAATGGCTGGACAGACTATGATCTCTGGGCAAATTACTCTCCTTGACTACAATATCTACTGATGGACTGTGCCAGTTTTCATTTACATATTTGGCACTTTCATTACCCAAATAATAAAAACCGCACATACCTTACCCCATCAGAATGAAAGGAGGGTATCATAAGCTATTAACAGAAGGAAATCACAAAGTTGACATTAAATTTGAGCAGAAAAAGACTTAACCATGAAATTTGAAGTAAATAGTCTTATCATGCACACCAGTCAGATGCAAAAGTATCGCTATTTATTTCACCATTTAAAAATTAGAACTATCTCATCACAAGAAAGTAAATGTTCTCCCTTCAGAGTTTGATTCTTCTAAAGATGTTAATGTTAAAAATGTTGATGGATCACATCTGATGGCACCAAAACAGAGATTATTTTATTGCTTATCTGTAATAATTTAAAACGGATTAAGTAAATTTACAATTATCTTGAAACACACACATGCATTATCCATGTATACCTACTACTGATACATCTAAGCAACAAAATAAATCATTGAACTGTTTTTGGTTGGAAAAGACCTTTAAGATCATCAAGCCCAACCATCATCCTGGCACTGCCAAGTTACCACCAAACCACGTCCCTCAGCACCACCATCTACACGTCTTTTAAATACTTGCTATCCCAGACAAGAACTCTCTAAGATTCAAGAATTATCACATAACTGTAAGAAAACACAACTTTTTCATTAATGATTCTTCAAAGGAAGTATCGTTCAGGAAATAAATTTCTTCAAAATAAGGTTAACAATAAAACTTTATCTCTGTTTCTACATAATCATATTATTTTAGATGAGGAAAAGGGTTCATCATACTAGATTATAGTACTCCATTACTCGAGAACAATTGCTATTCTTCTTTCTTTCTATCCTTCTGAAATCGTTTTCAGGTTCAAATGTTTTACTCTGCAATTCTCATTTAAATTTTGAACTAAAATGATTTCAATAGATGATACAGATGCTGCATCTTTGAAAATCAGTATTATATGTGGATGGTTGGAATTAGGCTGCTATTTATGAAACTCCTGGCCCTAAGTTTTACAAGACGGTATTAAAATAAAAAATAGCTTCATAGCCAGTATATGATCTCTGCTTATAAAATAGAAATATCATTTCCACTGTAGGAAAGTACATCTTTTATATTGCTTTGGCTTTACGGTTAAATTGCTACAGATTACACCCAGCCCCTGGCCCAAGGAAGGGCTGGTGGATGGGGCCATCGCTCCTGTGGGGTGACTAAATGTCACATGTGTTACGTTAACACATGGGCTTCAACCCATTCTCTTGGACTCCAATGGCAACAGAAAGGATCATACTTGAACTCCCAAGTCCTGAAGACAAAGCTAAGCAGTGAGGTCAAATAGCGTTGATGTAGAACAAAGGGAGTTCTTAGAGGGTCTGTACTTTGCAGCAGAGTTAGAGCTTCATATCCCTAAAAGACTACTCCAGTAAATAGCCCTCGTTCAGGCTCCAATGTTCAAGAAAAGAGTACAATTTTTATTCAGACATAAGTTTGTGCTTAATTTTTACTAATAGGTTCCTGCAGGCATCCACCAACTGAGAGCATAATGGGTTGGTTTTTAAGAGCATTTTTCCAGGTCACACATTTCTTCTTATCCACTGTATAGACATTTAATTTTGGTACCATGTTGGACCCATGCTATTTCGTTTTCTCATATATAAAATGGGGATTAAACAATGTTTCCTCTCATTCCTACCTTACCTTCTTTGTCTTAGCCAGACTGCTGTAATTTGGAACAAAAAATGTCATCCATAAAATGTATAAACAAGACCAATCTTGGATTTCTATGATAGGATTTAAAATGATACATTATGTATAAACTTACATGTTTATCCTGTGTCTGATTGGATCAGAAGGAGTTGACATGTATCTGCTTCCTCACTGAAATTGCAACTCCAGCTTGAAAAATGATGCAATGATTTTCTTTCCTTTTTCATTGACAGTTGACAGACAAATCTTGAGAGACACTGAGTGAAATTTAGGTCTAAAAGGCGAATTCAAGAACCCTGTCGTTCTAAATAGCAATCTGGTTAAGAAATGTCCTTCAGAGACAGAAGCCAATGCTAACTATTTTTTAAAGAACATACAGTCTGGCTGCAATATCAAAAAGATTTAAAGAATGTAGAATTAATTCTCTCCTGACAGTCAGAGAATTGCATAGTCAGGACTGCACAACAGACAACCCATGGGAACAGTTTCTACACAAATTGTGCTACTAATGATGATGCCACGTTTTCTTGTTCATTCACCTTCTCTTGTTTACTGGAGCCGCAGTTTTCTAGTTATTTGGATGTTTTCATAGTTCAGTTCTCCAGTGAAAACATTCAATGCCAGCCACTCAAAAAGAAGCCCTAAAATACTCCAGTTTTGGCATCTTTTCAAAACACCACAAATAAATGGCACAGGAGGAAATGGAATTAGCTCTCTCCTGTAACGCTTCTTCCATTTTGAAGGAGTTATTAGCAGCAAAGATGTGGAAAATTTCAGGGACGGAGCAGAATGGGCTTGTTTTTTAATACCTGACTGAACCAAGAGAAGTTGTGTTGGACAGTGCAGCTGGTTCATCAATTTTTTACCAGGGGTTCTGCAAATTCAGCTTATTTTTATTACCTAGTCTTTATCCATCAGAGTTCAAGTATAAAGCGCAAGTCCTTGAGGCTACTTGCTTTTAGGAACAAAGAACTACTGAAAAATTCCAAGCATTATCTACCCTAACGAGGCTGGAGCAGATTGAGAATATGCTGTCTGGCCAAACACAGTGTGACTGTCTGTCAGAACACCTCATGTCTTTAGCAGCAAAGTCACCTCCTTCACGTCTGATGCTGAGAAAATCCCCAGCCAGGGTTTTTTTTCTTCCAAATGCCATTACTCCCCTGTTCTCCACAATTCATCCGGCATCCCCAAAGTCTCTGTGCCAGTTTCTATCAGCAGATTTGCTCTTGGTTTTATTGCTGCTGACAATAACCGCAGAAGAAAATACACATTGTCAGAAGGGAGTTTTCAGCAGGTTTGTATTTACCCTCTGCTTGAACTGGATTATATGTTCTTTCATGCAAGAAGGGTAGAACAAAACCTCTCACTTGTGTGCTTAAGAAAATATGTGCAAAATCAAACCATTTCTGTGAAATACGCCTGCTACTTCACAGAAAAATTTGGACAAATTTGATTTTGAGCGAATTCAGTCGAACTGTCACCATGGACATGATAGTTCTGCTTTGCCCATCTCAAATACCAGTATAGCCATAAATACCAGTAAGATGCTCAGAACCAGCTGAGCACTAAAGGAAAGCAAGTCATTTAAGTTCAGGAGAGACTATCTGGCTCCATCACCTTAGGGCAGGTGACAGCCGCTGGAACACCGTGAATTGCTGCCAGCTGTGGGAGGACAAACAGAAAAATCAAGAGATGCTCCAAGTCATCCTGCAATTTCTGAGGCAAAAACCTCCTATACAGGTACATATATTCATGTGTGAGAGAGCACCCAAACAATATGGCTGACAATCCTTCAAAACAAGGTCAAACGCCACATTTAAAAATTCACTATCAACAGCAGATTGTCTCAAATATGGATATTAATCAGGTCCCCCAGCTGGGTTCTCACCTCACATTGTGCTTCTCTTATGTTCACTTCATCCAGCATCCCTGCCACCTACCCCTGGTCCATATTCCTGTTCCTCAGCAGCAGGCTTGGATGATTTTTTTTGAAAGCATAAAATCAGAACATAATTTGTCTTTACAAAGACATGAGAGTTCTGTTGGTCCCTGCAGAACTCATGTCTTTGAAGGTGTGATGATGAAGAGACTGAGAAATGATGTAAAAGTCTGGCATACGCGATTGAAGATAAGAATTCAAAAAATGACATCAAAAGGAATACATCACTAAAGAAAGTGAAATTAACTGTGAAAATTACCACATTTTGATGATGGAAATGATGGCATACAGCAGGTGATGCAGGGGAGGGCTGCTGTGTATCTGCCTGGGCCTTCCAAGGATAAGGGGTTTTCTGGGCTTGGATATGCAACCTACTTGGGTGCATCAGACTTTTTCTTTGCCAGTATCACAGATTCATTCTGCACGAGCCACACAAGCACTTTTAAGTGCTGTAACTCTGCCTGGAGTAATATTCTGTCTTCAATATTTCTGCCAAATCCTCTAGTTCTACACAGAAGAAATTTCTGAATGTAAAAGGAAGATGCATGAATGGAAACCCAGCTGTAGAGCTGCCTTGACGCGGAGGTCACTGGGATGCCCAAGCACAACAGCCACACAGCTTTTTCAAGAACAATCTGATCCCAAAAAAGGGCACATTGGAGTGGGAACAACACATGAATGTGAATGTCTTCTGCTGAAACAGCCAGGCCAGTACTACCGGGCTGGCAGAAATATTTCTGGTAAAACTTTGTAACATAGACACGCTGTAGATGGTCTGTGAAAGCATTTCCATTTGATATTACATCCCTGCCAAAACTACAACAGATGCTTCAATGAAATGCAAAGAAATTTCAAGCTGGTTGACTACAATGAGATTTTGTTTTGATTTTGCACTCTGGCAGGAAACAGCATTAATAATGTTCTTCACAGCGTTATTCTACTGACTCAAAATCTGCACTCTCAGTATTTGGGATTGTAAGGGTTTGCCACCTTTATGTTAATTTAGATATGCTGTATTATGTTTCATAAATTTCGTATTTCAATAATTCATGGCAATTTTGTATATCAGTTATTTTTTTACATATATATATAGAGCTACTTGTAGCTCCCTGCAGTATAGAAGCATAAAAAAAGAGCTCTTTCGCTGACACCATGCAGGAAGATGAAAATATTTAGCAGAGGCAGCATGCCCCAAACCACAGATTTTTATTTTTAGGGAGATTACAGAGGAAGGAACTACCAAATTTATGGGTATTATTGCATTGTCCAGGTGAATGGGTATTCCCTGTTCTTGAATTAGAGAATTAATGGGACTAGACAATGGGTAAATGGGAAACCCTCCTGCGCTTCATAGGAACAGAACAGTATGATCCTGTTAGAGAATTCCTCACATAAACATTCCTGTGCTTTATCTTATCTGTGGTCAAAACGTGAATTTCATTGACCTGCAGTCTAGTACTTTTTTATTCCATTTGCTTCAAGAAAAGTATTCACCTGTCATCATCTTGGAAGTGTTTATATTTTTTTAAAAATGGAAATACTAAAGTATGTTACAGAAAAAACCTTCTGTCCCCTAAAAACGGAAATATTCCTCCTTATGACTATTTTATTTAATGTTTAGAAGTTAATTTCATTATGGTAGTTAGTTCTACTTTACACAGCTCCATAATTGCAGTGTGGAATAATCAGGATCACTAATAATTTTCTCAGGAGTGATCTGTCAGCACCCATAACTCATCATAAAAGCAATTATGTCACTTCTGGCACACCTTTCAACACTTTGGTCCCTGCCAAAGTAAAAATCAATAAAAGATGATTATTATTATCCCACGGCTGATACTGGGTAAGCGGCTCCAGTAGCACTCCCAGTTGGGGGACTGCCATTAAAGCTTTTAGAACTGCATCATCCCAGTCTTATTAGGCTACTCCAGAGAACATACCTCATAACGCAAAATATTTTCCAACTTGTTAATAACTCCAATTGGCGAGTTACCATGAAGTAGTAACACTGATGAAACATAGTTTTCTGAGTATGGATTTATTAAGAATGGAGTTTCACCCAACTTTGTCTGGTCTGGTGGGAAAATCTATTCACTGGCACATTTTAATACTTGATATACATACTATAAAACACACTGCAGATCTCACTTAAGATACCACTAAATTTTGTACTGCAACATGCTGCTGTAATGAACATCTTGGTTCTTCACCACTAGGAAGCCTACATATTTCTCTTTCTTCTCTGAATCTTTCAGATCAGCCTGGGCCTTGGAGATGTCTACCCTAAATCCACCTTTACAGTACCAAGATCTAAGATATATTGATCTGACAAGTATTCTGACAAACTACAGAATTCAGATTACAGATCTACCTCCTGAACAACTGCACTTCTGAATTTCTCATTCATTTTACCTACCACATTCAGCAATCTCCTCCTTTAAAACGTGTACAAAACTAAAGTACCTACTGTCTTCAGAGAGCACAAGCCACAATTAGCTGGTTATTTGTTCTTATATTGAACCTCACATAAAAATTTATGTTAACATCAAGGCTTTTAGATAGAAAAAAAAAAAAAAAATCATTAAATCCCTGTTTCTCTCAGAGAGATGAAGAGCCTCAAATAATTTCCCACAAAAAAAATCAGTGTAAGCTTTTCCACCAGCTTCAGTGGCCACAGAAGCAAAGCCATTTGCAGTGGCAAATGAGTTTCATCAAATTAAACCCTAAGCATCCCGCTGTTACCTGCTCATTCTTTGCAAATTTCTTGATCTGCATCCCACAATATTTAAGCACTGGCCTAAAAAATGGCAGGCTCATTGTCGGACACTATGAGCAGAACCTATCAACTAGAGACCTACAATATTTTGGATTTATTGTCCAAGATTTGCATCTCCAAACCTCACAGGTCTTTATTCAACTTGAATATCCTACAATTTGAACTTCTATAGCATAGTATCATGGAAAAATTGATACAAAGATTTCAGTCTTCAAAGCCATTATAGCTGGTTAACAGTGTTAGGTACCACTCTACTGTAAACAAGGATTTGAATATTTGATATCTGAATAAATAGTGGTAAAATAGTCAGATGTGTATCTGAATAAACTGGTCAGAATATTTTTCATCGTGTGAAAAATTTAAAGACTAATAAAACCACGTTTGGTCTCAAATGAGAATAAAAAGTTAGTTTTAAATATTTTCATAACCCATTCCTGAGGAAAAAAGCCAATGAAAATGATTAAATGTTGAATTTATAATATTTTAGTATTTAATTTCTTTTAACATAAAAGCCAGTTTTGTGTGAAAAGTCCTTTGAAATCCGAAGTTACAGTTTCTGAAGCAGTTATGATACCTGTTTTACTTGTGATGGCAATGGAGCATACACCCGTCGGCTGACTGGTCGGTACCTGTTGAGGGGCATTAACTTCCAACTGAGGACTGTAAATTCCAATTACAAGCTAACTTCTCACTACGCACTGTTTTTGTAAAAATGAGTAAGTTATTATAAAGCTAGAGATTTCTAATTTTTAACTTGGCCTCATCTATTCAGAGTACCACAATGAAAATACAAAGATTTCAGATTAAGGAATAGCAGGAAGAGTGCTTAGTTAACTAAATTAAATATGGCATTTCCTTTAAATCCCACATCCAAGTAGTATTTTTACTTTAAAGACTTCAGTACGAAACTAAGTTTTGACCACTCAAACCTTAAGGTTCAGAGAACTGCATTAGAATTTCTGTAGTCTCATGAATACAGCTTGCTTTTGCCATATAGAAGTCCAAATAAAAAGTGCTTTTTCCCTTTAGCTTGCCTATAAAATTCAAGAAAAACTCTATTTTCAAAGATACAAGATGAAATGGTGCTTCAGGATATATAATATTTCTGTATTTTTATCCACTTCTCTCCTTCACTCAAATAAAACCCTATCATTTATTTTTAACTCTACCAGCTCAAAGACAACCATCAGGCACAAGCAGTACCTGATAAATGTGACAAAATATTTTTAATAATCCGCTTTTTACTACTAACCAAAAATTGTTGAAGCAGCAAGCATCACGTATCACGTGCACAATATAACGCATAGAACTGTGTTAGCACTCATACACTGCCCATGGATAGCTGCTCAACGATGGAATGGTGAAGAACAGGCATTCCTTAAAAGACTTGCATCTCCATGTGATTCGAATTTCCTTTCTTTTAGTAATTATAGATGTTTTCACCAAAGCTAAACTGATATCTGTCTGTTCAAAGAAGTAAAACTTCATTAAGCTTTTCCCCCTTATAGGGCTCACATTGAGAAGCAATACAGGGGCTGTATAAAGAGGACATATTTAGAGATTAGGATAAAGGAAGGGCAAAGCAAAGCCCAACTTTCAGGAGAAAGGAAAGAAAGGAAGGACAATGGCTGGCTGAGTTACTCCCAGAAAAAGTTTCAGGAGGGGAGTGGAAGGAACCAAGAGGTAACACCACCATTATCTAATTATAAAAAAAAGTAAATAGATGAAATTTAGAAAACCTTCTCTTTTCAATCTATTCAGAAACTACTTTAAGATCAATTAAGCTAAGCTAAAGATGACAAGTAATTCTGCCTATGCTATTCATCTTTATAAAAGCATCCCAGGCTACAGTCTGAAAATAGGGAAATGGAATGGAAATGGAAAAATGGAGATATAGTCATATCCTAGAGCAATCTTCATCAAATTTTATCAAAGAAAATTGTAATGCTCAATGAACCTACTTTAAACAATTTGTAATGATTTAAACAGAATCAAAAAGCTTGAAGTCAACTATCTAATAAATATTTTTCTGTGCTAGTCAACATTACAGAGCAAATACTAAAATACAGATTATTAGGATCATACATGGCCCATCACACACTAATTAGTAAATCACAAATTAATTATGCAGCATACCTACTTCCCTCAGTGTTTGGGAAGAAATCTGGTGAACCATTTTGTCATCAAGGATGGAATAAAACCCCACCGATCCCATTAAAAGGGCTTCAGAGAAGACTCTTGTCTTGTGATTCTCTCTTAACTGTCAGACTCCTCCAAGCTTCAAACCCATGACTAGGAGTATGTGCTTCTTTTTATAAAACAGAAGCCAAGGAAACAAACAAACAAACAAAATACACCCTAAAATCCCCAAGATCAGTCACTCTTTTTTTGCCAAAGATGCTGATCTGTCTACATGCTAAATCTGCACATTGCTGATCTTTGTGGATTTATTTTTGTTGCTGCCAAAAAGAAAAGTTTCAACAGCAGCTGCTTTTCCAAAAGAAGTAGCTCCAAATAAACAAAGAAATCTGTTTGTGAGGTCTACATAGCTCTGGTTTACAAGAAATCCAATTTAAGAAGTGTACAAACCCATTAAGTTGGACTTATTTGTAGTCACGACTTTGTAGAAATAGGTCTTGCTGAGTGGACGGAGGGAAGAAAAAGCACTTTAGAGCCAGGAGTAACTTTTGATTGTATTAATAAAAACCACGGAGGGAGTATTATATTGGAGAGACAAGAGGGGAGTCAGAGCACATTAACTTTGGGAGCATCCCCTCTGTAGAGCACTCTCCAGAATCACGGGATGACCACCCTTTCCTCCCATGTCAGCATCGCTGTGACAGCCCATAAACCCAAGGATCTGGGATGTGAAGGTGCCCTCTGAGAGCCCTCTTCACTGACAAAATTGACAGCAAAAAACCTGCTACTCCTGCCATCTGGTGGGGCTTAATGCTCTGCACTCATGACAGTAAGTTTAATGCGAACCATGGAAACATAAAATGAAGCATTTGTACATAAAAAGTGTGTTGATCCCACAAACTGACCAATGTAACAGTAAAGAAGATTCCAAAGGTGAAGCTCAATAAAAAAAAAAATTCACGAATTTTAACTACGTTCAAAGCATTCACAGGAAAAAGTAGTTTCTTTTTCAAAACTATTAACGAACTGAAATTTGGCCATGTGAAGGAAAGTAGGTATAAATGAAATCTCCATTTCTGTTACCTTTGCAATGGTCTCGTGGAGGCTGAAGGAGGGATCCAGCTCTTCAGTTTTTGTTGAATGTACAGGAAAAAGAGCTTCGGAGAGAAAGCTCGAATTCTGTAAGAAAGAAATAAAATGCTTTTTAGGATTCCACATTGATTTTCCTCCTTCAAATTCTTATTGGATTTTTTTCAGAGACTGAAAAAACCTTCAAATTGTTCTTAAGTTTTGCTGATTATTAAACTTATTTCACTGATCTAATTAACTGATTCTAAATCCCTGAAACAGACAAAAAACCTTAAGTCTTATGACTTTGTTTCTGGAATGGCAGTTGACTTTGTAAGTATGCTTCCCAAAAGCAGTTAAAAACTTTGCCTAGAGGGAGAGAAAATATCCACACAGATTTCATTGTGGAGCCAGGCAGCAATCAGACATTTTATTAAATACGTTATGATGTAGTCTTCAGAAGAAATGTATATACGATCATCAAAATATACTTTTATCTTCTGCAAACAGGCCAGGCTGGATGGGGCTTTGAGCAACCTGGTCTGGTGGGAGGTGTCCCTGCCCATGGCAGGGGGTTGGAACTGGATGATCTTTAAGGTCCCTTCCAACTCTAACCATTCTATGATTCTATGAATATATTGGGCCAGATTCATAACCATAACATTTTCTATATGCTAGTTCTGGAGCTTTGCATAGGACCCAATAAAGAAAGCACCCTAATCCCAAGTACAATTTGATATTCTATGAATTCACCTATAAAATAGTACTAGCTGCAATAAGAAGCTGACAATGTTCCTGGCTCCGAAATGCCTAAATCACTGTGAGATTATACTACAATTACATCCCTGTGAAAATAATTTTGAAAGACGTCTAGAGTCTTTTCAG
Source organism: Calidris pugnax (assembly GCF_001431845.1). Lineage (NCBI taxonomy): Eukaryota > Metazoa > Chordata > Aves > Charadriiformes > Scolopacidae > Calidris > Calidris pugnax. The sequence goes on along the minus strand of NW_015090811.1, from coordinate 4,050,873 downwards.
ATCACATTCCAAATAAAACTCACGGAAGCCTGGGGTCCTGTATTTAAGACGAATAATTTTTCTGGTTCTGATTATTTCCCAAACTGTGAGACAATATTGACAATATTCTGTAAACATGCCCTTTTCAAATACCAGCTTCCCATGTCTAGTAGACTAATATTTCTTCAGTTTCCTCCTCTTGATATACACTGATCTACAATAGCTTCTGTCCTTATTCTCTAAAAAAGACTCATACTCAGTACTCAGAAGAAGTGCAGCCCCTTTCTAGGGGCATTAAACCTGGTAATGATGCCCAACGCATTCTTCAACAGTCATAAAGTTATTTGAGTTCAGAGATTACACGCTGACAGTGGCCAAATAAAGCTGTGGTTAAAAAATATTAAAACTTATCTGAGGTTTAACAGGATTGATTTGTAAGGTTGGCATAGCACTACCTTTTCAGTTGCTGAAAACACTCAGTAGGGTTTATTGTTTTAAACATCAGGGAGTGAGCAAAGGAGAGAGACAAACAATTTAAATGCTTTGTTCTGGCTGGTACAACCTCTTGTTGTGTGACTGAGCTTTGCTCTTTCACATGCTGGGTTCTAAGCCATACGTAGACTGCAGAAAAAGAATTCTTTAGCTAAAAGAGCTGTCAACTTCAATTCGAATAAAACAAGTTATAAAGAAGCAAACTCAAAAGAAGTGAAGCCCATTTCTGGGGGCATTAAACCTGGCAATGATGCCCAACACATACTTCAACAGCCATAAAGTTACGAGAAAAAAAACCTACTCTCTTCCTCGAAACAAACAATATAAAGTATCTTACTCATGTACACATGGGGTATAAAACGGTGGCATCCGATACACGCCTGTTAAATCAGAATTATGTTTGTACTAAACAATGCAGGACATCATCTGGATCCAAGAGATAGTAAGTACCTGGGCACAGCACCATTATATCTCTTCCCCAAGCAAGCATGGGACAGAGATGCATAATAATGACATCAGCAATGTGATATACCAACATGTTCTGCTCAAAACTCCTCAACTTCGGCACAGTTCCCTAAAGATGCTCGAGCCACCTCCTGAGCTACTACATTCACTTCATTCAAATTGAGCTGCTTTGACCAGTGTGACACGTCTCATAGACTTGTTTAAGAAAACTCAGTGAAAGGTATGTCTCAAAAAGGTATCTTACATCGCTAGTAAGCTTGTAAATTATTTTTTTTTACAAATTAATGGCTCCATGATCAATATGCTATCAGTATTGCCATACATTTCTAGAAGATGATTTCTGGTAGTAAGCTCCCACCACTTTCTTTAAAAAAAATAAGAATATATATAATTAGCACCAACTCATATAAATTTCTGTGTTCAGTGATGCATCTCTGTGTTGTGTAATTTCCTACAGAAGTACCAGAATAATAAATGAAGTTGTTCTTCCTTCAGAAAACTTTTTGTTTTTTTTTTTTAATTTTTAGATCTCAGGGAGAAGATGCACAAAATCATTTATTATGAAGACAAAATATACACATCAAGATTAATTTAAAACACCTGTTCATCTTTGTTTTAAATTTGCACACTAGTTTACAGAGCCATGTCATCTGACTGGGAGGAGGTTGAGGAACACACATCCTGCTACGGTGGTGCTGATGCTGTTCATCATCATTCACATAACTGCAATCAATAACTTAAAAAGAATTACATTATTTATATTCATTTTTGAGTACCTTACTGCGAGTCAGTGAAGGGAATGATTACTGAATTAGATTTGCTACACGAGATCAGATTATCCCTCCATCTAGACAAATATTCTTTATCTAGAATCTAAAACTTGATAGATGAGCTGCCCGTACAGGCAGGAAACCCCATTTAATCAGCTTCTTTCCCATATACCTGCGGAGCACCCGTTAGGATTCTAGTCATCCTACACTCACTGGGGAGAGATACAAACATTGAAAGTAAACATTCCTACCCATTCTCCTAATTTAGGTGCCTTCATGGAGCAGAAGATCTCACTCCTCTTACACAGCTTAAATGGAAAGAAATAAGCGTTTGAATTACAGAAGTGACTGGTGGGATCGAACCCTAAATCTGCTAGAGCTTTGGTGTGGATCAATCCCCATATCTTCCTGGAGGCAAACACCTCCAAAGACAAACTTTATTTTCCTTTAACACCAGGTTTTATGAGAACTAAATCCAGGACAACAGCCTTTATTAAAAAGCAAAAGTAAAACAAAATAAAAACCACTTTGTAAATAACTTCTGCCTGTTGTTTCTTTGCTCAAGGAGTTAACGTTCTTCCCCAGCCCAGCAACCCTTCAGTGACTTTTCAGTTTGCAACAACCCCTGCCAGGATGCCCAGGAAAAGAGGGGTTATGTTTCCTACACATCTTGTGGTCAGACTATGAATATGCTCCCTGCTCTGCTCATCAGTCCCTTCTGTATCGAAAAGTTTGGGTTTTTATTACTGTCCCCATCTCACACCAGCCTATTTACATCTCCCAGATGACTATGTTCCTTCCCTGAAAGCCAGTGAGGAATCAACCCTCCTTCCAAAGGCTTCCAGCCTGGTTGAGAGCCCAGCAGCTGGGCAAGGTGTCCAGGTAGCCCCCTTGCTACTCCCTCAACTGCTGTCTTTTGAAGGAACACAACATAAATAAGCAACGATCGGCAAATAAATCAAAAGGCATTTTGTCATCACAAGTATCAAGTCATTTTGCTCATGATGGAATCAAGACCCAGCTTGCTAAGATCTTGAAAAGAATCACTGCTTTAAGCAGGCTTGAGTATTCTTGCATGATTCAGTTTTCTGCCCAGAAAACAAAGCTTTTTCTAATGGAGTGCACATGAAAGAAAACAAATGACTACAATTTTATATATTTGTCCGTACTTACAGATAACATTTATTATTCTCTGTGTGTGTGCTGACAGATAACACTTGCAAACAGTTAATCCAAGATTACTATCGGAAATAACTCGCCGACATCTGAAATGTCTCACTCTGCACTTACGAAGGGAAACGTTTAAAACAGTTGTTGTTCCCTTTTTCTTTTTTCATAAAAGACACCTCCGTAAAGAACTACTCGAAAGGCAAACATTCTGTTTCTCTTGCTTTTTATTGTCTTTCAAGCACTAGGCTCATCAGAGAAAGCTGCATGAACTTTCCAAGCAACAGAAGCCCACTCTTTATCCCAGGGCTAGATCAGAGTCTAGATGATGTTTCAAGAGTCCCTCTCAGCATTTAACAGCAAGAGCAACACTTCCCAACAGCGAGAAACTGAATCAGGCTCATCATTTATTCTTTCAGCAAGCTCACAATAACAAGTGAGCGTTGGGGCTTTTTTTAACAGCAATTTACTAAGCAAATTTCTAGCAAATACACACTAAAAAAGAAAAGGACATGTTAATCTAAAGAGCACTAAACCCAACTCTATTGCTCCTTTCTGTTTTTCACATGCTGTAGGAGGTACAGCTACAGTTGCTATCCTCGTACTCTCTCACACTCACTTCCTAAACAAAATTCCTCTGATTTCTAGTCAGACACTAGCATCGCCCTCACGTTGTACAACGGGCAGAGCTCCACATGTTGTGCAGCTGAAAGCTCTCAAGATTATATCAATTTATGGAAAAAAACTTTTTCAAAGTCAGAGCACTGTGAGACACCTTAAAATTTAGGAGGCATTAACTTCCAGCCATGCCTTTGAAAATTTTCTTCTTGCTCTTTATTGCCTTTTGTAAAATGTTCTTTAGGTACATTGCTATCCAAACGGATTAAGAACATTTGCTCTTCCATATGAAGCTAAGTTTTTATCATATAATCTGTAAAATCTAGAAAGGACCATGCCAATAATCCTTGAATTCCCAGTGTAACAATTTGGTTTATCTATGAAATCTTCAGAAGGAAAATGAACAAACATAACATGTATTTGGAAACGGGCTTCCAAACCCCTCCTTTGTCTCCTCTTCCTTTTGGAATGATCAGTTAACCTCATCTTTTCAATCCTCATTTAATGAAGCATTCTGTGAAATTACAAAGACATTGACGTTCCGCTTTTCAAATAATGGGTCACTTCTGATTAAACTTCGATTGAACATTCAACTTTCAATCTTAAAACAAATTGCCTCCTTTTCTTTTTAATTTGAACCCAATTTCCTGCTGCCCTCAGGTCTCGTGACAGTAATTAATTGATTTATGAATCGATTAAATGGGGATCGAAAATGCAGGAAAAAAACCCTTATAACCCCAAACCTGGCTTACTCGTGTTTATTTATGATGGACACTTGCACTAAAATTCGCTTCTGATTTACTAGATTCATTTTTCTAACTTATCTGATCCTTCCTCAACTAATTAAGTTAACAGAATGCTTCACCTTCTAAATTTGCCATCCCTTGTTTACTGTCCTACAGTACACCTTCACAATTTAAACACCAACTTTCGACCAATGCAGTTCAAATCATGAATAAAATCCCACAGCACTTCTGGTGATTTAACGTAGAACAGTGTAAATACCAAAATACTTCAGAGATTATTTTGGTGTCATTAAAAAAAATAATCTAATTTTACCACACACTGTGACAGAACTGGAAATAGTTCCGTGGTAGGTACAATAAACACTTTTCTTTATGAGGAGGACAATGCTGCATCCACAACAGAGTCCTGTTTTCTTGACTGCTACTTTAGAAACAGTTTAATTACCAGTTAGGAAACTCTATTTAACTAATAATTCCTCAATATTTTTTCATTACATATCTGAATAGAATTTTCTTGCCTGCTCGATGTTCCCCAGCATTTATAAGAAAACATCTCTCTGTCCTTAACTTGGTGAAGAATACACAAATGCCTCCAGAATGTTGTTTTTGGGATGTTGGGCTTTTTTTTTCTGGGTGGGTTTGTTGGGTTGGTTTGTTTGTTTACTTTTGTTTTTTTTTTTTGCAAATAACATCCCATGGAGGTTTCTCCACTCAGGAATAATGCTCAATATGGGAAACACAGTCTTTAAAGTTCTTTAGTCATTTTGACATCAGTCTTATTAGTATTTATTTGTATTGTCCATATTTGCACCAGCTTTGCCCTTCAGCACTTCACAATGTTTGTGCCACCAATTCTGTATTGCACAAAAGTAAAAAAACTCTTAGGAAGGTACAACAGAAAGCAAAAATCCTTCTGAAATGCGTACAGGTAGGCTCAACAGTATAAAAACACTCATCTAATACTGCTAAAGTCCGTGATGCAAATACACAAAAGAAGGATGAAAGCCAAGAGGAAGCTGTTTGTTTTCTTCAATTAGACCAAAGAATAATGTCTAACAGAGGAGATTTTAAGGGTATGAAGCTTCTGTTGCATCAGCACTAAGAATACATTACCTGTCCACACAAATATATATATATATATGTGTGTGTATATATATACAAATATGTATACATATATGCAATGTCTGTTCTATGAGCTACTAACCTGTTTGACTCCTCTTGTAATGCATGAAGAGTGGAATTGCAGCAACGCCAGGGACGCACACAAACACCAAAACACAAAGCAAGTGTTTGGGGCTTACCTTCAGAATCAACCTGGGCAACAAGTTTAGTTGGGAGGCTGAATTCACCTGCAAAGCACGCACTACAAAGTTCTGCTGGTGCCCAAAACTATTACCCAGCAATCCAGAGGCTTACAACTGCACGAGGACTTGACTGCATCTGTATTCAACACCGTTGCCAAAAATTTGTCATAGCATGAAGGAGAAAGCCCCGTCAGAAGAAAAGATAAAGAGAGAGCAGTGAGAAGAACAAAAATACCTCTGAAATCTGCACTGCAGGCTCTCACTAATTCCTTCTTCTATTTTACCTTAAGTTAAGCCATCGGCATATGGTGTCTTGGCAGCAAATACACAATTGTATTCCTTTGTGAAACAGGTGTTTCACCTCAGCCAGGCTAAAAGACCAGCTCTTCTCCATTTTCCATTTTTTTTTTTCCTGGCAGGGTGTAAGAGATTGGAACCAGAGGTTTGACTGGAACAAAGATCAAAAAAAGAGTAATGGAAAAGGGTATCTCATAGACTAAAATATGGCTTCTCATCAACTATCTGGAATACTTTTAGTTTGGAAGGCTGCTGCAGACTCAAGGAGATTTTTAAAGAGATGTACTGAAAAAGTGGATTATCTAGCATAGAACATATTGAAGCCAAAGCGTGGCTCTCTAATGTGTGGGTTAAACTGAATCAATGGAATAACACTAGGCATTAATGTATGGCATATAGGATTTCTTAATAATAAAGGCCCTTAGAGCTACAAATACACTGCAGAAGAGAGCACGTGCTTCTCCATCTGACTAGTAGTCTGACTTTTTCCTTTCTAGCAAAAGCTTTTGCTATCCAATTAAATATTACCTCCAAAAACCCACAAAGGATTATAAAGCAATATAGAAGTTGGTTTTCACTGCTTATTACTTAAATGAAACTAAAGACATAAAATGTGTATGCTTTTAAATTATTTTCTGAAAGCAAAGCTTTGCACTTGCCACAGCCTAATGGGTATCAAAAATCTCATTCAAAGTCAGAATGACCCTACTTTGTGAAAATGGGCATTTCAGAAGGAGTTTCTGACATGAGGATTTTCTTTAGTATTTTTACCATTTCAGTTTACTGCAGAACTTTTAGAAAAGAAACAAAACGAAATCTATTTTCTATTATAATGTTGTGGTAATGACATGCACTGACGTTGAGATGTCACCAGTAAGATCATCCTAACAACATCCTGCTATAAGCCATGAACCCCGGTGACAACGTCTTTCATAACCACAAATATTATAAATAACAATGCCTTATTTTCCTGATCCGATGCTTCTTATTTCCAGGTTTTATTTTTAGTGTTTTAAAAACCTATTAAGTTACTATGCTGAAGGAAGAAATCTGATTTTATCCCCTAGACAGATACTGTGTAGATGGGAGGTTCACCATTTTGCAGTAAGAATCAGAATGGGCTTTTGCTTAGAAAAACAATAATGTCTTCAAAGACAATATTTATTTATCAAAAGCCTTATTAAAGAGTTCTTTAATGGCCTTGATAAGATACATTACAAATTTTATTTGAGAGAATTTATCATGGACTCAAATCACAGCTGTTTGATAGTCCAGTGATCTTGAATTTTTTTTCAAAGTATTAGAAGACAAAGGTGAATGCTCCACTATTAACGCTTGCTGACACAAACCCAAGTTTTGATATTTATTCCAGACACTCTGCTAGAAGATTTTCAGTCAGGTCTGTTGAATTTAGCCACTCAGAACGACAATGGTAAAATGTAATCTTGAATGCAACTGGAAATTTACTTCTCCAGAAAGGAAAGATAATCCCATGCCTTCTATCCTTAGATAATACATGTTTTCAGTAATGAGATGCTTCATCAGGGTAGCAAAGAGAAGCAGTAATGGGTGTCTAACCAAATTTCTCACATGTTTTCCCATATCCCATTGACCCTCTTAACTTCCAGGCTGTCTGTCTTCGGCTGACTTTCAACCATCCTCAGTCAACTCCAAGAAAATTAAGAGCTTATGAGAGAATCCGCAAGGGCAGAGTTTACAGCAACAACACATATTTGTGCAGTGGGAATGTCAGAGGAGCTGTGCATTTTTGTCACTGTATGGCAGGTTTATGAAAAGAATTTTCCCCTCCTGGATGCACCGTGGAATGTTTGGGACATCAAAACACTAGAATTTGTGAGATAAAACAGATTTTCTTTGGAGCAAAGTATCCAACTGACGAGAACATCATCAGTTTCACTAACATAAATGGAATAACAAAGATGCTCTTCCATGAAATTAAGTAGTTAAATATTCATATTATTCAATAAAACAACTCAAGCAATCAATTGAACATCAAACATATTTTGTCTTGTAAAATACCGAGTCATTAACCTTAACAATTTCAGCATGCTCTTACTAACAAATTCAACTCACTTAGTGTCCAAGCGAACAGATGGATTAATGTATTTCTGTAGTGCTGGTGAGTTCTATGCTGAGTAATCCCTGAATGTACTGAGAAATTAAAAAGCATTGATTTATGCTAAGGATGGACTGAAAAAACATGTCGGCCAGAAGAAATACAGTATGAAGAAACAAAGGCACAGCTATTAAAAAGACAGTATAGCCCGTGAGTGAGGAAGGCAGCTGTGGTTCGGACCTACCTGCACAAGTAGTTACAAGACAATCTACTGGGGACCGTTTGAACTATCTTTGGTTACACACTGGCAGTTCATCACTTGTCCAGGAACAGCAATGAAACCTCTCTCTTCACCTCGACACATCCAACTCCCAGTGCTACACCTTGTTGACCATAAAGTTCTACTACAAAGTTCATAAAATCTCTCAGCCGCAAATGCAACAGCAGCAAACTCTCCAGAGACAGATTAGAAAAAGGAAACCCTGGGTTTCCAAGCAACCTGCCATTCTGAGCCTGACACACGTTTGCTCCTTTGCAAAGAGTTTCTGGTATTCTCAGCACACTAGTACTTTGATTTTTTTCATATGTGCATGAAACACCTCCTGGAACTCTCTATGGGCAACTACTAGCTGTGTATTTCCTTAAAAAATTTAATATATACCAGCGAGAAAGTGGAAGAGGAGTGGAACAGGGAAGGAGGGGAGCCATGCAGAGCTACATTTTTAGATGGAAAAGCTACCAACCTGCAGATGATGACAGCAACACCCTGCTATCATGCAAACTCCCCATTAGTCTATGGCTTCTGCTTAGGGCAGGAATATCCCTGGAATATCAAGCTCAAACAACTGGTTCTAATTCTCTTCTAAGAACATTCATGCATCTGCCACAGGTTTGGAAACTCCACTTTGAGCAGCTAAGGCTGAAGTAAGTACACCTTGTCATTGTATATAGACACCAGGTCCACCCTGGTCCTTCAAAGAAAACGATGCCACAATGTTTCTAATTGAATGCTTTGATAAATGTATTTGGATCTGATAAATTGATTGTTACTGGGTGACACTTAATCCAGAAGGTCATAAATAATAAGAGAAGAAAACCAGCATAAAATTCACCAGAAGAGCCTGGTCAGCTGTGGATCAGCCAAGTAGTCAGTCATAAATCTCAAGACAGTAACTAACTCTTTCCTGTCTGCAAAGGGACTGGAGGACATACTGGAAGTATATGGATACAAAGTAACAGTGAGATTAATGATGTGATGCAATAAGTTGAGATAACTGCATTAGGACTATAGAGAACTAAACCTTCAGACCATAAAAACTGATTGACTTTAAGCCCTGTAACTGTTTGACCAGTGAACTACACAGTGATGCAAAACTGGCTCTCAATATAGGATATTACAGATCAGACAATGCCAGTTGGCTTTAGATATATGCACACAGGTACAAAGCTGTGTTTGTGGAGTTATATTTCTCACTTTACCCAGAATTTGCTGAAAAAACTACACCATAGGCTTTGTTGCCTTCCATAATGCCACCTTGATTTTATATATATACATATATATGCATCTAAAATGCGTGGTTTTAAATGTATATATTATCTATATAAATAATCCTTGACACAAATTTTATAAGAGAGCACTGGTCAGAAAAGTTAGGGACAGTTATCAGAGTTTGTTCCCAATATAACCACCTGCTTCACATTAAATCCACACTACATCCCTGGATAAGTTTCAGCTCAGCCATTGCAGCATGAAGACAGAGGTTGTGTCTGTCACTGGGGAGTGTATGTCCTTCTCCAGCTCACAAACTGTTTACTGGTTGTTTTCAGCTGTGTTGACATATACAGTCCAGTCTGTACCAGAGATACAGAGAAATGTTCTTCCAAAGGAACAGTAGCTTTTAATAAATTCTGGCAGCCAGATAAATGGTAATAGCTCACTGGTAGACAGAAATTAACTTTATTTTCATTGCTCATTTTATGAAATCTAAGAAACAGTGTGCTAGAGGTTATAGTGGTAATGGATGCAGCTATTCATGTAGTAATAGAGCCAGTGGCCTTCAACTACACCGCTGAATTACCTGTGCTGCGATGATTGATAAGGCAGTTCCAAATCTGAAAATAAAAAACCCCTCCAAATGCTTCCTACAAGTTCCACTTACAGTAAATTAAACTTCTCCCAGAGGCTAATTACTTAGACACTTTCACTGAACTAAAATTAAATAATACAAACATCATGTCAAGGTCATAATTAGAACCAACTCAGTGAATCAATAATGATAGGAAACAGAATTTCACAGTCATCAGTGGGACAAAGCTATTTTTGGTAAGGTCCCAGTGTGGCCAGTCTTGCTGACTGGGTAGAGTCCTCACCCTTCAGCCGTGGCCAACAACCAGAACTTCTCTATGCCACCTTGATTTCTACAAATTGGTATGGTCCTTACCTTGATTAAAAGAACACTGCAAGAAATGAAAGAGCAGCTGAAAGTCCCCATAAGACAGGATTAAAATGGGGGTCCCACTCACTGACCCCAGAACACCACAACTTACAGCCATTCCACACTGGTTCCACGCAGACAAAAAAAGGTATAAACACCAGTTTCCCATTTGTTTTTAAAAAGACACAAGGCAGATGCACTGAAGAGTGCTCCGTACTGCTTGAGCCTTCCCTCCACACTAACACCAGCACATGAAAGAGATAAAAGCAACGCACAACACAGGAGTTATTTTTCGATAAAGTAGACCCCGGGTTCTCTCCATCAAGGACAGCTCCTCTGTTTCTTTTCTCATAACAAAGACAACTTGGAATGCTTTTGATTTCTTTTGAAAGAAGCGCACAATGTGTCAGTCTAAGCATGTAAATACTGAAATCAAGGAAGTGCAGTAAGTTTCCCCAAAGAGTGATAAAAAAAGGAAGAAAAGAGGGGTGAACGGAGGAAGTGGAGACAGATGCTCAAAACAACTGAGAAGCCACATTCATTGAAGAGTTAAGATTTAGTGGCCTCTGTGTTACACCAGTGTGGGCGAAAATCACTTTTAAGGGCTCTAATGAAAGTTGAAAGTTACCTTCAAAAAGTTATGCATATTTCAACAGAAATAAAAATCATTATGCATTCTCTCTAAAGAGGATACAATCTCAAACTGTCAAAATTCTAAACTCTTCTACATATATTACATACAAATGCCTTCTATAAAGAAACCTCTTTTCATTTTTCTTCTAAATTAGCTTAGTGGTCCATGGTATTACACTAGCTTGGTCTAGCCTGTGAATAATGTGACAGGTAATTTTTATACTTCTTGCCTGTACTTAAGTTGGAGTGAAGATACGGAAAACAACTTTTATGGCCTAGGTGTAAAAGTAAATGTTCTGGAAGCCCTGCATACCCAAACTTGGGACAGCTACAATAAAATATTTCATGCTAAATATGTGTCCATCAATAAATAACAAAAAAAAGAGGCCAGGTGGGATTTTTTAAATAATAATGTGTAGTAACTTATTTTTGTCAAAACAAAATGATAATGCTAACATTGATGTAACCTACCACATTATCACAGAAGGAATTTAAGATTCTGTGTTACCAGACAGGAATCATTATGTACTAGGATGCACTGAAAAGGATGATAATATGCAGATAACATAGGAGATCATCCAGCTATAAATTTAAAAATTGGATTCTTCTTGAAACCGCTGACTACGATGACATAGAAATCAATAGTAACAGTCTATTTGCACCTTGAAAAAAGCTCAAAATACCCCTGTACCAGCTTAAGTTTGCAGGTGATTGGAATGGCTTCAAAATGCTGAACGGTTTAATGTTTGATTTAAAATCAAACAATCAAATCTCTAACTGAAACCATAGCAAATCCAGATTATATTTTCTCTTGTACCCAAACATTAGGCAGCCCCAGTAAGGCGACTTTTCTCAGTCTCTGTGATTTACTTATGTTCCAGTACTTCAGTAACCATGCTATAAACTCTACTGAGACAGACATAATCAAAATGAATTAACTTGCAACCGTGGGGTTAGTTCTTTTCTCTTTAATGAAGAAGTCCCCTACTGCACTGTCCAATGTAGATCTTTTAAAAACTACTTTCCCATGTCTCCTTTCATGAAGGTAAAAAGGCAAGTGTGGCCATCAGATATAAAATGTTGAATCCAGAAGATAAAACTACATTTTTAAGGCGCTCCACAAAAAGAGGGAAAATGATATGGGATGATGCTCATATAAAAAGAAAAACAAGGCAAAGCTTAAAGAAATAAGGGAGAGAAATAAGAAATAACCTTCAGGGTTCATATTGTAAATGTTGCTGGGAAATACTTATTATTCTGATATACTGAAGTTTGCAGTTTCTTTCTCGTGCTCTAGAGATCCTGTATATGCAGATCTGGAATGAAAACTATGTGGAATAGCTGCTAAGTGACACAGACATTGTCATTCCTACTGCACAGGAAAAAAAATACACATCAAAACTCGTTTCCTTGATGTTGAAAGCAGTCTGTAAAGTTGGGCTAGATAATATGTAATCTATAATATTATCAGCAAAACTAACATTTTTAACATTATGTCCTACAATTTTTTTTTCATTTGTTCTAAACATTTACCTGTTCATTTGAATGCCACACCCCAATAAAATCAGTCACTTTGAAGTTCTGTGGTAACCCCCTAAAGATCCAAACCAGGAGATAATCTTCCACTTGTCAGGTAAGGATATAACCTGGGAAAATCTAATTCTATCTTTCTGCTATTTTCAGTGTGTACATTTTTATTTCTAATTACCTCGGATGTTTTGATGTCCTCATATGAAAACTGTGTGGCAGGGACTCCAAGGTGGTTGATGAAATAATCTGCATCTCCCTGGGTCTGCACAGAACTCACATTAGATGCCCGACAGTGTGGCTTTTCCACACAGGTGAAGCTCTGGCTCTGAAAAACAAACAGAAATCAAAATTCTACTTACTTATTTGCAACCAGACTCTTAATAACTCGTATCAATATCTCATTTACACAGCATTATTAGGGTTGAAGCATCATATTAGGGTTGAAGCATTTTAAAATCAAGCTGGAACTTACACTGGTGCAAAAAGGTCTATCTGTGGTTGACAAAATGCTGGCAATGCAGAGTAGAGGTTAAGAGAAAAACAATTAAAAGGCTAAAGATATATAAATACACATTTTCTGGGTAAATTACCTAATTCTAGTCAATGACATGTTTGTATTTATTTCACGTAAGTATTTAATGGTGAAATCTTAGCAATAGAGTTGCAAGAAATACAAGATGAAAACTGGAAAACAAGCCCAAGTGAGTGCCACATCCTAGTGTAGCTTTCAAACACATCAGGTAATTAAACACTTAATAAACAGCAGGCACAAAGGCTTTCAACATCTATTATAGCAAATAAGCTACTTAGGTTTCTTTTTAAAAATGTTAAGAAGCTGAAGTACTAGAGATTATTCATATTTAGCTAACAGTTTATATAGTATAACATAACTTCCTCAGACCTCCCTACTAAATTACTAGCTTTCTACGAGAACAGGGTAAGATTATTTCTCCTTTAATAGCAAAATACACCAGATTCTCTGCATTAAAGTTCCTGGGGTGAGCATGAAAACATTTTAAGAGTTAGAAAGAGACAAATCTCGGTATTTTTCTGTATTTAAATTAGCATAATTATTGCTTCTCAGTTTCACTTCTGTGCTACGAACGCAATCACATGTAACCCAGTATAAATAAGGGCTGGAGGTTCTCACAGAAAACTATTTTAAAATAGCTTCAAGAAACAGCTTTCATTTCATAAGTATTTTTGAGAGGTGGTTGTATCATTCTCTATTTTGTTAAACGTTTCTGCTCCTGCTTTCTCATAGAAAACTATTTTAAAATAGCTTCAAGAAACAGCTTTCATTTCATAAGTATTTTTGAGAGGTGGTTGTATCATTCTCTATTTTGTTAAACGTTTCTGCTCCTGCTCTTAGACACATTCAGTTGTGCACGGTGTGTCCAAAAAGACTGAGAGTTACAGTCAAAACAGAAACAAGAGCTCCCTTCTGTACCTGCAGCCCCCGCTAGTAAACACTGTCCTCTTTAAAGATATTCATGGAGCAACATGACTTACAGCAGCCAAAAGCCTAGCTCTCCATGACACAGCAAGAAAAAAGCATAATAAAAATTAAACATTAATGTAGCATTAACCTTAGGTATCATTTGTAAGTCATAGCTGTCAAAACATCGCAGACAAAAGTTTAAATTGGGGTGTCTTGGGGATATTTTAGATTTAGATTATGAGATTTTTTTTAAAACATCTTTAAACTTAAAGGCATGCCTTTAAGTACTACTTTTGTTCCTGAGTTTGACTCCCCCTTTTCACCATTCCTGAGAAGGTTTCAATCACAAATTATTGACTAAGTATCAAGAACACTAGAAAACTGGATCATTATTGTCATTGGCTAAGCAGATTAGGTCTCACAAAAAATAAAAAACAATCACAAAAACCCCAACAATCAATTGGCTAAGCAGATTAGGTCTCACAAAAAAAACCCCAAAGCAATCACAAAAACCCCAACAATCGAGGTTATACATACTGCTGGGACACAGGTAATTAACAGAGCATTTTGATACTGTTCCCATTTCTATATTGTTTCTAAGAGGTGAAAATGATGGTAGAGTCAGTTAATTCTGAATATACACCACCACCCACTGGTGCTAGAAAACCAGGAACTGAAAGAAGAGACATCTGCTTTTTTCAGAAGTTCAAGCTTGACTTCTAGCCAGCCTTCTGTCCCGCAGAAAACACTTTATTGCATCCATTTTAACTATTCAAACACAATCTGTTGCTTTTTTCCTTGCTATAGCAACAATGAAATATTTCTTATGGATGAAATTTTACATTGAAATGTTTAAATATTCAGTTAAGAGTATAATGAGATACAGTACTTTTTGGTTTTTACATCACCATCCTTTATGGTATAGGATTTCTATTTTTATGACAGGAATGTTCAATACAATAGTGCCTGCATCTTAAGAGTTTAACTGCTTTGTTCAACTGTCACTGCTGTGACATACAAGTCCCCCATAACGACCAGTTCAACAATAAATACTTAACACTGCACTAATATGGGAGAATGCTTTCTGTGCAAGACACTGTACCCTTCCCATTTATTTTTATTGTTAGGCAGACTCTCCATCAGCATTCTTCAAGTCTCTGGCAACGACTGCCAAGTTCATGTAGTGTGTTTTGCATTCATTAAACAAATGAAATGTTTCCCAAAATTAATGGACCTTAAGATAAAGAATAATAATGTCCTACAATTAATAACATTTTCTCATCACTGAAGTGTTGTTAAACTAAGAGGCAAGCTATTAACTTGGTCAATGCAAGAACAACAGCCCACCATTCACATACAATAACAAATCAAAGCAATTAAGAAGCTGAAGGAATCAGCAAAGCAAACTTCTTCCTCCACCCCTGTTTTACAGCTGTAAGAAAATTAATTGAGGAACAATTTCCTGGAGTAAGATGCAAAAATGAGACAGTCTCACCATACAGAAGAATGGTGGCAGGCAGGGGAATGATGGGAGATGGGGTGGGAGGAATGAGGTGGTGGGGCATTCTACACTCAATGAGTTATCTAATGCCATCTGAGATGATGTGAGACATTCACACAGACTTAAACACAAGGGAATGCTGTATCCTCCTGGATCAGCATCCATAGGAAGGAAGTATATCAAATCTCAAATAGGATTGAAGTTTTTCTTTATATGACTGAGTGGAGCTCTTTTATTTATACAGATTTGTTTGTCAGTGCCCAGGCAGCTTAGCCTTGTATTTATTATTATTGTTTTACAGGTAAAAGTAACATCAAGTCTCATACCAACTGGGTTTCTAGCATTAAACCAGCAGCTGGACAGGTACCTGAAGCCGCACCTACAAACACCTGTTTACGGGACTATTACCCACAAATACTGGCTTTGTTAGTTGCAGCTTTCATTTCTTTCCCTCCTCATCTTTACCTAGAAGATCCACTCTAAATCTTTGTTCATTCTTTCTGCACTACTGTTTCTGACACAGAAATTAACTTCAAAGTCCACCTTGTTAATCAACTGGAAATAGTGTTCTTGTATCATGTGAAAAACACTGCTATCAAAACGTACAAGCACTGTCTCAAATTTCTTTCAATACGCAGCCACCAGGAAACCAGGAAAAGACCATCTCCCAAAATTGTAAATGCCATTTATGACAAGCAGGACAACTTCCATGCCTGGCAGCAGAATGCCTGACCCTTACTGCAAGCCAACGGGGCATCAGTGCAGAACAGAGATGAAAGACTGACTGGGAAAAAATTCCTGCTGCTGGAAATGAAGGTCATTCTCAAGTAAAAGACCAGCAGGGGATGAGGGTCACAGAAGTGACAGGGCTGGGGGACAAGATTACACCAATGTCCAGAAACACAGGACTTAAAAGTTCTCCAATTACTTTGGCATCCTGCTTTCCCTTTCCTTTCTTCCCTCCCCGCCCCCAACAGCTCATCTGCTATTTTTGCATGTTTAAATCTAAAATGGTGTCACTTAGAAAAAAAACCCCTCTTTATAATTTAACAATTTGATTAATTTTAATTCTGATAACCCACAGAATCTTTCTTTTCACATAAGCAAAAAACAATTTGTGAGTTCCCACTTTGGAAAAAAAAATTAATTGCTTTGCTTTACTTCACCAGCTGCAATCAGGTCCTACTTAATGATTCTTTAAATGTTAGCTTTTATGTTGGGGGGGGTGGAAATCTGTAAAATGCATCTAGAATAAATTATCAGCAACACGCTCTGTAAGAACTAACTCCCTGTTGTAGAGCAGACAAACTACATATCTTCAGCTGGTTAGTCTTACAGTAAAACACAGATAATAGCACTATTTAGATCACTCAGTTGCTCAGGTTGGTCTCTGCTGTGTCAATCAAGCCCTCCCTTTAGGTTGGAAGGAAAGGGAGCCCTGTGGTTAGACACTAATCAAGAGGCGGTTCATGTCAGCACAAGGACACACATGCTATTTGTAATTGAATAATTTTCTTTCTCTGGAGTTCGTTTTGGTTTTCAGCATCATGTTACAGGTTTATGTTACAAATTTGAAAAAATGAAGAGGACCATATGGCCCATTAAATACGTTTAATTTGGATTAATGCTATAAAATAGACCTGACACATCTAAAGTATAATCAAGTGCTACTTCATTACAGACCTTATTCTACTACCTATTAGAGCTAAGCATTCATAGGTGCCTTTTACTGCAATTTAGCATCCTGGTATAAAGAAAAAACAATATTTAAAAAAAATATATAATTTATTGGGCATTTCTACAGCTCATCTTCCACCTGGAGACATGCACCTGACAGTTAGTTCTGGTCCCCTTCCTTCCTTTATGCGACTCCAGCTGAAGCTAAAACATTGGCAGCTTTTGAAAATGAATTAAAACGTCTAAGTAGTTTTCAACAGGACAAATAAAGAATGACCAATTATTCTTACAATGTTCCAGTGATCCCAGCTTGAGAACTATGGCAATGAAGCTTATTCTTCAGGAATAATCTATCTCTATTTCTTGAGCTGAATCGCCACCTGTGTTAGTAACTGGTGCAAGGCAAACACATTTAAGAAGCAGAAGCATGATACAATGATCCAGATGAAGCAAAAGTTTCTAAACAAAGAGCTACAGAATGTATTAAATTAACCACAGAGCATGTAAAAACGCAGAAAGCAACAGATTAGCATCTTTATTACTGCTAATGTGTTACACTAAATCATCATCAACAGGTAGGAAAGGCCAGAGAAGCTGCACAGCACAGGATTCACAACTATATGTCTCTCATCTATAAAAAAACTGCTACACTGACAACCAAATCATTAGAGGAAGAAGGTCTGACACCTCTAAAAATTATTATTAGCTGTTTGCTTGCCCTGACTACCATAATATACTGAAAAAAAATAATCATGGGACTTTCTAGGAATTTGATGAATTCTATGGCAAGCATACTTCTCTGTTTTCTCCCGTCTAATTATCTGGTTTGGCTGTAAATATCTTGCTTTGCTCTCTCTCTTTCCTGATTCAGGAAAATTCAGTTTAACTAAGGAACACAAGTTGCCATACTTAAAATTCCAGTTTTACCTTTCAAAAAAATGTAAAGTAATTTAGGCCTTTTAATGGTGACTTGCTAACAAAATTGGGAAACTACCACAATACCAGCAGTTATAAAACAAAGCAAGGAGAAATATGCACGCTTGGTGTGAAATATTTAAATATACTGATACATGCTGTAACAATTTACGAATTTAAATGATCTTTTATTTAGTTTACAACTACAAAACACGAGACAAGCATAAACCTGTATTGCTTGTTCAGGGGTTTGGTTTCTGTTAAGCAGAATTTGCATGTTTTGAGATCATTGTCTTATTTTTTTTTTAAATATGACCATCAGTGTAAGGTCTTTATAATAAATGGCAACTCAAAGGACTGTGAACCACGTTATAGATGCAAAGTTTACATCAAACTGGTAATGAATACAAAAGCAAGATAGTAAAAATTTCTACAGTATAAATTTAATTGCCTTTACTGGACTTTTTCTTCATTTAACTTTATCTACTGACAGTCTCCCTCTGATTCCTGATGCTTTTTATATGATGCTGAATTACATTTATCCTTCCCATACCTAACAAGTCATACGCCTCATTAACTCAGATATACTTGTTGCCAACACCCAGTACAAACTACTAGGGATTTTAATGGCTTTTTTAAGGGAGGTAAAAATCAAGCAGGTATGCTCCCATTTGATCAGAGAATTTCAGAGCAATCAAATATTTAGAGCTAAAATTACACAGCATAAATTGTATTAGTGGACAGACTGCAATCGGAAATGCCATCAGCAGTTTCAAACATCTCAGTACCTTAAAAATACAGAGAGTTACAAGATTATACAAAAGTAATTAAGAAATTACAGAACACAGCTACTGTAGCTGTGTTTCTCCAAACTATCCATTTACTCTAGACTCCTCAACCAGAAAAGTGCTGCTTTAAAACTTCTACCATATCTTTTCATCAGCACAGATAAAGACAAGCTCTCCAGCACCTTAGGTAAAGTAACTTTAATAACTTCTTTTCCATGACTACAGGCTCAGCCTCAATATTCAGTCTAGTACTCTTCTTTATGGTGAAATTCAGAAAACAGCTTAAGGTTGTATTACATTATGATGAACACCCAGGAAAGAAAATACTGTATTAACAGGGGGAACTTGTCTCCACACCCAACTCTGAATACACCGAAAACGGTGGTTTTTTCCTTCAGAGCTTATATTTGTAAATCTAGTTTTTAACCTAAGCTATTTTTGAGCATGGAATGGTTACATTTGTAATTAAAGGATGCAGTCAAACCACTTTTTGATTTTGCAAATAGTAGTTTCCTGGACTTCAGGGTGTTCAAGCTTTTTCTTCCAGATATTGAGTAGCAGGAACACTGCTCACTGTTAGCTGTCACATACAGACTGAGACACTGTGAAACCCAGGTTTAACAAAATGCAAACTAATCGGTGTTCAATACCACTGATTATAAGAGCTGCATTAATTCCTTAATGTTTCATGCGGTAGTAACAGTTGTTGCTAATATAAATAAAATGCTTAAGTAAGTAAAAGGATTAGGATTTGACAACAAGGCCTCATTTTCAAATAGTTGACTCTGTGGAAATAGCTGTGGCTTGTAAATAATTTTAAATGCCTAAAGGCATTCTGATTCTGTAACACAGAGAGATGGGAAGCCTGTGAACCCGTTTCAGTGCAGTCTAACTCTGTGATGATCGGGTTCTGCCACGCTCCTCATCTTGGGATGCATCATTCAAAACCTCCAAATGGATATTAAATAATTGATGCCAGTGAGATTACAGTCTGGCTTCTCCATACCCCACAGGGAGAAAAAGAAGAGCAAAGTTACTTGTCCCTCTAAAGGGGACAGCTATGTCCACTCACTCTATTATTTGAAAAGTTATAATATAGCATATTTCAAGATCTCATAAGTGTCCCAAGCAGGACAGTCATTGTGAGGTGTATGTCAAATGAATATGCAGTAACTGGCCTTCAACACAGTTGTACAAAAAGAAAAAATCAGGAGAGAAAGCTTCTGCTACATACTTTCCACTGAAAGTGAATTAAGACTCACCTAGAAAAATAAACTATGAAAGCAAATTTATGAATTTTTTACATGATCAACATTAGCCCCATTAGTATGCCCAGTACCCACTGGGTTCTGGGGGAAGCTGTGGTTCTCTCTCAGCCAACCAGATGGCTCAAACTACCCTATTTCTCCAGCCTACTTTTTAAAAAAAAATAAGAAAACCAAAACCACACAGAGGACAAAATTTGTGTTTATACTGCAGCACCTAATGTTAGAATTCAAGCCCACAGTTAGTTGTAATACGGATACTACAGTTTGTAACTAATTTATATTTCCCCAAACTATCAGTATTCACAAGCCACATTTCCTCTTTCTGAACTCCACAACTTCAAATAATTGAACAAAATGTGATTTTAGCCAGAGTGATCTAGTCCAGGTAACTTTGAAAGATTTTTACCAGAACACACAGGAGCCAACTATTACCCAACACTCATTATACACCCAAATGACACGTTCCTTTGCACCCTGAAAAATTAAGATTGTCTGAGATATTTCTAAAACCTATGTCTAGTATTGAACAGAAATATTGTAATTTCTATGCAATGTCAAATACAGGAGAACTGAAAAAAAATTTAAATTTTGTTAAGAAAATGTGGGGATTTATTTGTTTACAGGATTCCAGGGATATATCACATTTTTTCATAACAAGAAAATAAATCCTAGAAATGCTGATAATGCATTTTATTTGAGAATTTATTTGTACAAATCTATAAGACTGAAATATAGCTCCCAACTACAGATTCCAATATAATCTAAGAAGTATATGTAGTACATTATATTTCAGGTTAGATCCTCCAGATTCTGATCTTCAAAAGTTAATTTTGCTGCACTGAAACCAAACTTTCTGAAACAATGTATGTAAGAGAGAAATGTGAGTAAAGAATACCACATATAAAATAAGCTAATATATATCTATATCTAAAGATGCTGAGAGATTAAATAACCCATCTTTTCCAAAGTTCTAATCTTACACTGTCCTCACTCTTAAAATAGTGCTTTTTAGTTACATGAGAATTTGTATGGTTTTATTTTCCAGTTTTTGATTCTTATGCTATCCTTTATGTTTTACCATTCACATACTTTAAGAGTAGCAATTTTCTCTCCAATAAATACCGGTGTTGACTAGTACTGCATCTAGTGCTGCTGCATGAAAAATGTTGGTAGGAAAATCTCCATTCAATGGTGATTCTCCATTGACAGGCAATACCTTTAAAGATCTATTGGTCAGCTTCTGTAAATTGGAAATCCATGTGATTAACTACTATCCTAAACCACTGTTTTTATTGTGAATTCCACAGAGTACCATACAAGATGTTCCATAGAAGCCTGTGCTGCTACCTCTATAAAATAAACATACCAGTCCTTCAAAAGATTAAATGTTTCATGGCAGAGAGTTGTGTTGTGTGAAAAAATTCTGACTGGCATTCGTTATCCTCCTCCTCCTAAATCTTGTTTAAAATCAGTGATCACTTTTCTTTAGTTTATCTTAGTTTATTATGAAAATTAATCATCTCCAGCTAAACAGGTCATTGCAATTCTCCTTTGTAATGCTATTCAACTTCAGCATTCTTTTAGCTTCTGGAACAAGGAAGAAGAGATCAGAATGGCTAGAATGACTTCTTCTTGTATGAGCACTTAAAAAAAATGGTAAGATATTAATTATACAGCTACACTTTCAATCCTGAAC
>NW_015090811.1:3955595-4015651 GCF_001431845.1 Calidris pugnax | reverse complement strand
TTTTATTGTTAGCCAGACTCTCCATCAGCATTCGTCAAGTCTCTGGCACCGACTGCCAAGTTCATGTAGTGTGTTTTGCATTCATTAAACAAATGAAATGTTTCCCAAAATTAATGGACCTTAAGATAAAGAATAATAATGTCCTACAATTAATAACATTTTCTCATCACTGAAGTGTTGTTAAACTAAGAGGCAAGCTATTAACTTGGTCAATGCAAGAACAACAGCCCACCATTCACATACAATAACAAATCAAAGCAATTAAGAAGCTGAAGGAATCAGCAAAGCAAACTTCTTCCTCCACCCCTGTTTTACAGCTGTAAGAAAATTAATTGAGGAACAATTTCCTGGAGTAAGATGCAAAAATGAGACAGTCTCACCATACAGAAGAATGGTGGCAGGCAGGGGAATGATGGGAGATGGGGTGGGAGGAATGAGGTGGTGGGGCATTCTACACTCAATGAGTTATCTAATGCCATCTGAGATGATGTGAGACATTCACACAGACTTAAACACAAGGGAATGCTGTATCCTCCTGGATCAGCATCCATAGGAAGGAAGTATATCAAATCTCAAATAGGATTGAAGTTTTTCTTTATATGACTGAGTGGAGCTCTTTTATTTATACAGATTTGTTTGTCAGTGCCCAGGCAGCTTAGCCTTGTATTTATTATTATTGTTTTACAGGTAAAAGTAACATCAAGTCTCATACCAACTGGGTTTCTAGCATTAAACCAGCAGCTGGACACGTACCTGAAGCCGCACCTACAAACACCTGTTTACGGGACTATTACCCACAAATACTGGCTTTGTTAGTTGCAGCTTTCATTTCTTTCCCTCCTCATCTTTACCTAGAAGATCCACTCTAAATCTTTGTTCATTCTTTCTGCACTACTGTTTCTGACACAGAAATTAACTTCAAAGTCCACCTTGTTAATCAACTGGAAATAGTGTTCTTGTATCATGTGAAAAACACTGCTATCAAAACGTACAAGCACTGTCTCAAATTTCTTTCAATACGCAGCCACCAGGAAACCAGGAAAAGACCATCTCCCAAAATTGTAAATGCCATTTATGACAAGCAGGACAACTTCCATGCCTGGCAGCAGAATGCCTGACCCTTACTGCAAGCCAACGGGGCATCAGTGCAGAACAGAGATGAAAGACTGACTGGGAAAAAATTCCTGCTGCTGGAAATGAAGGTCATTCTCAAGTAAAAGACCAGCAGGGGATGAGGGTCACAGAAGTGACAGGGCTGGGGGACAAGATTACACCAATGTCCAGAAACACAGGACTTAAAAGTTCTCCAATTACTTTGGCATCCTGCTTTCCCTTTCCTTTCTTCCCTCCCCGCCCCCAACAGCTCATCTGCTATTTTTGCATGTTTAAATCTAAAATGGTGTCACTTAGAAAAAAAACCCCTCTTTATAATTTAACAATTTGATTAATTTTAATTCTGATAACCCACAGAATCTTTCTTTTCACATAAGCAAAAAACAATTTGTGAGTTCCCACTTTGGAAAAAAAAATTAATTGCTTTGCTTTACTTCACCAGCTGCAATCAGGTCCTACTTAATGATTCTTTAAATGTTAGCTTTTATGTTGGGGGGGGTGGAAATCTGTAAAATGCATCTAGAATAAATTATCAGCAACACGCTCTGTAAGAACTAACTCCCTGTTGTAGAGCAGACAAACTACATATCTTCAGCTGGTTAGTCTTACAGTAAAACACAGATAATAGCACTATTTAGATCACTCAGTTGCTCAGGTTGGTCTCTGCTGTGTCAATCAAGCCCTCCCTTTAGGTTGGAAGGAAAGGGAGCCCTGTGGTTAGACACTAATCAAGAGGCGGTTCATGGCAGCACAAGGACACACATGCTATTTGTAATTGAATAATTTTCTTTCTCTGGAGTTCGTTTTGGTTTTCAGCATCATGTTACAGGTTTATGTTACAAATTTGAAAAAATGAAGAGGACCATATGGCCCATTAAATACGTTTAATTTGGATTAATGCTATAAAATAGACCTGACACATCTAAAGTATAATCAAGTGCTACTTCGTTACAGACCTTATTCTACTACCTATTAGAGCTAAGCATTCATAGGTGCCTTTTACTGCAATTTAGCATCCTGGTATAAAGAAAAAACAATATTTAAAAAAAATATATAATTTATTGGGCATTTCTACAGCTCATCTTCCACCTGGAGACATGCACCTGACAGTTAGTTCTGGTCCCCTTCCTTCCTTTATGCGACTCCAGCTGAAGCTAAAACATTGGCAGCTTTTGAAAATGAATTAAAACGTCTAAGTAGTTTTCAACAGGACAAATAAAGAATGACCAATTATTCTTACAATGTTCCAGTGATCCCAGCTTGAGAACTATGGCAATGAAGCTTATTCTTCAGGAATAATCTATCTCTATTTCTTGAGCTGAATCGCCACCTGTGTTAGTAACTGGTGCAAGGCAAACACATTTAAGAAGCAGAAGCATGATACAATGATCCAGATGAAGCAAAAGTTTCTAAACAAAGAGCTACAGAATGTATTAAATTAACCACAGAGCATGTAAAAACGCAGAAAGCAACAGATTAGCATCTTTATTACTGCTAATGTGTTACACTAAATCATCATCAACAGGTAGGAAAGGCCAGAGAAGCTGCACAGCACAGGATTCACAACTATATGTCTCTCATCTATAAAAAAACTGCTACACTGACAACCAAATCATTAGAGGAAGAAGGTCTGACACCTCTAAAAATTATTATTAGCTGTTTGCTTGCCCTGACTACCATAATATACTGAAAAAAAATATTCATGGGACTTTCTAGGAATTTGATGAATTCTATGGCAAGCATACTTCTCTGTTTTCTCCCGTCTAATTATCTGGTTTGGCTGTAAATATCTTGCTTTGCTCTCTCTCTTTCCTGATTCAGGAAAATTCAGTTTAACTAAGGAACACAAGTTGCCATACTTAAAATTCCAGTTTTACCTTTCAAAAAAATGTAAAGTAATTTAGGCCTTTTAATGGTGACTTGCTAACAAAATTGGGAAACTACCACAATACCAGCAGTTATAAAACAAAGCAAGGAGAAATATGCACGCTTGGTGTGAAATATTTAAATATACTGATACATGCTGTAACACTTTACAAATTTAAATGATTTTTTATTTAGTTTACAACTACAAAACATGAGATGAGCATAAACCTGTATTGCTTGTTCAGGGGTTTGGTTTCTGTTAAGCAGAATTTGCATGTTTTGAGATCATTGTCTTATTTTTTTTTTAAATATGACCATCAGTGTAAGGTCTTTATAATAAATAGCAACTCAAAGGACTGTGAACCACGTTATAGATGCAAAGTTTATATCAAACTGGTAATAAATACAAGAGCAAGGTAGTAAAAAATTCTATAGTATAAATTTAATTGTCTTTACTGGACTTTTTCTTCATTTAACTTTATCTACTGACAGTCTCCCTCTGATTCCTGATGCTTTTTATATGATGCTGAATTACATTTATCCTTCCCATACCTAACAAGTCATACGCCTCATTAACTCAGATATACTTGTTGCCAACACCCAGTACAAACTACTAGGGATTTTAATGGCTTTTTTAAGGGAGGTAAAAATCAAGCAGGTATGCTCCCATTTGATCAGAGAATTTCAGAGCAATCAAATATTTAGAGCTAAAATTACACAGCATAAATTGTATTAGTGGACAGACTGCAATCGGAAATGCCATCAGCAGTTTCAAACATCTCAGTACCTTAAAAATACAGAGAGTTACAAGATTATACAAAAGTAATTAAGAAATTACAGAACATAGCTATTGTAGCCATTTACTCTAGACTCCTATACTCCTCAACCAGAAAAGTGCTGCTTTAAAACTTCTACCATATCTTTTCATCAGCACAGATAAAGACAAGCTCTCCAGCACCTTAGGTAAAGTAACTTTAATAACTTCTTTTCCATGACTACAGGCTCAGCCTCAATATTCAGTCTAGTACTCTTCTTTATGGTGAAATTCAGAAAACAGCTTAAGGTTGTATTACATTATGATGAACACCCAGGAAAGAAAATACTGTATTAACAGGGGGAACTTGTCTCCACACCCAACTCTGAATACACCGAAAACGGTGGTAACTTGTCTCCACACCCAACTCTGAATACACTGAAAGAGTTGGTGCTTTTTCCTTCAGAGCTTATATTTGTAAATCTAGTTTTTAACCTAAGTTATTTTTGAGCATGGAATGGTTGCATTTGTAATTAAGGGATGCAGTCAAACCACTTTTTTGATTTTGTAAATAGTACTTTCCTGGACTTAAGGGTGTTCAAGCTTTTTCTTCCAGATACTTATATTTGTAAATCTAGTTTTTAACCTAAGCTATTTTTGAGCATGGAATGGTTACATTTGTAATTAAAGGATGCAGTCAAACCACTTTTTGATTTTGCAAATAGTAGTTTCCTGGACTTCAGGGTGTTCAAGCTTTTTCTTCCAGATATTGAGTAGCAGGAACACTGCTCACTGTTAGCTGTCACATACAGACTGAGACACTGTGAAACCCAGGTTTAACAAAATGCAAACTAATCGGTGTTCAATACCACTGATTATAAGAGCTGCATTAATTCCTTAATGTTTCATGCGAGACACTGTGAAACCCAGGTTTAACAAAATGCAAACTAATCAGTTTTCAATACCACTGCATTAATTCCTTAATGTTTCATGTGGTAGTAACAGTTGTTGCTAATATAAATAAAATGCTTAAGTAAGTAAAAGGATTAGGATTTGACAACAAGGCCTCATTTTCAAATAGTTGACTCTGTGGAAATAGCTGTGGCTTGTAAATAATTTTAAATGCCTAAAGGCTTTCTGATTCTGTAACACAGAGAGATGGGAAGCCTGTGAACCCATTTCAGGGCAGTCTAACTCTGTGATGATCGGGTTCTGCCACGCTCCTCATCTTGGGATGCATCATTCAAAACCTCCAAATGGATATTAAATAATTGATGCCAGTGAGATTACAGTCTGGCTTCTCCATACCCCACAGGGAGAAAAAGAAGAGCGAAGTTACTTGTCCCTCTAAAGGGGACAGCTATGTCCACTCACTCTATTATTTGAAAAGTTATAATATAGCATATTTCAAGATCTCATAAGTGTCCCAAGCAGGACAGTCATTGTGAGGTGTATGTCAAATGAATATGCAGTAACTGGCCTTCAACACAGTTGTACAAAAAGAAAAAATCAGGAGAGAAAGCTTCTGCTACATACTTTCCACTGAAAGTGAATTAAGACTCACCTAGAAAAATAAATGATGAAAGCAAATTTATGAATTTTTTACATGATCAACATTAGCCCCATTAGTATGCCCAGTACCCACTGGGTTCTGGGGGAAGCTGTGGTTCTCTCTCAGCCAACCAGATGGCTCAAACTACCCTATTTCTCCAGCCTACTTTTTAAAAAAAAATAAGAAAACCAAAACCACACAGAGGACAAAATTTGTGTTTATACTGCAGCACCTAATGTTAGAATTCAAGCCCACAGTTAGTTGTAATACGGATACTACAGTTTGTAACTAATTTATATTTCCCCAAACTATCAGTATTCACAAGCCACATTTCCTCTTTCTGAACTCCACAACTTCAAATAATTGAACAAAATGTGATTTTAGCCAGAGTGATCTAGTCCAGGTAACTTTGAAAGATTTTTACCAGAACACACAGGAGCCAACTATTACCCAACACTCATTATACACCCAAATGACACGTTCCTTTGCACCCTGAAAAATTAAGATTGTCTGAGATATTTCTAAAACCTATGTCTAGTATTGAACAGAAATATTGTAATTTCTATGCAATGTCAAATACAGGAGAACTGAAAAAAAATTTAAATTTTGTTAAGAAAATGTGGGGATTTATTTGTTTACAGGATTCCAGGGATATATCACATTTTTTCATAACAAGAAAATAAATCCTAGAAATGCTGATAATGCATTTTATTTGAGAATTTATTTGTACAAATCTATAAGACTGAAATATAGCTCCCAACTACAGATTCCAATATAATCTAAGAAGTATATGTAGTACATTATATTTCAGGTTAGATCCTCCAGATTCTGATCTTCAAAAGTTAATTTTGCTGCACTGAAACCAAACTTTCTGAAACAATGTATGTAAGAGAGAAATGTGAGTAAAGAATACCACATATAAAATAAGCTAATATATATCTATATCTAAAGATGCTGAGAGATTAAATAACCCATCTTTTCCAAAGTTCTAATCTTACACTGTCCTCACTCTTAAAATAGTGCTTTTTAGTTACATGAGAATTTGTATGGTTTTATTTTCCAGTTTTTGATTCTTATGCTATCCTTTATGTTTTACCATTCACATACTTTAAGAGTAGCAATTTTCTCTCCAATAAATACCGGTGTTGACTAGTACTGCATCTAGTGCTGCTGCATGAAAAATGTTGGTAGGAAAATCTCCATTCAATGGTGATTCTCCATTGACAGGCAATACCTTTAAAGATCTATTGGTCAGCTTCTGTAAATTGGAAATCCATGTGATTAACTACTATCCTAAACCACTGTTTTTATTGTGAATTCCACAGAGTACCATACAAGATGTTCCATAGAAGCCTGTGCTGCTACCTCTATAAAATAAACATACCAGTCCTTCAAAAGATTAAAAAAAAGTTTCAAGGCAGAGAGTTGTGTTGAGTGAAAAAATTCTGACTGGCATTCGTTATCCTCCTCCTCCTAAATCTTGTTTAAAATCAGTGATCACTTTTCTTTAGTTTATCTTAGTTTATTATGAAAATTAATCATCTCCAGCTAAACAGGTCATTGTGTAAGAGAGAAATGTGAGTAAAGAATACCATATATAAAATTAGCTAATATATATAATCATCTCCAGCTAAACAGGTCATTGCAATTCTCCTTTGTAATGCTATTCAACTTCAGCATTCTTTTAGCTTCTGGAACAAGGAAGAAGAGATCAGAATGGCTAGAATGACTTCTTCTTGTATGAGCACTTAAAAAAAATGGTAAGATATTAATTATACAGCTACACTTTCAATCCTGAACCGTTAAAGAAAAAAAATAAAGAAAATGCTGACCTAGAGCTGGAACTTCTCCATTGACAGGTAATACCTTTAAAGATCTATCGGTCAGCTTCTGTAAATTGGAAATCCATGTGATTAACTACTATCCTAAAACACTGTTTTTATTGTGAATTCCACAGAGTACCATACAAGATGTTCCATAGAAGCCTGTGCTGCTACCTCTATAAAATAAACATACCAGTCCTTCAAAAGATTAAATGTTTCATGGCAGAGAGTTGTGTTGTGTGAAAAAATTCTGACTGGCATTCGTTATCCTCCTCCTCCTAAATCTTGTTTAAAATCAGTGATCGCTTTTCTTTAGTTTATCATGAAAATTAATCAATCTCCAACTATACAATTCTCCTTTGTAATGCTATTCAACTTTAGTGTTCTTTTAGCTTCTGGAACAAGAAGAGATCAGAATAGCTAGAATGACTTGTTCTTGTATGAGCATTTTAAGAAAATGGTAAGATATTCATTATACAGCTACACTTTCAATCCTGAACTGTTAAAGAAAAAAAGTAAAGAAAATGCTGACCTAGAGCTGGAACTAAA
This sequence comes from Calidris pugnax, assembly GCF_001431845.1. Lineage (NCBI taxonomy): Eukaryota > Metazoa > Chordata > Aves > Charadriiformes > Scolopacidae > Calidris > Calidris pugnax. The sequence goes on along the minus strand of NW_015090811.1, from coordinate 4,007,994 downwards.
GATGAACCTTTATTTAAAAGGAAGGAAACGTAGTAAATTCTCACCTATCTTTTCTTAAACTGTATTTTTTCTCTTAATCTCCGTGACATCAGTAGCAATGGAACACTCAACAGGGCATTCATTTATAATCAAATACTCTGTTTCTCTAACTATCTGCATGTTTACACAATACGGAAATACTAATAATTATCACCCATTATACTCACATTTGCTGATTTTTTGAATGGCACTGGATGACGTACCTAGTTTGATTTTTCAGTACCTTATTTTCTCTGCTATTATTTATAAGACTTTTTAAAGACTGTGATCAAAACTAGCAATGCAGGTGACTTCTAGAGCTGTAAATGTCACTTCAAGTGCTTCATTTTAACACATTTGAGTGCAGTCTGATTGGCTTATCAAAACACTGAAAAACAGGTGAGGATTTGAGCCAATCATTCAGAACTAAAAGAAGCTATGAAAAAATCCACACCCAACCTTTCTAATGTAGAGTTCAATATAGAGATCGGAGATAAACAGTATTAGTGTACGTTAAGGGGGTTAAGGATTTTCATCTAAAAGCAGTAAAGAAACTTTTACGTCAGGAATTATCTTCAACTGAGTTGCAACACAGTAGATACTAAAACTGAGTAAAAAAAGAAATAAAATCTCTTCTCCTTCATCTGCATAGCAAAGCTGACAGCAATAGCAGCTCAGCATTTCTTAGCCAAGTCTTCCTACTGGTATTTCATCCTCATCCTCCCTTCTGCCAGTCCCAAGTCCTGCTGCTGCTCTTTAGAATCAGCATTGCTTGGTAGTGCTTCACCTACTGACCCCAAGGTAACCAGCTTCAGAGCTGAGAGCTCCTTGGAGAACATGAGTGTGGACCACATACATTGCAAAAGTCTGTAGATTAAAGGAACCAACCAAGAAAGAAATCTAGAAATCTAGCGAAGCCTCTGGACCCAATTTTTGTTGGAACTCAAATGATTTCAAGAAAGAGCGCTGAAGCCTAATTTCAGCCTCACTCAGAGAGCTCAGCATTCACTGACACCAGTAAGAATCCTTACCTAACTGGTTATTATCAATTACAATGATAAATTTAAAAAAAAGTAATAATAAAAAAGTAAAACGGAGTAATCTGAATTCAAACTTCTGAATTAACACCACTGCCTGTCAGGAAGATACTGTAGCGAGTACTGCAAAAAATCAGGAGCCAGCTACCTGACTAAAGAAGGAAATAATTAACTAAAAGAAGCAAACGTAATCCTAACACATTAGAAAGCTCACGCAATACAGGATCAAACCCAAATTTAATTCCACAGGAACCAATTTAAATCTGGAATGTTGGATACGTGTGTACTGCTTTCAGATCACCTACAGATCAAATACAAATCTGATTTTGCAAACCATTTCAAACAACAAATGAACTTGAGAAAATCAGGGTCATCAGCAATACATGAACAGAACAGACTCCACTCAGGAAATTTCATTCAACATTAATCAGTCATTTACAGTATAAAACATTACATTTTAACATTACACCTCAACTCTGTACAACTTATTCACACGATGGAATTTTAACTGATTCCAACTGCTACTTGTTAAGCACTTTAAAGATTAACGAGTGAACTTAATGCCAAGTGTTTTATGAGTGCCCAAATGTAGAAGAGAAGACTGAGAATTCATATCCCTTTAGTCATTTGCCATGAGATCTGGATTCAATTCCCTCCTTTGTGACTTTTTCAAGTCCTATTCATCTCTCCGTACTTCACTTTAGCAAAAAGCAGACCATTTTTGTTTTCCTCTACTTTTGGTCTATCTTGTCTCTTGGGATATAATTTTAAAAAGCACAAAGGCCAATCAGGAAAGTATCTTCAACCGAAAGCCAATTAAGTTTAACACCTTTCTTTACCTGTATTTTTGAAAATCTCCTTCATGTTTGAAGTGCTGTATAATCAGACTCAGAATTCGTACTAATTTGAAACTACTATATCATCATCAACACTAAATTATGCAAGCTATCCATTTGTTTTAAAATTAAATACTCTGATGGAAGAGACCCAAGATAGCCTTAAAATGTTAATGCATGATGCAAAAGCAACGATCCAGAGGATGCTCTGGCTAATTAACAAGCTCTAGTTTCAGACATGGAATGATAATACTGATGAAAACACTGACAAGGATTTAATGAAATTCTAAATATCCTTGTCGGGCTTGTGCTTCACAGAAAACAGAGGGGGAAAGAATGAAATATATTTAGGGAAATATAAAAAATAAGGATCTGAGTTCCTACAGTTAGAAATGTTGATACAGGCAAATATTTTAAGGGTCAGTGCAAGTAAACATGCTGGTTTAGTTGATATAGCTATTCCTAAACTCAACCTCATCCTCAAACCTTTCTCCATTATCAGAACAGTGAGACTGAAAAAAATCCACAAATACAAACATTTTGCAGAGTAAATGAGATATGCCCCGTAACTGCAAAACTAACACCTAAGGAATAGTATTTTTAAAAAGATCTAAGGATCATCAAAAGGAAAACTGAGATTTACGCATGGGTAAGAATTAAAAAAATGTTTTACAAAAGAAGTCCAGGTGAAAAGAGAAGGCATTTGGGTGAGATGTGCTGTTCTCAGATTAACCTCACTTTATTAAAATGCCTGTGGTTCCAGGTTCACTTCCTAGTCAGCTATTTTGGTTTACAAAGACATATTCCAAATACCCTTTGCCCTGAAGAGGCATTAAATCACTTGATAAGCAATCAAATATTGTTTTTAACAGGAATATAAGCATACAACAAACAAAATGAAATAGAGATTTCTTCTTTTCATGATTAAACTTTCTCTAGAGCCACTATGTATATTTTTCTGCCATTTTAGCTCATTGTAAAATATTAGTTGAACTGCTATGTGCCTCCAGTGGTAACCTTTGGCAAAACCAGGATTTAACAGACATCACTTACTTGTCTGAGACTTATCTATTAATTTCAAACACCAAATTTCATCCTAACTTTGAGGAAGATGTATCAATTCTCTGAAGCTGATACTCAGTGTATAAAGTGTGCAATTTTCTTTTGTAAACAGTAACAACTTTTGTTCAATATGTAGAAAGGTTGTTGCAAAAAAGAATAAAGATCACCGGTGGAAGAAAGGGAAAAAAAGGATTAATCTCCAACTGTGATGACATCAATTAAAAAAAAAAAAAAAAAAAAGATATCCAAATAGCACTGTGACAGAAGACAAGCAGAGATCATCGGAGAAAGTTGTAGAATCTTGTAGACTAGAAGGTGAAACACATCAGAGAGACTTATTTTTGTAGAAGGATGAGGGGGCAGATCAAGTGATTTCTTGAAATCCTTACCAATTTTGGGTTTGTATCATCAAAAGCGCTTCACACATTCATTTTTATGTACATTTTACCCCATCACACCTTACATTTAGGATCTGTAAAATAAAATTCTTATTTCCTTCATAGAAAAAAACCCCAACATACCAAGTAAACTACATCTTTGTGTTTCATTTACAACAATGATCCATTAATTTACATGGAGAAAAAGATTTAATGTGGTTTTTTTTCCCCTCAATTCCCCAGAGCCCCCAAGAAGTATATACTGTAATATAATTGGTTCCAAAGCACCCTCGATTCTGAACATTGAGTTCCATTTTAGCTGTGCAGGCAGCTGTTTTACAAGCTTACTGGAAGATATATTGTAAATAAGATTTATGATACTTTTCGGTGTTTGGTGTTAATTAAATATTTTGAGTGACAACTACAAGTAAATACTGCTACTTGTTTTAAATGAAAATCTAATGATTACACAAAGCTTGATAAGCAGAGCACATGCAGCAAACACAATGCAAACAATAAAATACACCACACAAGACAAGCTTTTTTAAAAAAATGAATCTAAGATAAAATACGATGCTTTGTAATTAGCATGAAAGACAGAAATTTAAAAACATGATACTACTATGGAGTTCTTGTACACCGGCTACCATGACAGACTTTTCTATATAATATTATCATTTGTTATAAGTTATAACTTGGTAGACTACAGCTGTATCATTTCAGAGTTAAAGTAACCTTAAATAAGTTTGCCTTTCATCCTAGTGACAACTTGAAAGAAAAAAACAACTTTATTTTTGTATTAATTTTTGTATGTTGCCAAGTAGACTACACTTCAACCTTCTTAATTTTTTGACTAAAGTATGAAATAAAAGTGTGCTAAACTCACAGGATTTTAAAAAGTAGACTTGACACTTGTCCATTTCCTGACAGAAACTGTCAAAGCTATTTGTGCATTATTGAGATTTCAGATCAGATATTTATTAACTAGCAATGGTAGAAAATGGTGATAAAGATAACTTTTCCATAAATGTTTAGACATATATTTGGACTCCAGATTGCATTAACCAAAATTAGGAGGTGATCTTGAAAATTCTAGTTAGCCAGAACGTAGCAAATGCCTTTCTTGACCATCACAGACTCTGGTAACACAGGAAAGAGCAGGAAGACCATCTAAATCTCTATTCACAAACCCATGAGTTATTTATTCATTTTAATAATAAACATTGCTTTCTTTTCCATTGGGACACAGAATGCAACAATTTTCTATGAGTGCTCAGAAGCCTATGGAAAAAGAAAATCAATAAAAATAAATTAAAACGAGATGCAGCTTTGTTTTTTTTCATCTTTACAACTAAAATTAAATAAGATCATTTCCATGCTAGTGAAAAAACGAACATGTTAAAACTGAGACACAGCTAGTTTCCAACCTGATTTCTTTTTGGTGGTGTTTGTTTTCAGAACAGTCCCTTCTTCTAGTACCAAATTTTCTATTGAAGGTAGAACATTCAGCCTTTAAGTAATTATACAATAACACTTCTAATCAAGAAGAGGGAGACATGATATAAAGTCAAGGAGTCAGCATCTCTCCTAAAGGTTTGAAGGGTCTTCTTCAGAGATAGCCTAAGCATTAAAGTCTTAAAATAGAGGGCTACAAACAGGTTTTGAAATCACCTCCAAGGCTCTGTCAAGAGACAAAGGCTTGAACTGCATGACCTTTTACCTGCCAAAAGGAAGCTTTTTGCAGAAACTTCAAGAAAATGATTTCCTGCATTTTTTCTTTTCCTGACATCACAGATTATCAGCTGTAAAAGTTCTCCCTGTTACACTGATTGAAGTCACATTCCGTGTGCACCTCAAGACAGGAGTATTAATGCTATGGGAATGATGCTGCTTTGATTCATCAAAGGAAAGTGCATCTCAACTACATTACTGACTAAAAGCTCATGCATAATTTGGAAATTACAGAGATTGTTCATATATATTTGATTGGTTCGAAACTGCTTTTGAAATTTCCTGGTAGTTCAAATTTCCAGTTTCTGAATAACTCCAGCTAGCCCTGTTTAGTTGTTTTTCACACTGGCCGAGATACCACCACAAGAATATTCTGGTGGTGAAGTTGACAGATGATATAGAGCATGAAAAATTAAACCCCCCTAGAATTGTTCAAGTTAATGATTGTGACTATTCAAGCTGTGACAGCTTTAAATGGATATGAAATGCTCTACCCCCCTGTCTTCCACAATTTCGAATCACTATATACCATCTCCTTTTTATTTTGCATACAAAGTTTAGCAATCACTAACTTTTAGCTATTACGTCAATTTTATTCAACAACATAGTTATTAATGACTACCAAAAAAAACAGTGAGAGAAACTTTTCATAATTTGTGGTTATGTAGAAAATTTTAAATATCCAGAGCTGTCAATCCATCATCTTTCAAAAGAACTAGAAGTTTACTTTTAAACTCTCTACATGAAAGGTTTTCTATCACTATGAAAATGTCTTTCTATCATCACAGAGAAGTCAGTTTTGAAGAGAAATAACTAGGAGCAATAAAATGAAATTAAGCAAAGGAATATTTAGACAGAACTGGAGTCAACTTTTCTAATACTGCAGTCTGGATAAAGTCTTTGGAAGGAAAAACCAATTCCATTACATAGTACAGCTTATTACATTAGACAGTTTTAATTAGATTGAACAATAGAAGCCTAGAACCAAAATCCATTCTACAGCACGTAAGGAATTACTGGAGCCTCACATAATCCAGCACTACATTTAAAAATAATACAATGTCCAGATTTCTTCAATTTTATCTACAGTGGCTATCAAAGGTGACATTTACATTTGAAAACAAACAAAAATAACCCTGTTGAAATTATACAGCTTTTATGGTTTTAACAGGAGAACTTAATACCTTAATTTAGTAAAGATAGGGAAGGACATGGAAGCAGTCAGCTTGATTCATTGGAAACAAAGGACTTTTGGCAGATCTCCAATGAGATCACAGCACAGAAAATAGTTCGCTTGCATTCTCTTTGCTAACAAGATTTTTTTTCCCCCATGGTTAACAGCAACTGTATTTTCATAACATCAAAATGTATGAGTGGGTTCAAATGATAACCCGCTGTCTGAATCAGCATTTATCTAGTAAAATGGTTTCATTGGGAGAAAGAGTGAAAAAAGCAACATTTTATCAAAACAAAAGCATTGTTAGCTAAGTACCTGCTGCAATTCCAAAATCAAATCCACCATTCAATGAAACTTTGCTTTCCACACTGGAGAAGAAGCATCTTAATGAATTTAATAGAGCTGGTAATGAAGTATTGTCTATATTAACAGCACACTTTCAATGTAGTTATGAATTCCTGAGACACGAGTTCACAGCTTAACCTTCTGATTCTTCAGATTTGTTTTTGTTTTTAACAGAAGTATAAAAAGTAATACCAGCAATCAATTATAACACTAAGTGCATAATAGGTAAAGATTGAAAATTCATATTCAAGCTGTAATCTTCTGTTATATAGCATACAAGTAATTCATATAATATTTTCATGCTTATTTCTTCTTCATAACTTACTGATATATGAAGCTTTTTTTTATCCATTAATAAATACCGAAGATAAAACAAAATAAATGAGAAAACATATGGACGTCAGAAGAAAAGAAACAATGTTGACATTAATGTAAATTTGTAAATCAATAAATAATAATAATAACAAGCATCTATATAGAAGTTTATCTAGTTCAAAAATAAAAAGCTGTTTTCTGTCAATAACATCCCCTTTAAATGTGAAGAAGTTTTATGCCATTTACTGCATTAATAGAAACAAATACTGATAAACAGCACAGAAAAATAATTGGTGCAGTCATTTTTAATTGCTGATATAAAAAGTGCTCAACTCATTCTTTGACAGCTTTAAATGGCTCTTTTCTGCAGGAGAAAGGAGCGAGTTTTCTTGGGTTCAGCAATAACAGCAGACCTGGAGTCTGATCGGCAGTGGTCACACAATCAGTTAAGAGAAGACAGCAATTAATTTATGTTTCATAATGACTTTTTTACTTATGAAATATTAATTATAGAAAAAATCATTAATGGCCTTATTTACGGAGAATGAACGCCAGGGTCAAACAAACCCAATTTACCAATGATGCTCTGCCAACAAATGGTTATTCACCAACTGAGCAAGAGAATTAACAATTATTTTCCTTACGAAATAATGGTAGGCAAAAATATAACTTGGCAATATTTCCCTGTTGTTAATGTGGACACTAATTAGCATAGTTATATAAAAAAAGATTTGAATTAAATAATGTCAAGGTCTCAGAATTGTTTGAATTCCTCTTTGTTTGATTAATCCAAATATTTAAATTAGCTTCTTCATGTAATTTGGTGTTTCAACCAGAATCCCACTGAATCCCACTGACAGGCAAATAAAATTATTATTTGCAGACTGCTTATGTAGCTCCCTTTTGAAACCCACAACTAAAATAAAGATGTAATCCCTTCACATAAAACATCTTTAAGAATTCATGGTCTCTGGTAATTAGCCAAACACCCTGTTCTCTAACTGATCACCAGATCTCACATTGAAGACAACTCATCAGCTTTGTGATGTTTCTTTGTATTGGTAAGTCTAGAGTCTCCATGTAAACTACATTTCAGCTAAAACTTCTTCCCTGCTTTTCCTATGGTTTCCAGAAATTAATGAAAAAGAAGTGTTTTGGAAGATGTAGTGATTAGCAAGCGTCCAAAATTATTTCCACTTCTTTCCAGCACAGAAAGTAAATATTTTTATGGATTTGCCTGTCTCAGTTTGCCATTTCCCCACAGTTATTTTTTAAGCTGTGCTCCTTGTAGCATTCAGGGAGTGCTCCACATTTAGTGTCATTTTTACTCGAGTTTTCTTTCGCAGGACAAAGTACAGTTTTTCCTTGTTTTCCCTAGAATCCCAACCCTTCACCTGTGCAGGCATTTGTAATAACTATTAATTCTCCCCAGGAAAACATTCTTCCTCTGTTTTGCTGGAGTGCCCACAATTTTAGCACAACAGTGAGCATTGAACAAAAACTAACTGTGTTCTTAGTGGAAATGGTGAGCAGATCTTGGTCTCCCCCTCCTCAAAACAGTGACATCAATTGGTTTAGGAACAGGGTTTAGGAACAGGGTTTATGTCTTTTTTTGTGAAGTTTAAAAATGGATGTAGGAGTCTTACCACTGGTACCAAAGGTACAGCACAATATCTTCCATGTATCCATAAATTATGGCAAGTTTCTATCTAACTAACCAAAAGTGGTTATTTTCCCTCCTCATTTTAGAACGGATTGACATTATTAATTCTAAATTACTGTTCCAATTTCTTTTCTGTTCTAACAAACCTATGTTCAGTGAATTATTCTTCCAAATTAAAATGATCCTTTTCTCTCACTGGACTTTTAAAGCACTTCTTTGCCTCCTGCACCTGGTAACAAGAATCTCACGTGAATGGACTCACAATTTCTTCAAGATGAGACGAGCTCCAAAAAGACACATCTTACCCTGTTTGCACTATCATAATTTGGAGGTAATCTATAACTACATTGTCTTCTTGGCAAGTGCTAGAAGTAATATCAATATTCTTCATAAGTTGATCAGTCTTACAGAGAAAATCTTCTAGACACATGGCAAATTGTGAGTACTCATGGGAACAAATGAACATCTGCCCTGGGCTGCTCCATCACTGTCAATACTTGACAGGAATTCAGAGATCCAGCCAGCACAGGGAAGCAATAATTCCTAGAAATCTTTTTAACCTCACAAACTGTGTGACAGTTGCACTAATTACAAATATCATCCTACAAATAAAAAAATAAAAGAGATCCCAATTATTAAAGCCTTAGCCATTGAAGAATCAGAGGTGAGATGCAGGGTGTTTATTGGAAGAAAAAAAATGAAGTTCTAGTCCTGTTTTACCAACTGATTAACTAATTGCTGCAAAGAAGGATGCTAAGGGAGGCTGGAGAAGATACAATTGCTATTACAACAAACAATGACAAAAAGTTACAACATCACACCCAACTGCACCACAGAAATCAAGTGGAAGAGAAAACGAGATTTCCTTTGCTATCTCCCCAAAACAGAGGGTATGACTCTTATTAATACGCTTTTTATTAGCATAAAAGAAACAAATCTTAGTAGAGTGATAAATGGGTAACAAGGAAAGTGTCTGCTGCACAGTTCCAGGCAGTTTACAGTTTTCAGATCACTGCCATGGATCATATTGTGAAGTCAAAGAAACAAAATGAGAAAAAACCCAAACATCTTAAAGACTTAATGTAATATTTTTTTTCCTTTAAGTGGCAAATACCTGTTTTCATGGAGATCGGTCTGCAAACCCCCAGAGGTTAACAGAAGGCTAGAAACCTATCAGCATAGTATTTTTTTGAAAATATAGTAGCTAAAACTTATACAAACATTCTAACTGAGATATCCATAACACTTGTAGAGTCATATATATAACATTGTAAATAATTTTCCACAAAATTAAGACTTTTTTTCCCCTGAAATTATTTTGCATTGCATTTTCCACAACACTTACACAGCATAAACCAGATCATTTCTATGAGGAAATTGCCACCTAATCATTGGACAGGAGTAGTAGCTAAAACATCACTAAGGAGCAATTTCACCGGTACCTTTTACTGACTTAGACAACAATTACCAAGCCAGATCAGTCTTAAACTCCATTTAATTCAAGATGCTACTTTGTGCAGTGTTTAGTATGTCAAAGAAACACCAGAATAACCTAATGAGTTAATGAGCTTGGCAAATTTATGGGAAACCACATCCACAAAGCATAATTTATGAAAGTCAAGTTGAACTCCATTTTATGCACGCCGTTTGAAACTGGTTTTATCATTTGGTAGGTACCTTATATTATTCTCAATCAATTTTAAATATTAATACATTCAGCAACCTGAGAAATGGCAATAATGTCACTAGTTTAAAGCCTCCGTGCACTTAGACGAGCATAACTTCAGAATGTTCTAGCACCAGAGGAGTTACCAAGGCGTAGCTGAGCACTGACCCTGACATACTTAGTCCAGACAGTATTTATTATAGTTAGAGTAATACTCTCCCAGTGTGTCACGTTACATCTGGTAAATATACAGTTTTAAATGCAAATTGAGAAGCAGCCTGGAAAAATCAGATTAGGAAGAGAAAAATGTGCTCTGTGCTAAAGAATAAAAAATATGCTACTTTAAAGCTGCCAAAAGGTGAAAAAGCTGTAGGGCATGCAAGCGTGGTGAGACTTGGTGCAATGAGCTGTGGAAATAAGTTATCCTTTCCAACCTCTTACTGCAAATTTTAATTTTTATAATAAAATTTAACCTGCTTTCTAAGTAAAAACAGTTCATGTGTGTTTGTGAGGTTAAAATGCTTAAACAAAGCAACCTCCACTCACAGTTATCTAAAACCAACTGGCATCGTGGGGGTTAACCACGTACCCTCATAAACCTCATATGAAAGAAAGTATTTTATTTCTAACCTCTGCTGCCAGTTGCTGAAGAGAAGGGGATGCAACAGGGTGTAATGTTGAGTTGCCTCTGACTGGATTATGGAGGCTAACGTAAGCCACAACATTTCTTTGAAGAACTCTCTTGAGATCCTACAACACAAGCAGAGCAATGGTTATTACTATGCATCGCTATAATTAAGACTTATTTTGTTCTTTCAGTTCCTTCAAGGGAAAAAAATACACCCTACGTTTTTGTCCTCTGTGAATCTCTAAGTATTACTTAACTACTACTTCTTACAATACGCTGGTATGAACTTCAAAGGGTATCTTAATGTTATTTCTCTGTATAACAGAAGTTATAATTCCATTTCACACATCATCTCACCAAAACGCAAACAGGCCTGGGAGGAATTAAAAATGATTATACTTGTAAGCCCAAAATGAAAACATTACATACTGTGAAACAACGTGAAGGCCTTTTAAGCTTATGCCTGACAGAAGACAAACTTTAAAAGCAATCATTATCAACAGTTAAATGTACTCCAATTTTTGAAGACCAAATTCAGGTTTGAATTCCATAACTTTCCCAGTGTTTTCATTTTATTATGTTTTAGACTACAAAAATAGTATGTACGAACTGTTTCAATTACTAACTCTTTTTAAAAAAGATCCCCTTTGCCTTCTCAGTAATGAGTTACTCTTTGCATGAAGTGCCTCTTTATATTGAACAGAAGGGGTGTAACGCAATTACATCTGATGTAAAGCTGACTTGAAGTGGAACTAAACAAATTTTGCTTCCAGCCCGGATCTTTTCAATTTGATTTTTTCACCCCATCTTGTTTTTGAAGAATAATCATACTGGAAGTATGAAACTTCAATGAGAGCTGGCCGCTCCTCATGCATGATAAAAAACAATTAACTCTTCATTTTATCTACTGTTTTAATTCAGCAGCCATGAACCTTTCTGCTAGTTATTCCTTTAATTTATCAGCTGAAGTCTACTGTAATGATAGATGACCAACAATACTCTGATGAGGCATTTTCTTTCAATAAGCTGATTTTTATTCTGCTGAAACTATGAGCCCGAGGAATTGTCTGTGTCGGATTCTGACTCCTTAGCACAAAGATGTGAAAAGCAAATAAGCACTAGCCATGGAGACACTGAAATGCTGATGTAATTAATGTACACACAATTAACGGTATGGTTCTCTTCGTTCGGTATGCTCTTGATTCAGGTCTCTGCGTGCTAAGCCTATCAATTAAAAATTAGTAACTATTGAACCCCCAAGAAGGAGAAAAAGCCCGGGTCTGTTTTGATGTTTCCACTCCTTACCCCCCAAACCCTGGCAATGCCCTCTTTTACAGTCCTCTGCTGAATTAGGGAAATGAATTGGGTCACAAAAGTGCTGGATATTCAGCATCACAGCTAGGGGAACAACTTGCCAGCTTATTGTCACACATGCTCTGCTCCACAGGAACAGCCTCTGTAGACATTTTCACTGTGTTTGCGATGGAGCACATGAATGTACACAGACAGATGTCACAGACCATAATTTCTATGTGGCACTTTCATACTGTTTTCATGCGTTCAACAAAAATATTCATTATTGCAATGAGTCCTTCTAAAAGGATTTTACCTCCGCCCATTCATATGAACCGATGTTCCCAAAGGATGTTCCTCCCCATGAGCAGAAAACGATGGTCCGGTCTGGTCTCCAGCCCCTCTTCACCTTCAGCATCAAGGCCTGTATAAATGCTGTGATGATGGCAGTGCTACTGGCCCATTCCTGCCCACCATAAGTATTCAAACTGTTGTGATGACTCCCAATAATGATGTATCTGTCTGAAATGGTGAAAAAAAAAACAACAAAACAGACAAGATAATCTTATTTCTTCTGGCTACTAGCATTAAAAGAATTTAAAAAAAACCAAAAAGATGAGCTGTATTAGTAGGCTGTAATGTCATTAATGCAACACAATGCTGTCAACAAAAATGATCATGTGCAAGACAATCAAACAATATAAATAGATAAAACTGAATACTCCTTCAAAATAAACTAGTAAATAAATATGTGCACATACTTTCCTAATTTAATCCCTGTGCCCTTGCCTTCATTGTTTGTTTATTGCTCTCCTTTCTTGTCAATCTGATATATACCATTTTTAAATCCAGGACTTGGTCATATAGATAATCTAATAAAGTTCCATGCTCACATTAGAGTGTTATGAAAAAACACAAATGAATAACCAGGAAACTCCATCTTCAATATGTATTAGTGAAAAGAAAAAAAAAAAAAAAAAAAAAAAAAGAAAAAAAGGACGAAAAAAAGCCCAAAATCATGGATTGGGATTAAGATGGGTTTAATATTTTTCCTAGAACTTTTTTTTTTTTTTTTTTTTTTTTTTTTTTTTTAAAAATTAATAAAAAAAAAAAAAAAAAAAAAAAAAAAAAAAAAAGAAAACAAAAGGTATGGTAGTACAATGAGAAATGGAGAAAATACACAACGTTTTAGCACTCCCTCACCTGGAAGACTGGGTTCAGTGCTCCCCACCCTACCTCAAAAAAAGACATTGCAGGAACAGGAGTTGAGAAGCTGGTAACCAGAAGGGTTATAGATCAGGACTTAGACTTCCTCGTAAGGAGACACTGAAAAGACCTGGATTGCAGGTTTAGAGAGGAGACATGACAGAGGAATAGAGATAATGAACGATACAGGAACGGTAAGTCAGACCTAGCAACTTTGGTGATAGCGGAAGAAAGGATTTTATTCAACTCAAAAGCAAGAAGTTTCAACCTGAAATAAAGAACATGGCTTTGGCTATCCAGTAAAAAACCCACATATTTTTCTTTTACAGATGTTAAAGGAGACTTCCTGTGTGAAATGAATTTCCAACTGAAGCATCTTTGAAGGACTGCTTACTGGTTGTGTTCTGATACTTAGTAATGTCTCTTTCTGGTCCAGATCTAGGCTTTTAAAGATGTTCTTTCCATATTTCATGATATACAGAGAATAGAAGAGTAACTATCAAGTGATGCCAGATCCATAACAATCTCTGGTGTTATCTGGGTTCCGAAAAGTGCAAAAAGTTTTGACTGTCTGACAGCACTACTGCTTTATCCAAGGGGATTCATTCTTCACTGTTTTCAGTCCACTGGAATGTAGTTACACTCAGGTGGTAAAATGCCCACGTTTTATACTGCTTATAAAATTAAATATCTACTCCTCAGTAATTTCTGCAGTGACTGCTGCCTAGAAACAATTTTAACTGAACACCAACATACTTTGATTATAAAACCATTCTCTATCAAACTGGACTTTCACCAGTTTTGTTCAACAAAAACCATGGCAATGTTGTTTTATAAGGAATCAAAAATGTTTTACAAACAGGGAATCTGTTATGTACCTATAAAACAACATTTTCAGTCAACTGCTTGGGGGGTGTAAAGGTACATTAATTTCTAAAAGCCGATATACAAAATGTAAATTTAAGTGTACTTAGTAATTTGATGTAACAAAATGCTATCTAAATCATATAATTTTGCAACTTGCGTGTTGCATCATGAGATGCTTAATTATAGGTTGCACTGACAGTGAAGAATTGTAGGATCTTCGACTCATCGTTAGAAATCAGGAACAGAAATGACTGGCCTCACAGGCTTTTAGGTGTCACTACCACAGGGTGACCAGACAGGACCGGTGCTTGCCCTGTGTTATAATCTCTGCTCAGTCTAGAACAGTGTATCTGAAGGGGACTGGAAAGAGACCTTACATAAAATTGGATTGGATATTTTGATGGAGAAGACAGCTACAAGCAGCAACTTACTGTAGGAGCTGCCAGCTGAATGAACAACAGCTGGTGCCTCCTCTGAAATTCTTCATCTTTGCACATGACCCCCTCTCAAATAGAGGCAGTACCCTGAAGTAAATGGCTACAGGAGAAGCATAGGAGAAAGGATGGTCATGCTTACAGAGACAGTAGCTGTCCTTTCTCATAATCATTTGCTGAAGCATGTAGAGAAAGAGACCACATGGTAAGAAAAAAGAGAAAGAAAGGACTGGAAATAGAGAAAAAAAAATCCATCAAAAACTTTAGGAAGTGGTAAGATGGGATAGGGTTCAGCGTAGTGATGGGCTGGACAACAGGGATTTTTCATTTAAAAAAATAACTTTATACTGTCTTCTCTTGTCATACATTTCCCATTTTCAACCATGTCCAACAGAGCTACAAAATCAGCGTTATGTTTTTCAGGTTTTAAAAGGCTACCAACTATCATATTTCCTCTGCTCCTGCAACTTTTAATATCCTAGTGGTATTTCAGATGCTCATTGTTATTCTTGAGACCAAATGTCAAATAAGATCACCATCACATAGATGTGTTTGTGTGTGTGTTAGGAGGCCTTCAAGCAAAAAATAATCCACCCTGGGTGATGCTCTGTGGTTTTTTATTAATCACTAAAGATAAATTTTGCTTGCTTGCTGCATTTCTGTGAATATAAAGGTGAATATTTCAGGTGTTTGAAACTAGGAAAACCCCATCAAAATGACAGAGAATAAATTCCATGAAAACACCAAGTATAGAAATTGGTTGTGAGGGCATGGCCATAGTATCAACGAGGAAGAGTCGAGAAACAAATGAAGGTTTAATGTAGATTCTGTACAAAATGTGATGCATTATATGCTTACCTCATGCCTGCATTAGAAGTCAGTTGCTGCAGCCCTTGTTCAGCAAGACATTTACAGGACAAACCACTGGCATCTGGGTAGCACTACTGACTTCATTTGATTATATTAAATTCTTAAAGTTAAGCATATACTGACATAACTTCTTATTAAGAATGCAATAATAAGATGAAAGATTCAGGCATAGAAAAGATAATTTATCAAGCGGAAGCTGATGCATGCTTTTTATTATTTATCTTGCTTCTGTTTCACAATTCAGTAGACAATATGTCTAAACGTGGCAGTTTCTACCTTTCAAACTCCATGACAGCTATTTGCAAAACGTTAGCAATAGCAGACTAGTAACTTCAGATTATTGAAAGAAAATAAATCCTTTATTGGAATTAAATTCACTGTGCTAATTGTTTTCTATGTTGTTTAAAAAAGAAGTTCTTCCGGTGAAAAGTACAACATTCAGCACACACAAAACTGAGTCATTATTTCGCTAATAGAAATAAACTGAAATTTCTTCACTGCTTTCATTTCATCACAAAAATACAATATAACTAGCCCATGTCCTAAGGGACTGCAGATAAATTTGCAACCTTTCTTCTGAACCAAATAAAAGGGTATTAATCGCTACAAACGTGATGATGTTTTGGTGACGATGCCATTTGTGCATTAGGAATTGGATTCTGCATTTTGTAGGTAACCAGCAACAGTGCTCATTCATGTTGCACAAACCCTTCAACTTTTAGGCACACTCACTTGCAGACGGAATAAGCTCAAAATGATCTTAATTCCTATGTTGTCCTGATTAGCATATTATCTACATACCGCATCAAAGGAAGAAAGGGGTTTGTGTTTTATGGCACAGTTGCATTTAGAGTCTTATTCTTCAATTCTTAAAACATACAGAACAGTGATTATTATTCATAGACTTCTATAAAACTAGTATAAAACTTGTATAAAACAAAATAAGGCTGCAGCAAGTGTGATTAATAACTTAGTCATGGATTTTTGTATACTTTAATTGCATTTGAGACTAGATTCTTTACTAAACCAGAGATTATACTCCCTACACTTTGGTTTCAGTGAGACACAAATTACGTGGGGAAGTTCTGGATTTGAAGCACAAATTTTATCTCAAAATTCTGCTAACGTTAGGAAAAAAAAGAATCAAAACCTTTTCTAAAGTTGTATAGACAGCCTGCATATTAAATAAAATCATGTAATACAGTACACCCTAAAATTAAAACCACCAATATAGTTACTTGGCATAAAATACTAATATTCTCTACGGTCTATGTGTAATTCCTGCTTGTTATGGAAAAATATGTTTATTGTAACTATAAAATCCCCCTGAGCTCATTCTCTGTTTAACCCTTATGTTCTGTCATAAATCAAACCACAAAATGACTGCAACAAAGGTGCTCTCCTTCCTCTGGACTACTGCATTATCTGGCAAAACAGAACCCCGATCCCAGCGATGACTCCCAGCCATCACGAAACAAATAATCGATACGAACGATAAAGGGCTACTTACCAGGAAATACAGATCCCTTTAAATATCCAATAACATTAGAAATTGTCTTGTAAGTTGTGACTGACTGAATATTGAGGCTGATTATTTTTTTGCCTGTTAAAAAGAAGAAAAAAATTAAAAAGGAAAGAAAATTTGTTTATCCATCCAAGGAGTCTATGGGCCGTAGATATAAATCACACATACATAAAAAAACCCAGTAAAAACAAAGAAAAAATAAATATACTTGAAAAGGAACCAGAGATTAACACACAAAATATTAAACTATTTTCTTACTCCCACTTTAACAATAGGGTTCAAAGCTAGAATCTCAAAAGAGATCTCTACCCCATGATTTATTCAATTCACCCAATAAATGCTGCCAGAATACTAAAGAAAAAGAATTTAAGAAGAGTAGGATTTACATAATTCAATGATAAGGAAATTGGTCTCATTCTTTATAGCTTTTTCTCACCTAATCCTTTGCTGAGGTCAATCTTTCAATAACATTCACAAAATTATACCTGGTTTGTATTACACTATTCCGGAGAAAATGCCCTGTGCTAAATCAGACGGGCAAAGTTAGAGCTCTGCATTACTAATGCCTTTGCCAGCGTAGCCTTTGGTGATAGACTTGTGAACTTATGCCAAGAGAAGACAGCTTTTGCTGGCTTTGCTGGTATCAACTGAGGAAATGGTGTAAACACAAAGGCAGAACAATTCCACAACCTGCCAATATAGAAGGGACTTGCCAGTATCGCTGTGCCAGCTGAGACTGTAGCCTGGGATAAAGCCAGAGAAAAGTAAACATCTGAGTTAAAAGAGCTTAAAAAAACATTAACTGTCCTTTGTTGAGAACTACTGTCACTCCCTCTGTCCCCAGGTGGGACACACATTAGAACTATTCTAACTCCTGCAGTTTGTGGCAGTGGAAACAAAACAACTAAGTATAGGGAGCTGCTGATACTTTTCAAATGTTTCGTTTGCATTATAATAGAGTGGATTAACATTCATCTCATCTGAAAGGTCATAACTTCTATCTGAGAAAAGTGAAAATATCTTCAACTGCTCTGGCTTAAATGCTAGTGGTTGTCTGACCATAACGACCGTATCACCCCACACCTTCAGGGGGTTCCTCACACCCAGACACTGCCCCAGCCCACCGCAGACCTGCGTTTAAAGGCTTCTTTGAGCCACAATTCCTTCAGCGTCCATATCCCAACTGTCACAGACCAAAATTAAAATATTGCAGGGATCATTCTGCTCTCTCTCCCCCAGCCTATTATCCTCCCACAGATGCATTTCTAACAGTTTGTTTCCTGGCTCTGTTTCCTGAGATGTGTGGAATAAGCAAGTGGGGAGTTTACTGCAACATGCAAAATAAAAACAACACATCTCTACAACACTGTTCTTCAAGGTTCATTTGCTGGTACTTCATCTGGTAAATTTACTTTAAAATTCCCTTAAAACAAAATCCAATGTATTTTCATTCACTAGTCTTCATTGCTATTTGAAAAAAAGCAAACCAATGGCTAGGAACTTTCTTCACTTTTAAAAAAAGGTACGAGCAATATTTATTCTACTGTTTAATCTGACAAATTCTCCTGTTATCAATAGATGTGTCCTCTTTGTGACAACCCTGGTTTTGCTAGAACGCAGCAGTAAAGAAAATACAAGCACAGTTAATTAAAAATAAAACGTACCACGCTATTTCGCTATAATCAATCACAGCAACTTAATATTTTGATCTATCAGGCATATGTTGGGGTTTGAGTTGTAATTAACTTTGCCCTTCTGATGTAAGTTACCATCAGGTTTATTAACACCCTGTGATGATGAATTGTGTTCTATAAATCTACAGATATTATTCTATAATTTTTAAAAGAATATTTTATTAAACAAAAGACTATTCCAAAGGGTTCCCAGCACTGTAATGTCAACCTTGTTCTTCTTTTTTGGTCTTTTAAAACAATGTGAAAACAGCTCATGGCATGCACGTTGATTAAGCAGTTTAAAATTAATCTAAGCAAGTTACTTCTTACTGCAGTTTCTCACCTACAGCCATTCTGGAACCAATTTACTCTGCTTAAAAAAGATTTTCAAGCCAAAACTGATTTCCTGCCCTTTTCTAACACTTATAACACTTTAGATATATGTTTATTTAGGCCCCATTTCAGACAAGAAGAAAAGAAATTCTTGTGAAGAGAACTGACTTAACTTTTTCCTTAATCAACATCAGCTACCCAGTCTTCAACAGACAATAAAAAAAAAAAGAAAATTAACTTCTGGCAATACCCATATTCTAGAATCAGATATTGGAGTGAACAGCCATGTAACACAGTAGTCAGCTTAAAGTGACTTGGGTTTAAAGGCTTAGTGCACCAGATGAAAAGGCTGAAAATACTCTTTGGAGTGTACAGCAGAAGTGGAATTTAATCCCCTTTAAACAGTTCTGACAACAAAACTCTCTTCCTAATGCTGTATTTTAAAGATCCTGACAACTTTCTTTTTTTCTGTGTTCTCTGGAAAACTAGGAGGTGAATTTAGCTTAACATTATGTGGGATATATTTTTAGTTTGCATGACCCAAAAGCTACTTCTGAAATAGAAGAAAAGTATCTGTTGTCAATATTTTTTATCTATTTATTTCTTGACTTGAAATCTGTAAATTGTCTCATACCAAATGACTATCTTCTCCTCTCATGATTACATAATTATTTTTAGAAATGCATGGTTATTTCCTACTCATCTGATTGACAATTTTAGAACATCAGATGTACAAATACTACTACTTGTAGCCTGAAAAATTATTTAAGTCTTATTTCTTTTAGTGATTTTAACCTTATCCCAAGCTCCTATCAACATAGAAGAGTACAAGTTTAAGCCTGATTTTCAAGCATGTTGGTTAAATTCTTGAATCCTGATCATACTAAACACCTATAATCGGGCAGTTTTTTGAGCATTCTGTTGAGGATTGGATTTTAAAATGCGTCATTAGGGACACAGGTTTGAAAATTGACTCATTTGATGCAATTTTTGCTACTCATATACAAGAATTTCCCTACATTTTTCAGTTAGCATCAAGTACCAACTGAATTCATGCATTTCAATAACATAGTTCTTGGATCATAAAACCATAAGTTATTGGAGAAGACTGCAGAAATAAGGTACATTGAATAACTTCAACTAACCCAATTTTTAACATGACTATAACTCCTGCCGAAACCCACATAAACCACACCTGAATAAAAATACACCAGTTTGAAATCATAATTAAATTAAAGCTTTCAAACATCATCAAAAATCCATGGCTATGCTTAGGGGTCATTTCAGTGCAGGTAGTCAAGATAAAATGATATTCAACAGAGTTCTTGTTCCCATCATTCAAAACCCTTATATTAGGCTCTAATAACTCAACTGCTAACTTTTTGAGCACAAGTGCCAAACTTTTCATACACCCTTGAAGGCTAGTAATTTTTTCGATAAGGAAAGCTACAGTTTTCATAAAGTTATTTGGACCAAGATCTGAGGCTTTAAAATAGTATCAAATAACGTGATACAGCATTATAACTAATGGCACTCAATGTAGGAACACCATAAGCTATTTACATAAAACAAATAATCAAATATATAATGCATTTCTTATAGTCTATTGGTGATACTGTACAGAATAATATGGACTGGTGCATAATATTTAGAATTCCCTGTTAAATACACCAATGCGATAAGTATTCATTAAAACATATGGAACAGCAGATTTTGCTGTCATTTGAAACAAATGCTTCATTTTCATTTGACATTTTCTGGAACTGAGTAAAATCCCAGATTATTACTACCATGTTAGACTGCCTAATAAATGGGATTTTGAAATCTTGCTAGCCTGTAAAAAATGTCTTTTAGTTAGTTCTCAGCATTTCGTCATGTCAACTTGAGTGCAAAACCTTATCTACATCAGTTTTCAGTTAAATTTAGAGGACTTTAAAGAAAGAAATGTAAACAACACAAGCATTTATGTAACAATATAACTTACATAGCAAAAAATACTACATGCATCATAACTTACATGCTTACAAAAGCAAATAAACTTAAAAAATAGTATAGTTAATAATTTATATATTACTGCTGAAAAAAAATCTTGTGCAACACTATGAAATTGCAAACACAAAAATCAATACTGAATCTATGGCAACGTACATTACTGTTGAATTATAAAATTATTTGTGCAGGAGTATGTCAAAACTCCATGACCGTATGTCAAAACTATAACAAAAAGTTTTTACTGTTTCTTATATATGCAACCTACCATCTAAATTCAGTCTCCTTGAAATCTAATATCCTGAATTTTTTCCCTATTAGATTTTTACCTGATTAACCAACTATGTAGCCTACTAAAAATATATTCTCCTTTTTAAACAGATATTCATAGGTCTTGAAATCCTTAGGTCTACCCTTCTGCCACAGACAGAAATTGATCACCAGGGAAATGCTAGATCTTCCTCATCTTCTGTCTTCTCAGATGAGAGAGTATCAGTATGAAAATTCACACTTAAAGCTAACGAGAAAAATTACTTTGAGACCAACTTCGAGACTTCCAGGCCACCAGACTTCTATTTAACACCAATGTATAAGGTCATTAATGTTGAAAAACACTTTGTAAATTAAATTCCACTAGATGGAATTACTTTAAATACTCAAGAGATTCATTGAAATGGGATGATCTGCACCTGAATGAAATCTACCAACTGGCAGATAACAAACAACAAAGGAAGTTTACTGCAACACAAGAGGACTTTCTTCATTTATGTTTATAGGAGTGCTTTAGTTTTCTGGCCATCTTCACTATGTCCTAGCACATACCCTACTAATACTATGTTTTTTACAGAAAGCTTCAGAAGCGTACAGCTTCTCTATAAAACTTCACTCTTAAATTCCACTTAATTGCCCATTTTTTGGAAAAAGTTCATGGGAGCACAGAATTTCAGATTAATGAGGATTAACAACAATGTATAATACTAACCAAAAAGCAAATCTAAGTGCTAACCTTCAACTAACACAAAACTAATAACTGAGTTCGATTCTCACTATGGGATATATCTCAGATATTTCTCTCTGTAACCTCCCATCCCCTGTCACATTATGTCTCTTGAAAACTGCAAGGCTAAGGGAAAAAAGAGGCAATGTGAGAAAACTATATATAAATGTTTAATCATTACTGATGAATTTGCTGTTCAGCTTTTTGAAACATACTGATGAGAGAATGATGATCATTTTATTCTAACAAATTTTAAGCCAACCAATCATCTGAATTGCTCATTCGCCTCTTTTGACAGATAAGTGATGAGTTCTACGTCAGAAGTGAAATCTCTCTTAAGCTTCTTCAAATCAACAGGAAGGCAAACTCAGCCTTCACTCTTCTCAGATGTACTGCTCTGTTCAGCATTTTTTCTTTAGCTATTATTAAATAGTTATACAAGATTTCTTATCATGAGGCCAGTTTTTTTATCTCTTCCATTAAGGTTGCTACTGAACACTTCAGCACACCCTATGCTCCTGCACATCTATTTTCCCCATTATTTCAAGGCAAAATGTATCATAATGCATTATAGAATTACGCAAGGCTTCTTACTATAACCCTACTTGCTCAATAAATTAAGATTTTTTTTTTTAAAAAATCCCACATGGATTACTGTGGTTCAGAAGCTTTACATGAAATCAAACACAAGCTGTTGTTTTTACCCAGAGTAAGCTGGACAGGGATTGGATCTTACTAGACTACTAGCTTGGAATATTCCTTCTTTCCAGAAATTTCCCACCAGGAAATTCCTGCCTTCTCAGGGAAATAAAAGCGACACACCACACCTGTCACAGAAAAAAGCAGAATAAGCTGCTCTTTAGGTGATTTTGTCCTGCAGCCTCCACACAAAGCTTTCTGAGAAACAAGCACAGTGCAGCCTTTTATCTTGCTAAAATGAATGTCATTTCCAGCTCAAATTCATGCTTCCCTTTAGGCGCTTCAGCTGTTGAAAATTCCTACAATTCTAGCAAGCTTCATGCATCCTACCTGGAATGGTGAATCACTCGTTCCTTCCAAAATGACCTTTTCCTGTTCATATAGTTTTTGTCTACTGGTTGTGAGGAAGATCAGTTCATCTTTAAAATATCAGCCCCTGATGAAGAGCAATAGTCCTGCCTAACCAAAACAGCTTAAGCCATGAAGCACGAGGCCTTTCTGCCTTTCTTTTTAGTATGTACATCTACAAATGCTAACACCAGTCATAAAATTAATCAACCCTTTTTACGAGTTGTTGTATTGTATTCCTATTCCACAGTAACTTTCCAAAAGCAATAAACAATTGATACAGCACATATGTGATAGTACAATGGCTGCCCCTCAAATTTGCTTATTACTGTTCTCATCACTGAGAGACTGCCTCCCCCTTCCAAGACCACTGCTTCAAATCAATTCATTTAAATAGGCATTGTAATTAAAACACACCTTTTTTTCTGGTGAAAGACAGACCAGTACAAAACAAAAATCAGGACAAAATAGAAGTTTAAACATGTATCTCATCTGGAACACTATCTGGAAGGTGTTAGTTCCTTCATTAAAACACTGCAGTATCTTTGCTAGAAGACTCTGGTCTTTCTTTTTTTTACTCATCAGCAATAAGTTTGTTCTCACTATACTCTGTATGACTTTGCTACCGGCATTATCTCTGAAGAGATACTCTGAACACATTTCCTTCATTACATCTAACTCTACTCAAGGTATTTTGTTCTTATCACAATGACCGTCTTCCTCCGTGAAACAGGGAGGTTTGAAGGTGCCTGAAGGTTCAGACAACACCAAGTTGTTTAATCTGAAGCAGATATAAATTAGGAACACAGAAAGATGTATCACTGGTTAGAATTATAGTATTATTATTCCAGAGGCAGAAAAGAGACACAGAATAACTTTAATATTGCTAATGGTGCCTTAGTGTTAAAATCATATTCTTAGTAGAACAAGCACTAACAAACCACACTGCAGCACTAACAAAACCTCCCTGGTGATGGTATCTAGATGGAGGGGTTTTTAAGCCAATATTAAGAATTAGAGTTTAATGCCTTACACTAAGACACCTTTTTTTTAAAAAACCCAAACCTTCCTTCTATCAGATTTTAGAGGTATGATTTTTAGATTGTTCATAGTCTCTTCCAGAAAGCTGCTAAGCAAAACATACTAATCGTCAGTTAAACCTCTTAGTTATATACAGTTATAGAAAATGGACCTGGAGTCCTTGAAGAACATTTCATAGTGAGATGAAAATATTATTTAAAAAGTATTACCTTTAGCTGGCATTTGGAGGGGTACACACCTATCTTTTTGGACAGTGTTCTCAGGTAAGGAAACAAGTTTTTTGGCAAGCAGTGCAGAAATTGGTTGTACTAACAGCGTTGTGAGGTTCAGTCGATTTTGCCTGTAGCTTCCATCTTAAATGAAAAAGAGAACAGCAATTTAGTAAATGAAAATTAGAAGATTTCCCTTCTGCATGAACAAAACAAAATAAGCAAATATCTACAATATAGCTTAAAAAACCTGATTTAGATAAGCACTTGTTATTTTATAGTTACCGGACCGGGAAGAAAAAGAATATTCCACAGAAATATGCCACAAAAATACTTGTACATATTATAGTATATGCTGAACAGTTCCACAAGAAAGTAACTATCAAAGAGCCCAAGCAGGTATTAGATTGTACGTGACTTAAACACAACAAATCAAATTGTTCTCTAGTTACAGGAATCAGTGAAAAATAGAATTATTCATCAGCAATAACTTAAATTCAAGTAAGAGCAGTTACAGGAATCAGTGAAAAATAGAATTACTCATCAGCAATAACTTTCAAATTCAAGTAAGAACTGAACACATCTTTACAGGGAAAAGTAGACATTTAAGGAGCTTAAAATCATGTGTAAAGACCTCTCCGCACTGACCGATGCTACCACTCATAAGGCTGTTTGGTTTCCTAGGGATGCCAAAATTTTTAACTTCTACAGAAGTTGTTCTATTTCACACTAAAACTGTTTAAGGGACAAGCTGTCACACAAACGAGCTCTTGTGAGGACTTCGAGAAGAAACACACCACAGAGGTTACACGTTGGTGACAAACTGCCAACTTGATGAGACGTGCTTCTTGCATATTCTGAAAAGCCTAAAAATTTTATACACCTTCCTCTTTTAAAGAACACAAATCTGATAATCTCATTGACTCCAACTGTGTTCAATGCAGCTCAGGTGACTAACATTTATTTTATAAATGCGAGGGTACCTGTAGTGGAAGGTTGAAGGAGGTCTGGAGGAAGAGCCTACTGAACAGCCATGTCAAGTAGAAGAAGGTACAAATCAGAAGGCATCAGAATACTTCATTTACAGCTTTAAGATCTTAAGAAGCCACAGCACAAACCTCAAAATATCAGCAGATTCATGCATATTTTAAAATTGCCCTTTTACTGAAAAAAGTGTGTTTTCAGACTGTCCAACATTTAGCTATGGGAAGATTTCTGATGAGATGAGATATTTTGGGAGACCAACTGACAGAACTGGAAAAAAAAAAAAAGCAAACTCTGCACATAGAAATGCTCTGAAGCACTTCAGGACAAGATGCTCATCTGTTTTTCTCAACTATTTCAGCTGGCCTAATAAAAGCTCTTCCCATGGAAAGCAAGAATATTCTTGCAGCGAAAAGCTCACCATAGAAAAGGGGAGAAGTTTCATAGCACAGGGCAGAAACCAGCTCTGGAATAACCTGAAAAACTCTAAAAATCTGCCCATATGGAATAATTTCCAAACTTCCAACTAGAGATTCAGAATCCAAGGCCTCTCTCCAAGACCTCTATGAAACGATACCACATTTTCTGTTGACGTGGAATTCTTTATAAGCAGAAGGCAACCTTTACATTATGTGAGACTACAAACACAAAGGGAAGAATCCATCAGAAATCTGCAGCATGTTCTAATAAATTTCTATAAAATGACTAACAGGAGCATCGTTACTGACCCACAATATAAAAAAAAAAATCTAGAACCATCCTCCTTTTTTTGTAATTTTTGTCGTAGAACCTCCTGAGACTTCTGCCAGTATGCCCTTAATCATAATGCAAAAATCAACCAAGGCTACAACTTTTAATTATGGGGGGAAAAAAAAGTGTTGTTCAGCTTTACTACACAGTGAAAATGTCATCAGTGTTCACTTTGAAAGAATCAAAAAAATTTTTCAGCAGAAAGGTGAAACTGTCTCAAAACATGGTAATTTAGAAAAAGTTTTGTCTAATTGAGTTGAGAGGGGTTGAAAAAGTCCCTCAAAGTTGTTACTTCAGTAAATTGACGGAAAAATCAGTTTGCTCAAGCTTTGAGAGTCTGTTTCTGCAATCATAAAGAATCCAAAAATGTCCACCAGAGATGTGTAACTGACACATTATTTTCTGTCTCTTGTTTGTCAATCTGCAGCCTCTATTACAGGAGCAATGAAGCTCAAATGTTGCAGGTGAAAAGCATCTCTCCTGTCTCCATTTACCCACAACTTGAGCTTCACACCCGAATAAACTGTGAAAGACAAACTTTTGAGAACAACTCACAGGAGAAAACCTCCCAAGTTTAAAAATGAATCATTTCACAATATAAGATAGAGCTTGAAGTATGGGACTAGAATGAAAAAAAAAAAGAAAAAGAAAATTAAAATATGGAAAAGGAGATTTAAGTCATCTGGAAGAAAAACTTTCTAATAGGAGGAATTCATAAAGCCTTGCCTAGGCAGGTGGTAAAATCTCTAACAGCTGAAATATTTTTAAAGACAAGACTAAACAAACATCTGTCAGAAATGACATAGAGATGGCTGATCCCCTCCCTGAGGGAAGGTGCTAGATTTGACGATCTCTTGACACCTTTTCCAGGCCTGATCTCTGCATGATTGTCTAGTAACTGAACTTTCTGAACTAGTTACCAAAAAAAAAAAAAAAGCAGTGTTGTAATTAATATTTAAAAATGCCTTAAAAAAAAAAAAAGAGCTCCTTCCCTCTGCCAGCCATTTATTAGTTGCCTCGAGAGTACCTTGCTCATGATCAGGCTTCAAAAGTGAAAGACCGAGGACCAATCTCCCCCGTAAAACACAGTGCACAATGAAAAATCTGGAGATTTTCAGGGCTATGAGTTAAAGTACAATCATTCAGTTTTTAAATACTCATGGCCTGGTGCTGTACCAGTTGCAGAAAAGTGCGGTGCAACTTCATACAGAAACCCATGCACCAAAAGAACTTTGTGAGATGCTTCCTTGCTCATTCCCTGCTGGGTACCAAACTCCTTGGAGCACGTAGTGCTTTCTGGATCTGTGAGCACAACAACTGCTGCGAGAAGAATTTAAAATTGAGATTTTGCTTGTATTAAAATTCAGTTTTATAGCAGGAAAATCTTCCAAGAAACTGAATTCCTTCCCCTATGCAAGGCTAACCATGCCAGGCCTAAAATGGCCATTAATTTAAGAAAGACTCCAGAGAACATAATGGAATGCAAGAAGAAAAATATGTTCGTCAGTTATCAAGTTAATTTTAGGAGCACAAAAAGAGGCAATCTTTAGAAAGTTTCTGCATAGAAAGTGAGGACTACAATTCTACTACTACAGTGACTGTGTTTTGTGTTTTCTTCAATGCAAGCACAAGCCTTGAGCATCAGTTTCCATATAGCTCCGTCTGGGATATACACTTGTAACCCAGTGTTTTATAGTGTTCTATCACTTGATTTACTGGTATCACTAACACATTCTGAGATTTCGGAAAAGTTTTTACCGAGAGAATTTAGCAGAAATACTTGTGTACCATATGCCACTCAATTCTGAGTTAAAGCACAATTTTATCACTGCTTCAACAACTTTTGTCAAAGCTGAAAAATCACAGCACATGAAACAGAAGAGAGATGGTCACAATCTCATACTTCTCCAGTCAAAGGAATGTTGCTTTACCCACAGCTTGTTCAGCATTACACTTCTGTTTATTTTTCTCTAAAATGTTTGTGCTACAAGAATCAAATTCCTGTTCGTTTTTATTTAAATTCCAGATTCAAAGACAGAATACTGTATTTCATCATTATCTTTTTATTAAAGTCAGTCTCTGCTAGGATCTGATAAAACAAAAAGTTAATAAATAAAACTGTCTAAAAAGTTTACAGATAAAATTCATTAAAATAATTCTTTCTATGACCTGAAACGCTGTTTTAATGATGTCCCCACCAAAATACAGAAAAAAGTAGCCTGAGTGAACACTGAACCACAATACCCACATCTTTGACTTTCTGCTGCATTAATAACAGAGCAGTATTAGTTTTGAAATATCTGAAGTGAATGGCTCATTAATTTTTCACCTTAAGCTTAATAGAAATTTGACAAACAGTTTTATGCTGAGAACAGACACTCCAACCAGGAATTCACAGCACACGATGAAAGAAAATTAGAGCAAAAAAAGACAGAATAAAGTGCATTTAGTCAAATAAGATGGTTCTGTCTTTCCACTGCCTGAAGTCAAAGTTAGTTCACCGCGTTTCTGTGAAAGACGTATTCTGCCATTCTGCATTTCTTCTGCACTGCCCTTTGTCAACACTCTATCTGGTATTAACCATGAAAAAACCAAAAATGTATAAACTCACACATCATAGACATTTATCTTATTTGCACTTGGAACCTGTATACAGCTTCCTCCCCAACTTTCCTGACTCATCCAACAGCTGTTAGGCTGCTGCTGGTTCTCATGAAGCTGCTCACAACCATTTCTTTATGCTTCCCTGCAAAATCACTTTCTCTGTGGTTTTCCTCACTTACATCTAAGCACATGCCCAGGCTGGAAGGGACCTACCACAGGGAGACTTCACAGCTGACTGGTGGCTCTAGGCACTAAAACCACATCAGTACTGTTAATAATTCTGCTATCAGAAGCTATTTTGTTATATCTTCAGATACAGCTGCTTCCAATACTGTCCAGGACCAGCATTCTTAAGACAGACATGTCTCTTCCTACTCAAAAAGCAGCCTTTGATTAAGCTTTCCCAATTAATAGTGCTAGACAAGGCTTGCACTGTCACATTGGTGCATTATACATCAAGATTTGAGTTTTTTTTTGTTGCTGCTGGTTTAGCACATTGCTATTCCAATGAACAGCTTCACAATGTAACACCTTTTCCTAAGACAAATCTAACTGACTTCTATATACTTTTCAATGGCACTATTTGTATGAGTACAGTCAGACTCCTATCAAATCGCAGAATTTGGTCCAAGAAGATTCTTAAAATACAGATCCCATCTAACCTCTGATAAAAAATGTACCCACCTGCCACACCTCACAACGTCACTGACACACTTTTTTCCTTCTTAAATCTTCTCTTTGTTCTGGATCTGTGAGCACAACAACTGCTGCGAGAATAATTTAAAATTGAGATTTTGCTTGTATTAAAATTCAGTTTTATAGCTGGAAAATCTTCCAAGAAACAGAATTCCTTCCCCTATGCAAGGCTAACCATGCCAGGCCTAAAATGGCCATTAATTTAAGAAAGACTCCAGAGAACATAATGGAATGCAAGAAGAAAAATATGTTCGTCAGTTATCAAGTTAATTTTAGGAGCACAAAAAGAGGCAATCTTTAGAAAGTTTCTGCATAGAAAGTGAGGACTACAATTCTACTACTACAGTGACTGTGTTTTGTGTTTTCTTCAATGCAAGCACAAGCCTTGAGCATCAGTTTCCATATAGCTCCGTCTGGGATATACACTTGTAACCCAGTGTTTTATAGTGTTCTATCACTTGATTTACTGGTATCACTAACACATTCTGAGATTTCGGAAAAGTTTTTACCGAGAGAATTTAGCAGAAATACTTGTGTACCATATGCCACTCAATTCTGAGTTAAAGCACAATTTTATCACTGCTTCAACAACTTTTGTCAAAGCTGAAAAATCACAGCACATGAAACAGAAGAGAGATGGTCACAATCTCATACTTCTCCAGTCAAAGGAATGTTGCTTTACCCACAGCTTGTTCAGCATTACACTTCTGTTTATTTTTCTCTAAAATGTTTGTGCTACAAGAATCAAATTCCTGTTCGTTTTTATTTAAATTCCAGATTCAAAGACAGAATACTGTATTTTCTCTGCTAGGATCTGATAAAACAAAAAGTTAATAAATAAAACTGTCTAAAAAGTTTACAGATAAAATTCATTAAAATAATTCTTTCTATGACCTGAAACGCTGTTTTAATGATGTCCCCACCAAAATACAGAAAAAAGTAGCCTGAGTGAACACTGAACCACAATACCCACATCTTTGACTTTCTGCTGCATTAATAACAGAGCAGTATTAGTTTTGAAATATCTGAAGTGAATGGCTCATTAATTTTTCACCTTAAGCTTAATAGAAATTTGACAAACAGTTTTATGCTGAGAACAGACACTCCAACCAGGAATTCACAGCACACGATGAAAGAAAATTAGAGCAAAAAAAGACAGAATAAAGTGCATTTAGTCAAATAAGATGGTTCTGTCTTTCCACTGCCTGAAGTCAAAGTTAGTTCACCGCGTTTCTGTGAAAGACGTATTCTGCCATTCTGCATTTCTTCTGCACTGCCCTTTGTCAACACTCTATCTGGTATTAACCATGAAAAAACCAAAAATGTATAAACTCACACATCATAGACATTTATCTTATTTGCACTTGGAACCTGTATACAGCTTCCTCCCCAACTTTCCTGACTCATCCAACAGCTGTTAGGCTGCCGCTGGTTCTCATGAAGCTGCTCACAACCATTTCTTTATGCTTCCCTGCAAAATCACTTTCTCTGTGGTTTTCCTCACTTACATCTAAGCACATGCCCAGGCTGGAAGGGACCTACCACAGGGAGACTTCACTGTCAGCTGACTGGTGGCTCTAGGCACTAAAACCACATCTGTACTGTTAATAATTCTGCTATCAGAAGCTATTTTGTTATATCTTCAGATACAGCTGCTTCCAATACTGTCCAGGACCAGCATTCTTAAGACAGACATGTCTCTTCCTACTCTAAAAGCAGCCTTCGATTAAGCTTTCCCAATTAATAGTGCTAGACAAGGCTTGCACTGTCACAATGGTGCATTATACATGAAGATTTGAGGTTTTTTTGTTGCTGCTGGTTTTGCACATTGCTATTCCAATGAACGGTTTCACAAAGTAACACCTTTTCCTAAGACAAATCTCACTGAGTTCCTATATACTTTTCAATGGCAGTATTCATATGAGTACAGTCATACTCCCATCAAATCACAGAATTTGGTTCAAGCAGATTCTTATAATACAGATCCTGTCTAACCTCTGATACATGACACATTTGTTTCCTTCTCAAATCTTCTCTTTGAATGTGGGAAGAGAAACAAACTGATTCTGACTGTCACTTCTCGCTGTAAACAGATACAGTGAGAATGCTGATCCAGAAAAACTGATGCTGTTCTCTAAGCACTTACAAACAGGAAATTTTGAAAAAGCCCCATATCTGCTCAGTGTTTGGAGTCTGAAAGTTTTTCTGCATATGACGTCAAATGGAGAGCTCTTCTTCCATCCCACTAAAGCAAAGAACATGGTGCTGATCACCTTATGGTGCTTAAAATGGAAGTCAGAATGGATTTTATTAATGGGAAGGAGAAGACTACAGCTTCAGACTTAGTATCTAGAGAGGTATAAGCTAAAATATCAGCAAGGATAAGAAAAATAACTGGTATGGAAAAACATTACTCAAAAGAAGAGCAGAACCTGGAGCAGATGCTTATAGAGCTGAAGTGGTAACAAGCAGTTTCCTGCTATGTCTTTATTCAATTTTCCATGAATTATCCACTAGAATTACAGTGTGGAACATATGTCAGTTTTGAAGTACTTTGCTTCAGTAGCCACTGGTAGTAACATGAAGGAAGAGAAAGATGTTGGCTTCTCTTTTGTAAAAAAGTAACTTTGAAATTCTGCAACCAGGGATTTTAACAGCAGCCCCAATTCAGGGCTTTCAGAGCAGCTTCACAGGCAATGAAGCATGAGATGATGAACTGCTCTGCCAACGACAACAGCATTGTGGCAGCTTCATTTCAGGATGCACGATTCACAAATGGACAAGGGAGGCTTAGAACTCTGTACTGATTTGAGATATTGATAAGAAAGGCAGCTGTGCCTATAAAAGGTTTACACACATGTACAGAAAATACAGACTTAAAGGCAGTGGGGATCACCTAAAAGGAAAACAAGTTACTGAGAGCACTCTGAAACTATCCGAAAAACATTTTCAATTTTTTCTTCGCAGTAGTGATACATAAAGAGACTTCTTTAAAAACAAAGATATCCCACCACCTGTGATAAACTCCCCAGAGTTAACAAGACCATACATTCATTGATACACACAAAATTACACAACGCTATAGAGATATTGTTTTGCCTTACAAAGATATATTGACAGCATCCTGTTTACATCCCATTTTATCTATGGGGTGGATGAAATCCAGGCATACATTACTCAAGACTGTCTCTTTAAATAGATTTCTGTTGGCCTTAAAAAATAAAACTAGAAATTCTACAGCTGATAGGAGAGGAAATAAACTTCTAGAACCCGCTGTCATCTTTTGCCCTCCCTTCTCAATGAAATGTGCTTAACCAATATGAAAGAGAAAAAAATGTCACTCCCCCATCTTAGTGCAAATGACTTGTCTTAATGCCTACTTAATGTACTTTAACAATACTGTCAGTCTTGTTTCTTTTTAAGATAAACAGAATAAAAAGCAACACATATATTCTGTAAAAGCAAAACTGCTTTGACACACTGACGCAAAAACATCTCATTAATCCCCTTCCCTTCTAAAAATAGTTAATAAATTGGCAAGAACAAAAAAAAAAAAAGCAAAAAAACTACTCACAATGCTCTCTCCATTTTAAATCCGCCTTTCAACACAGCTTGTTTCAGTGGCTAATCATTAAAATGAGATAAAAGTGGCCAAAATAGAGCAAAATTCCATAACACTTTGACACTGATTGACATGGAAGTAAATTATTTCCATTTTAAATATCCTATAATTGCGTAACCAGCAAGTCATAAAAAGGAAAGCATGATTCTTCCGCATATTAAAAAAAAGTAAAACATATTCTTATGTCCTAGTAACCATGGAATGTAACAGGGGAGAAAGGACAAGGTAAATCTCAGTTCTTCCTCTGTTAGTCAATGCTTGTCTCACTACTGAACTGAAAGAAAGTTTCTGAACTGAAAGAAAGTCCCCTGGGGCACGGGACGTGGAGTCACACTAAGATATAAGGTCCAAAGCACCTCCTGAATGAGTTACGTTTCCTGTTGAACCACTTCAAGAAATCAGCAACATCTAGCACAATCAAGAGTTAATGGGTTGGTCTTACAGCTTGTTCCCTCATGAAATAAACCTTGTCTTTCTACACTGGTGATGGCCACTATAGACGAAGAAAACAAAAATAAGATACTGATACAGATTTCCTTCCCTTCAGTGATGATCAAAACTCCAAATAGCAAAATAACTGTCTTGCTTTAGATGAAAAATGTTTGCAGCAGCCAGAATATACATCAGGTTACATACGCCATCACTGCTCTGGTTATGAACAAGCATGGAGTCCTGTTTACCCACAATAATGAGATTTATTGTTATTAAAAATAATAAAAGTCCTATAACACTCTACAAGGAATGGAATGGAAATAGAAAATCTCTAAGAAAACACTGAAAGTGACAGGTTTAGGATACCAATTATTTTGTTTATAGCATGTAGTGAACACTGCAATGACTCAGAATCACGTGCTGTCTGTATATATTTGGTGGACAACATGAAATAAAATTGCATATGTTATCTGTGGTACACTAAGCTTTTCTTACAGTAATATATATCTCTGATTTATTCTTCCGTATTTGTTTGAAACCATGGAAAGTCACAGTTTGGCTTCAGTTTCATGACATATGGGGTCATCCAAGGGCCTGAAGTCTCCCCCTTCTCCCACAGCTCGTTACTTTCTCCTCTCCCCACCCCGCAGTGCCATTAATTGTGCCAGCACAACTGTTTCACTAGCCACACTATGAACCACATCAGCAAACTTTCTTAAAGTTCTTTAAAGGTAGATCCATGTCATCAGCAAACTTTCTTAAAGTTCTTTAAAGCTTAAATGCTTTAATGCCCCACCCATATCCCAGCAGTGCTCTTAACAGACCAATCAGCAGAGCAGAAGGAAGCTGGGACATGGAGGTAGATGGGGTGGCAGGAATTCCTCCAATTCCTCCCAAAGCCTTGCATTGTCAAACCACAGTTATGGAGGATACTCTTGTCCTCTAGGATGCAAAGTGACTGTTTTCTTGGCACAGAATGACACTTAAATACACACATCAGTTCAAAAACTACTTACAGCTTTTAAATCACAGGTCAGATCCTAATGGACAAATGTCTACATACAACGAGACAACTGGAGTCAAAAGCAAGAAGAATCATCTTGTCAACCCAAGGATGGCTTTCTCTGCTCATTCTGTATAGCTCTGTAGCTCCCCCTTGCACCATTTGTTTTCTCATCAGCAAAATATTTCTGAAGTTCTTTGTTTCTAACTCTAGATATTAGCATCTCACTCGCGAAAAAACCCCAAACAACAAAACAATCCCTTACTTTCTCTTTTGACCGCCATCTGTTAAGCTGCTCCTCAGAGAAATTAGCAAGTTTCCATACTGGATCTCTGAACTGCAAATATGCCATCATCTGCAAAACTTAGGAAAATAATCCCCGTCGGAAAAAAGATAATAGTCTCACATAAAATTACCAAAGAAGACTGAAACATAAACAGAGGACATTGTCCAGATATTATAAGAAGGCTGCTCATGGCCCCTGAACAAAGAGAGCAGTCTGGGCAATGTCAGAACTACAGAACAGTTGAACTTGGAAGGGATGTGGAGATTGTTGAAGGACAAGTCACCTGCTCAAAGCAGAGTCAACTAGAGCAGGTTGTGCAGAACATGGTTTAGTTGGGTTTTGAGCATCTCCAAGGGATGTGGAGATTGTTGAAGGACAAGTCACCCACTCAAAGCAGAGTCACCTAGAGCAGGTTGTGCAGAACATTGTTCAGTCGGGTTTTGAGCATCTCCAATCACATGCCAAAATCCCTCTGGGCAACCTCTTCCAATGCTTGACTATCCTCATCAAAAAATATCTTTCCTTATGCTTAAGGAGAATTTCCTGTTTTGCAGTTTCCTTCTCCATTCCTTGAATATCACTGGAGAAGGAACTGCCTCCATCTTCTTCCACACTCCCATCCAGTATTTACACACACTGATAAGATCCTCACAATCTTCTCTGCTCAAGAACAAACAATCCCACATCTCTCCACCTTTCCTTGTATCTCAGATGCTCCAATCCCTTAGTCATCATGCATATCTATTAATTCAAAGTATATCAATACAATTTACGTTTTAGTTCCAACAGCTACTGGAAATGCAGTGACGCTCATTTTCAAGTGGAATTCTGACTATATGTATCAAAAGTTAAAAAAATCCTTCTATCTGGCTGCATATTGTTCCAAAGGGCTTGAGAGGAAGAATCAGTGTTTTTAAAAAGCCAGCTTGCAATGAAAGTGTTCCAAATTCTGAGTTTGTTTTTACTTTATTAATCTTTCACCTGCAAGATTAGATGAAGTAGATATGTTTGGATGCGTACCAGTAATAATTTGACTAAAATTACTGAAGAAAAAAAAAATATCCTGGCAAGTCAAGCTCAAATGACAGTTTTCTAGAATGAAGATACAGATGTTCTCAAGATCCTTAATTTTTCCTGTTTATAGCACCGAGTGGAGAAAGAGTTATGCTCTGAAAATCCTACAATTCTGAATCTATGGAAGTTCTTGTACCATATATTGGCTTATTTCTTGGATTACAAAACAGAGACAAATAAACCATAATCTATTTGCAGCGCTCCTCAGAGATATAAACACTGGTATTTAATTTACTAAATAACTCGCTTATGTATTTGCAATGTTTATTATACTCATGCTGACTACTGTAACTGCTGTATTTGGCTTCAGAAGACTATTACAAACACCCATGAGAACCAGATTTTTTTGTGCACAAGAGCACATTGTCTGAGAATATTCATTCAAAACTCCAAATGGAATCCATGGCAATAAATGATTCCTGAACCACCTCTTGTAAGAGGTAACTGAGCTGGGCAATAAATGATTCCTGAACCACCTCTTGTGAGAAGCTCTGCATCCTCACTGGGGTAACGGACACAACTGAGCTCCTGTGACCTGAGATGAGCACGTGAAACAAATCATTCTGTTGAAATAACAGAGTCGAGAAGATAGTTAATATTGAGGCTAAACCTCCGGAAATTCAAGGACAATTTGAGTTAGGAAGATCAGAAACAAAGAAAATTTGAAACAAAAAGAAAATGAGGCAATACCTTAAAAAATGCTTTCTTGTTAAAGAAGGACAGAGTAGCAGCATCATTTCAGTATATTATATTTAAGGTCAAGTCTTAAATTGTAAGTCAGTGATAAACATATTTTTGAAAAATGTTATTTAGGATTGTTTTTTAAAGTAAATACTTAAGAACAACAGCTCCACAAATATAATGGAGATTATTGCCAAATACAGCTATTAAAATTCTGCAGAAAATAAGAATAATGTAATCTGAATTATTACTAGAAACTAATTAAAATGGAAAGTCTCTTTGTTTTCAAAATCCAATGTTTTCAAATTGATTTCAAATGCCAAAGCTAATTTGATATTTGCCATCTTTTTTCCTCCCAAGTTTATTACAACATCACTACTTTCTTGTAGTTCGTTTTTCTGGTGATTCCTTTCCCCCACTACCTCCCCCCCACCCCCAATATTTGTGGCCAGTTTAGTCACTTATAAATGAATGTATTCACTGACAGTAACCTGTTAGTGAAGTTTTGTGATCTCAGGTTCCCTTAAAGTGATAGGAAGTATTACATGACTGGCTCTACAATACATAACATCATTCTTTATAGTCACAGGTACTGTGTTTCATGCAAGTGTGCAAACTAGCATTTGCAGTTTAATAATAAACGATTTTCTGCCAATAGTGTTGTAAGCAAGTTGCCATTTGTCCTCAAGTATCTGTTTTCTGCTCAGAAAAAGTATTTCTAGCCACTCAAATATCAAATATTATTTTCCTATGCACTCGCTGCAGACAACATTTTGTTCTCAAACATGATAAGCTTTCTATGAGAGCACCTGAGTCAGAGAGACAGAACTGACTGAACAGCTCAGTTGTCCATCACTCTTCACTATAAGGCCAAAATTCAAGTATTCCTTAACATGATTTCAGGTTACCAATTCATAATTTCATCTGCAGTTCAACAGCAGTAAACAAGTCTAATTTCTAGGTAATAACAGATCAGAGGACAAAAATACTACCCTTAGTCTGTAGACAGAACTGATCTTTTTATTGTGCTTTTACTTCATGTGCAGCTTTTGCACAAACAATTATGTGGAAAATATATTAAATGCTGAAAATTTACTACATGAAAAAGCAGAAACTACTCTATTTTAACAAAAATTCCATTGTAATCACTTTTAGTTTGATCTAGTTAAGCAATTCTAAGTCCTGTTAACTTCTAAAAATGAACAGAAAATGTAGCTCAGGACCAAGCATGGAGAGAGCATTGGAAAGATGTTCCGTTACTGTCTTGACAGTCATCAGTGCTAAGTACATAATCACAAAGCTACTGCTGAAAAAATGCTAAATGCATTTTAATTAAGTAGAGATATATATAAGACTGTACGTTGTGCTTGCACTGATTTGATAAAAAACACAGAAATGAAGGAAATAAGTCCCTTTTAAAAAGTCCGGCCCCTTATGTGATCCAATTGAAAAAGCAGCACTGACTCTTGGGAAGTGTTACAGGGCTAAGAGGAAACACAGAAAAAGGAAACCTGGAACAATCCATCACCCAAATTATTTAATATATTAATATGAATTTGCTATAGGCCATTATTAATCTTCCTTACAGAATTGTCTCGTACATATAATTAGATAGTACAGGACCTGTATTGATGGAACTTCAAGTATCTATAAGCCTATGTAACTTCATCACAAAATTAGATTTTGAGTTATGTATGCAAACTTGCTTAAATAATAATTTTCCGGTCAGAGCTTATTGAGCAGAACAAGGTATTACCTTAGATTAATTCAGCTAATTATACCTCCCTTAAAATCTGTTCAATAATTTTCTGTCTCCTACTGTAACTCCGTAAATACTTCAAATTTTGTTTGTTAACCTTTAGCTTAAGTCCCCAGGAAAAAAAGCCAGAAAGAAATCTATTTAAAATCTAATGA
This sequence comes from Calidris pugnax, assembly GCF_001431845.1. Classification (NCBI taxonomy): domain Eukaryota; kingdom Metazoa; phylum Chordata; class Aves; order Charadriiformes; family Scolopacidae; genus Calidris; species Calidris pugnax. The sequence continues at coordinate 3,969,609 of NW_015090811.1, read as the reverse complement.
AAAATGGTGTATTATTCTACCAATGGTTGGAACTGTGCACGTTAGTGTTGGTTCCCTATATTCTGGCTACTGAATTTGAAAATGAAACAATTTTCTACTGTTCCTAGAAAGTCTTAGTCAACACAATACAATCCTCTACAAACAACTAGAAACACGAACTCAATTACTACTGTGTTTTTGAAAAGGCAAGAGGAAATTAAACTACAACTACAGTATGCATTAATTATTGTGACATTAGCCTTCAAACTGCTCTGGCAATTCTTTAGAAATGTAGATTCTTTTTAAAATTAAGGATAACATGGGATATTTGATAATCTTTTGCAGATTAAATAGACATATGTAGAACAAGAGAGGAATTCTGGTACCCATCAATCCAACACTTGTAGCTTGTGAAATGAAACAGCACATTCTAACTTCTAAAATATCCAAACCAACAGAAGGCACCTGGTAAATGCAATGGCCATTGAACTACATGATATGCATTAAACTACACACCGAGCGTGATCAAAAGAGAACAGAAAGGCTGATGACAATATAATTTAAAATGGAAATCAGACCAGCCAAGGATTACTGCTCTGGAAAGTGGTCAAGATGATTTACATACACTAGACAAAAATGTCTCTAATGGTCAAATATATGCATATTAACATCAAATCTTCATCTCAAATCACAGTGTGGGAATTTGTAGTACCTGGAATGTCCCTGGCAGAAAAAAAAAGAAAAGAAGAAAAAAAAAAAGAGAGCTCTTACATACCTGGCAGAAAAAAGAAAAGAAGAAAAAAAAAAAAAGCGAGCTCTTACATGTTCTACAGCAATATTAACCTTGTTCTGAAAAAAAAATGGGGGGAAAAAAACCCCAAAGTCAATAAAACTCCCAACACCAAAAATCCCCCGAGAAATCCAACCTCTTTAGGTAAATTACTTATCTACAGAATGATCCATAAAAAGGCCAGGACACTATATTTAATCACCACGACTATTTTAAGTAAATAGCATTTTAAAAAAAAGTCAAAATATCTATGGATCAATGTCAACAAAAGGCAAAGCTGGAATTTGGCACTTAACCCAATTCAGGTTGTGGTCTGTTCCTGCCATGGCTACATCACAAAGCTACGTAAGCGGAAGGAGAACCCCAAATGACTTCTGGCAATGCTTTCAACAGTAATACTCCAGCAACCACAGAGCTCAGACTTGAACAAAATTCTGCATTTAGAATCTAATATGAAGGATTAGGATGCAGCTCACCTAGAGTCATTTGTAAAATTAACCCTGGAAGGTGTCTGTAACTATATTTAGAACACTCAGATAAGGAAATGGGGTGCACCAGGTAAGTGCCACATTTAGTGAATAAGGATTAGAAATGCACCGTGGGGAGTTCCGTGTTCCTCGGATGCGTAGCTAGAACCTGTATTAACATAAATGGATTGTCATACTACATTAATATGAATGAGCTCTTAAGTAAAATCCAGAGTTGAGTCAATCTTAGTTATTTGACAGATTGGCTAATAGAAAACATACCGACAATGGAGACTTTTCTACATATTTATGCCTTTTTCATTCCGAAGTCTAATCTAAAAGCTCTCTTAAAAGCAGTTTATTCAAGTAAAGAGGGTGGCAATTGTCAAGCTTTTACAATGGTAAACATCTGTAGGAACAGAATTCAAGATTTCAAAAGTGGTGCAGGTTTTCAATTCATTTCACTTCAAAGACAAAGCACCCAGACCTACCTTAAATTGTGTAACAGTCATCTTCCTCTTTGCAATGTTTTCAATTCAGGAGGAACTTTAAATAAATAAATAAAACCCAGATATCACTTCTGTTAGGTAACCTCCCTGTACTAAAGTTTCTTTCATGTCACTTAAGAAAATGCTTTCCTAAGTTTCTTTCCCTGATCCTCCCCTTCAAAAAGGGAGGGTGCCAAGCCCCCAGTTTCAAAAAAATGTCTCTCAACAATCCATAGGTCCTTCCTTACTTCAGGAGGACTCAATGGCACATAAATTTAAAAGGGAACTATTACTGAGCAACTGACCACAAACGTAAGCATTCTGTTATGCATTAAGATGGTTGCTCTCTCTTTTCCAAGTAATACTGTAGAATGTTGTGTTACAAGAGCTAGATAATCTGAACGGATGTTCACAGTCACAGGATGAGACCATTCACTAATATAAACTACCCCATTTTTACTGCAGTCAATTTACACCTGCTTATGAGTGACTGAACAAATATTGATATTCACATTCTCAGGTTAAGATCCCGAAAATGCAACTAGAAGTATAAAAATATTTTGAGGAATGCTCATTTTCAAAAACCATTTTAACCTTCAATGAAATAAGGACTTAAAAATGAATTTCTGAAAAGGATGCTGAATCATTAATCATATTTCAAAATCTTGAGTTAAATATTTACATGTAGTGCCCAGTGTGCAGGTAATGACTCAGAGGCTGACATTCAGATATGATCTTTACTTTCAAAAAAATTAACTCCAGAGAACTATAACACAATGATAAGTACATTTTGGCACTTCCAAAGCACAACAACTTCTCCAGTTGTTTTTAAATGGCAGGTTAACGTAGCTGGTTTTGTTAATTATTTTGCAATACTTTGTGCATAGTGGTGCATTGGTATCATCTATACTAAATACATGTGCTTTTTAAAGTAGGATTTCAAGTAATCAAATGCTAATCTGCGATTCTAAAATGGTATCTCATACATTATCTGCACTCATTACGATGAATTACAACATATTTGCTCTGTTCTTTCTCCTCTTTTTCCAATATAACGTTACTGAAACATATAGGACTTAGATAAAATAGAATTTAGTTACATATTTAATTTTGTGTTCAATGCTTCTTAAAGATCTTCATGGGACAATGTGTTCTAAAGTTCAAACACTCAGATCATATTGAAGCATCCGCTATGTGCTCATTATTAACCAGTTAATCAATCTCATTTATTAACTACCAGAAAATACCAAAGGCTGATGATATTGAAATTGATATTTTTTTTTTTGATGCTAAGAGAACTGAAATAATCTTTCTCAGCTACCAAAATTATTACATATTAATACTATCACTGCTCCTTTTCTGGTCAAGAGATAATAATCTGTTTCTCATAAATAAGCAGGGTTATGGAATGAATAGTTTACCAACAAGAGATGGTTGCAATGGCCAAATGGGAACATGGCAAGGTTAAGTGTTAAAATACATCCCAAAATCAGCCAACGATGTTAATCTGTACAGCTGCTCCTTCCTAAAGCGAGGGATTTGGTTTACCTTGCACCAGCCTAACACCACTATCAGCTACAATAAATATAACCCCAATGGGGCAATGTAACCAGGGACACCACGTACCTCATAAGGCATTTTGCTCCATTACCTTAGTTCATCATTACAGAATAAAAATACTATTTACTAAAAACCAACTGACAGACAACAGAAGTATAAAACAGAAGTTGCATGGAGTAACAAAAGAACTACTGCTCTTGCATCAGAAAAACATTAAATTATATAAAAATTATCCTTTCATGCAAAATATTCATATTTGGGAAATACTTCACCTCTAGAATGACATTAACTGTCTCTTCAAAACAGGAATTATATTCACTGAGGATAAAAGTAAACAAAGATTAAAGTAGCAGATGTAGCAGGGAAAACTCGCTAGTTCTATGGAGACTACTATTGACAACAGAAGATTCTCTTTCAAGTAACTGTGGGGCTTAGTCTACAATAAATAACAAGTGATGGACAATAAATAGCAAAATGTCGTTCACAATGACAGACTAAAATGAGCCTTTCTTCACTAATGTCTTCAAAACGCTTACTGGAAGAAGTTTTAAACACAAACGAGCAAGCAGTCTAAGGAAGGGCACAATTCAGCTGAAATTTTGCCTACTCAAACGGAGAGTAATTTAGAGAGCAGTTCTGCTATTAACAAGACCAAAGGAATTTAGCAATCTGTAAAACCTGGCTATCTCTTCTTGAATATTGCAGACCCCACCAAGGAGTGGATGGATGGATATATATAGTCTGAAATATTTTACACTACTAGTGGTGAAATACACGTGCATCAAAAAAAAGAGCCAACTATAGACAAAATAGTGTTTGAGTGTTAGATTCCATCTGTACTTCAGTGGGATTTTACTAAAGTTTACCAGTTAGTCTGAAAATAGGAATTAGTATGTAATCCAAAGGGAAGACAAGCTCTGTATGATAATAGAGAAAAAAATGTAAGCAGAGGTACTGACAGCAGAGAGGGATGTGTGGACATGCGTTGGCAAATTGAATTAATTCCCAAACACCCAACTTCAGAACATTTTCTGAAATGCTGCTGCACCAGCTGCACAGATGTGACATTTTTTATCTCTATTAACTTGACCTTGCAGTAACTCAGAGGTGGAAAATTCTGACTGAATTCTGACCCTAAAGTCAAGTGAAAACTCTTAACAACTTCAAAATGGCCAGAACTTCAGACTGTATCTCCACTCCTAGAAACCTCGCTGTTATTTTTACACTATAAAAAGGAATGACAGGTGTTCATTGAAATTTTTACTCTATAGATTAATCTTTGTTGACTAAGAAATTAGAAATCCTATTCATTTTTTATTAAATACAATTTTATATATATATATAATGTGTTTATATGTAACAGGTTTTTTTCCAGCCATAGTTTGGAAGAAGGAGAATATAGTCTCGTGCATATTTGGAACATAAGACTTCATTCTTTTGTATATATTTAGGCTATTAGAAAACACAAAAGCTTTTCAATGAGAACCCTTAGGAATTTAAATCTATCAGACAAATTAAAAGCACTTCTGGTAGACACCTCACCCCTTTAAAGTGGAAATTTTTGCCTTAATGTTTAACAGAAAGTAAGAAAATTCAGCGTATAAAATGAACACACTCTTGATCTAGCTTCAGAGATAGAATTTGTAGAGATTTGGAGGAGTCAATTCGGTTATCTTTCAAGTGAAGTAGTAAGGAATGTCAAAGATTACAGTGTGGAACAAAAGAATTCTGGGTTGTCGATACTATGTTTGCAGAAATATATGGAAAACCACATGCCACTGACATGCCATAACATTTATCTCCACCACTACAGGCAACTAGACAGAACTGAACCTATTTTAGGTGACTAAAAGCTAAAGTACTTTGACAATGAACAGATAAATTGTATTGTTGCCTAGATCTTTCTTAAAGTGTATAACTTAAAGTTTGTCTAATTATCCATTCATTTCAAACAACACACGTAATGGTGTTGACATATTGATACTGTAACAAACTCCACTGAGTAATTTGCACAGTGTACAATAGAGACATACTATTTTGCACTCAAAAAGAAAAAAAAAAAAAGGCATATTTTATTTTCGAAGCAAAATTTTCTTCATAAGCAATGACTGCCAGAAAGAAAAGGTCAAAACTGGTAAGATAAAGTGTTTTTAAGCTTCTGAGAATATATAATAAGCTACTGAGAAGTAGAGAGAGAGGTAGGTTATTTGGAAGCGTTTCCCTGTTCTCAGAATAAGAATACATTTAGCAATCAGTGCAAAACAAAGCGAGCACTTAATCCTGCAGCTAGGAAGGAAGGGCCTGATGCTACACCATTGGAGTGTATAGAGGGCTTGGACTTCTTCTGTTATAGCACAGTCAATTAAAAGATTCCCAAGGCACAGTTTGAGAACAGGAAAAAAAGAAAATATGCTTCCCAGAGGAAAATCTGAGTCAAAGTAGCACCTTTCTTTTGTTTTATCAGTAATATTGTACACTAAGAATTTCAGTGAGTATCTGGAAAAACGTCAGGATCGCTTTAAGAAACTTTGTCAAACTGAAATTTTCCCATTAAAATCTTATTTTATTATTTCCACTTTGAATATAGAGATGCAATGAATACTGTCTTTGTGAGAACTCTCTCAGACACACTAAGAAACCTGCTGAAAACTGCAGTTGAGTTTAAGCTTTAAGCAATGCTTAATTTAAATTGTACATACAAAAAGTTTAAGGAATGAATTTCAAAATATGTAATGAAGTACAGTAAAAATGGTACTTTAACAGGTTAGATTTATGGATTTATCATTTTAGGACTGTTGAATACATCTTGAAAGAAAAAAAAGTATGTAACATGGTAGTAAAAATAGCTTTTGCTCCTTGACTTTTCTTGGAAGATTAACTATGGATAAAATAGTAAAGGAAAGCCACAAGAGATCTGCTATTCGTGTTTTATTTTATTTCTTCTGTGTAGAATGAAGGAAGCAAGTCTGGAAAGGACCTGTAAACTGGCACAGAAGAACAAATCATTGCTGAGGATGATGAAGCAGATAAAGCAGTGCACAGCCGAGGGGATGAACCAGATGAAAACAAAAAACCTCAGGGCATCTCCACATTGAAGTCATAAGAAACATGCAGAGTTGGTCATGGGATAACGTAACTATTGAAACTTGCAAAAAAAGAAATCTGGTATTGAAATATGTTAGCTAAAAAAATCTAAACTTTCAAATAAATTAGTCAGAGGTGATGGAGTTTTCTCTAATTTTAAGTAACTTAAATTATTGTTAGATGAACTGGAACTCAGGTGCTTGCTGCATTAACAAAAGTAACACGTTTTTACACCTGATTCTGAAATTAGTTCTCCAGATTTAACATCATGAATTTAATCAAAATGATCTTAACTCTAAATGACATTTCATCATTGTCACGACTGAGGTGTAAATAGATTTAAAAGCACTTATTAATTACCAAGCTTTCCAGTAGAGTAAACTAAGTCAGGACTTCCATAACTCTCAGGTAATAATATACTGTTGGTAATATCCTGAAGAACTAGTACAGCCACTAGCTCTGCTCTTGTATTAAATCCAACCACAATGTTTTTGAAGGGCATCTTTTAAATAGTACTAATGAATATAAAGGATGTATCCAAGTATACCTAAAAGCTCTGTTTTCTAAACAGAGTTTGAAACTGTACCCTCATATTTACACAAATAATTTTTGATCCTGAAAACAACTATGCTGTACACGAGGTACATTCACAGCTCAGTTATTCAAACACATGGTCTCAGCTGGGGCATTTTTCTAATTGTTAGCCCTGACACTAAAACCCCCAGCAGTTAGGTAAAACAGAACAGTCAAAGGAATTGAAAAAAGATGTGGAGGATGTAATCTATAGCAAGCATTTAACAGAGGGAACATTAAAGTTTTCTTTATCAACGCAAAAATAAAAGGCAGTAGATGATAACTCAAAGAAAAATACTGATGGAAGCATAAGAAAAATGTCCAGGCAGTGGAACATACAAACCACTGGCCTGACATTCTCAGCCCTGCTGTTTTGCCTGACATTTTTCTGAGATAACTGAAGCTTTCCTTCCACAGGTGTCAGGAATTTCCTTCCTCTCTTTAGTCAAAGTAAGCAGCAGAGATGCCCTGAGAATCGAACTTCTTTTCTGGATGAGCGCAGTCAGTCTCTGCAATTAGGATGTAACAGTCTCTAGCTGAGAACAATTTCCTGAATAAAGCTTAGGTTTTGCAAATGACACCTGCAAGATGTTCAACTGCCACCAACCTCCATCAGATCAATGGACTAACGAGTCGTCAGCATTTTTTAGGAAGTACTCCGTAATAATTAGAGCATCTTTATCAATACTGGGAAGAACGATGTTGAAAGGTATTATTAGAAGTTGCAACATATATTGTCTTTTAGAAGCGACTTCTCAGGTATTATTAGAAGTTGCAACATATATTGTCTTTTAGAAGTGACTTCTACAGAGTCTGATACAAAGCACAGTAACAAGGAAGGTAGAACCTGAAACAGAAGTAGGCGAGTTTGCTCCACGCTACCTAAATAGATCTCAGCTCTAAGTACCCATTTGTGCTTCTAACCAGCTAATTGGTCTCACAGTCAAATCACCAGAGGCGTAACTACTCTCATTAGCACCCATATCCAGTCAGAGATACAATGTATAGGCACAATTACAGTTGTGACAATTCATCTGCAAAAGTGCTCCTTCAAGCCTTAAATCATACTGGGTATTGCTTGGTAAATCCTAATGCAGTTCAGTAGAGGCTCAAAACACACAAGCCTTTTTCTCACTGAAATTTAAGACCACAGACTCTTTCTATTACCTTATTTAAGAGTAAATGTATGAAAAAAATCCATCAGGTTCTAGCTAAAGGGAAATCCATGTTTTTCATATTTGGAACAGAAACAAGCTCACATCAAAATCTAGTCCAGTCCACATTAGTGCCTTAGGTCTGTATGTGGATGTTTTATAGACATTTATTTAAACATTCTGTTTCTTTTATTCCCTCTGCTTTATTCGATTACTCTTTTTGCAGGCTAAGAATTTCAATGTGGGTTTAAATTAAGCCTCAAAAAATGACAGATACAACACATGTTTGAGTTTGAGGCGATTTCTATTATAATAACAACAAAATATGAAACCACTCCAGTTTCGAAACTATAAATATTTTCAGTAAGCTATAACTAGCAAACTTCTAATGGTATCTGTGTCATAAAGGCATCTTTTGGCCACTTTATCTTGGCTATTAGGTGCTCACATCCATAAATGATCCAAGTCTTTAACTTGTTTTAATTAATCAGATAAAGCATTATTGTAATTTCCACTACAAGAAAAAAAAAAAACACACAAACAAAACCACCAAAACTTTATCTTGGCTATTAGGTGCTCACATCCATAAATGATCCAAGTCTTTAACTTGTTTTAATTAATCAGATAAAGCATTATTGTAATTTCCACTACAGGAAAAAAAAAACACACAAAGAAAACCACCAGAAGCCCAAAAAACTTCAAAGATCACATAGAAGTCCTATTTTTGTGATTGCTTGGTGCATAAGCATTGGTAAGAGACAGCTATACTGTCATAACAGCCCACTCTTACCGTTCTTTATCATAATGGAACTTCCATGGAATGTGATTGGTGTAAGAAACAGATGAACAGAAAATAGGCCTGTTCATGAACCGAGTAAATATAAACCAAAACAAACCTCCTTCAATGTAAAGAAGCAGAATGAAGACTAAGCATGACTGAAGAAAGAATACAATAGCTTCATTTTGGATTTACACTAATCACAGTTCATCTCATTCACTAACAATCTGGTACAACAGCGACAGCCAGTATCAAAAGAAATAAATATCAAAAGAAATAAATATCATTATTATGAATTCTGTCAATCCCATTTTCCATGACAGGTAAGAAACAGGCAACATTAAAATGAAAGGGATATCCTTTAGCTAAAATAATATGCATCCAGATTATCCATCTAATCAAACCTGCACTCCTATGAAAATAACAAAACATCTATGGCATGGTAATGCTTTGTTTTTTCTCTATGAAGTTGAAGGAAAAACTGAGACAAAGAAAAGTATTTTAATAAACATTAAGTCATGTAGAAACAAATCATAAAGAACCTGACCCAAACAGAGCAGACATTAAAATTCAAAAATGATCTCTGCTAGGATCAAAGAGATTTTAACTTAGACATAAGCGTAGATTTGTGTAGCTAAAAATGACTTTATTAAGATTTAAGTTACGAGTTGTAAATCTCTTGCAGTATTTCTACATATGCTTAGGATTTGTAAATCTATTATAGGATTTGCAATTCAGCTTTTCACCTTACAAAGTGAATGAGAGATGTAATTAAATCCTATCTTAAAGCACTGATTCCTAAATCAGGGCTTCCGAGTTCAGAATTCTAGATTCATTGTATAAATCAGAGGATAAACCCAGACTCTAGAAACACAGATGTGTTTTGTCTAAAGAGACGAATTTTTCAGAAAGTCAAAAAATAAAACTGAAGCTATAACTGCTAGAAAATGTTGACCAACTTAGGACTACTGGTCATGCCTCAGTGTTTTAAGCCTGCTTTTTTCTATGCTTTTATATGTTGTGCTAATAAACAAAAATTATTTTAAAAGCATGAGTAATGCTTAACTGTTATGAAACCTACTTAAAATCCATGGATGTTATATCCTTTAGCTAAAATAATATGCATCCAGATTATCCATCTAATCAAACCTGCACTCCTATGAAAATAACAAAACATCTATGGCATGGTAATGCTTTGTTTTTTCTCTATGAAGTTGAAGGAAAAACTGAGACAAAGAAAAGTATTTTAATAAACATTAAGTCATGTAGAAACAAATCATAAAGAACCTGACCCAAACAGAGCAGACATTAAAATTCAAAAATGATCTCTGCTAGGATCAAAGAGATTTTAACTTAGACATAAGCGTAGATTTGTGTAGCTAAAAATGACTTTATTAAGATTTAAGTTACGAGTTGTAAATCTCTTGCAGTATTTCTACATATGCTTAGGATTTGTAAATCTATTATAGGATTTGCAATTCAGCTTTTCACCTTACAGAGTGAATGAGAGATGTAATTAAATCCTATCTTAAAGCACTGATTCCTAAATCAGGGCTTCCGAGTTCAGAATTCTAGATTCATTGTATAAATCAGAGGATAAACCCAGACTCTAGAAACACAGATGTGTTTTGTCTAAAGAGACGAATTTTTCAGAAAGTCAAAAAATAAAACTGAAGCTATAACTGCTAGAAAATGTTGACCAACTTAGGACTACTGGTCATGCCTCAGTGTTTTAAGCCTGCTTTTTTCTATGCTTTTATATGTTGCGCTAATAAACAAAAAATATTTTAAAAGCATGAGTAATGCTTAACAGTTATGAAACCTACTTAAAACCCATGGATGTCTTCTGCATTTGCATTCTGTTTTGGAATTTTATTGTTCATTTTTAGGAAGCAGTCAAGCTGCACTTCTAGGTTTCCTCCAGTATCCTGAAGCTCACAATGTAACACTTTCACTTATAAAAAGAGAATGCCAGTATTTAAAAAGTGGTAAGAGCGTTGAAGGACCTCAGGCTTACAAACCTCATATGACTACAAAGTAAAATTAACCAAACATAATAGTAGTCATCTGATATCTACATTTTTGGTATTACTGAATTTTTCACCTTTTTAAAAGATCAAAAATACTTTTATGAAATTATCTATATAACCTTTATACAACTCTCCTTACACTTAAATCACCTAATTTTAACTCAAGAAATATTCTAGTCATACTATCTTCACAAAAAACTATATTCTCTTTTTCTGGGGAACTTTTAAAACGTCTTAAGACAGTCCATACCAGGTAATGAATCTATTTCTTCAATGGATTAGTAGCACATAATACTACTGCCTCTTACCAGCAAAACTCAAAGTCACATCTAACACAGCGATTTTGGGAAAGAGCAGAGGTAATTGTCAAGGGAATTAATTCTTCATTTTCCCTCACCTTTACACTTCATTTACTACTACAAAAAGCAAAATACATTTTATACTATACAAAAATTACTACTGCCCAAGTTTTAACTGCTGAATGTTTGGCAACATGTGGTTCAGTTCTCTCAGAATACGCAAAAAATATTCCTGAAAGTCCCTTGCAGTCCTGGATTAAACTAGGCTTGCTAGAAACCATACAGTGGACCGACTGAAAGAGTGCTGAAGCTTGGAAATCAAGAAAAAAAAAATAACCTAGAAATTCTAAAACATGAGGAGGACAGCTGTTTTAAAATTAGTCTCCTTGTTACGAGCATTATACCAGAAAGAAATAGATTGTCACCACGTGCCAGTGTTAGCTGACATCTGCTATAAGAAAAAAAAAATTACCTCCCAAGTAGGCAGCACAAGCATTTGTTCATTACGTGTTTTGTAAAGGGTGGTCCCTACAGCACAACATTTTAAATAAAGATGCAAATCATTATATCGCTATTCTGAAAGATCTGTAACTTCAACGAGGTTTTAAATAACCCAGGAGGCTTCACTCTTTTTTTCCCCAACTCAATAGACCCACCTGTCAGCTCTGTGAAATTAGCATATAAGAGGTATTGGAAGTTACACACATTCTGAGCATATACTTGTCCTAATTGAAATGGAAAGAGTTATCAAAGTTTCAAAGGTTTATTCAAATCATTCTCATAGCCTAGCTTTGCACATGAAAAACATGTCAGATAACAAAAGCATCTGGCAACAAACTGACTGTTTCTCATTCTGGCATTGTACCCATCACACAGCAAATATTGACTGGCATCACCGCATACAGGACTATTCCAAAAGTGCTGAAGAAAGAAGCTTTGTAAGTTGTGACTGTCTCCTTCTCACAGAAATTCTCCAACATTTATGAAATTCTCTTGTATTGCACAGCTGGTCCCTGGCCATCTCTACCCTCAAATATTTTTTCCAGTACTATCCCTTTCCCAAAATGAAGCTCTGTGCTTTCACAGAACAAACATCAGAGCATTTTAAATTGCTTTAGCACAGGAAAGGAGAACAGCTTTGCATCAAAACTGATGCGGTCACTTACATACAGCAGTCTTGCAACTTTGTACCAGCAACACTGCATGAATCTAATGTCCCATAATAGAAAGGAGACACTATGACATGACAAAAGCAAATATCACTCCTATCACCTTCAAGAAGGAGGATCTGGGATCAGCCATACTTTAGTCCCTGGGAAGGTGATGGAGCAAATAATCTTGGAAACCATTTCCAAAAATATGAAGGACAAGAAGGTGATTGAGAGGGGTACAAATGGATTTACAAACAGGAAATAATGTCTGAGCAACCTGACACCTTGGTGTGTGACTGGAGATGCTCAAAACCCAACTGGACAATGTCCTGGGCAACCTGCTGTAGTTGACCCTGCTTTGAGCAGGTAACTTCTCCTTCAATGATGTCCATGGGTCCCTTCCAAGCTCAAGTGTTCTGTGAATTTTTTTTCCTGTACCTGGGGCTGTGATCCATTTACTGACATCAGTACCAGAGACATCCCAGGCACTCCAAGACACACCACGCTCTGGAGCCCACTGCCACTGAAATCACACCCCAAATATTTTTAAACAGTTTTGACCACATTTGATGTACACATACTGCTTATCCTGTTTTCCCATAAGCTTCCTTCACCACTCACGTTGTCCTTACCTAATCAATTAAACCATCATAACAGCATCTTTCCTCCCACCCCCCACTTTTCAGTCCCCCTGGGTAAAGCATTCTTCTATGTCTGAAGGGAAGGAAAGCAGTGCAAGTCTAAAAAAAACTCTGAAAATTGGCCAAACCCAAACTGTGATGATTTACTTATATCTTAGTTTTCTGCAGAACAGTATAATACGATAGTACACATTTATGTAACGTAAAAGTATTTTCCACATCTCCATTTTAAGATGATTAGGTTTTCTTCTGGGGGAGTTTCTACCTGCCTGGAAGTTGGAAGAGGTACTATTATCTTTTTTATGCAGCTGCTGAATACGGTAAGCAGTGGGTTGGAACAGAGATCAAGTCGAATTAAAGATGGTTTTGGTTTATTCTGGCTTGCAGTATTCAAACTGCACTAGAAAAAAATCAATTATAAAACTAATTACATCTTTAATTGCTTAAACAATCAGCCAGCTGACTTTATGGTGCACTTGATACTGTGCAGGTGCACTTGCAGGTGTTACCTCTGCAATAGGTAAGAGGTACACTGTAGTATCCCAAATTGCACACGGGAGTGCTAGGAGGGCAAAATACCATCGTATCACATACATCCACAAGTACATGGGCAAGTTAACCAAGCTTAATTAGCAAATACAAATCCTTTATTTATACATACATAGCTACTAATCTGCTCTGTCTTCCTGTGAGGGGTATCTAAACTGCTTTATAATCATTCTGGTTCCGAAATTTTTCCTCAAAAAAATTTCCAATTTTTCCTCCAAAACAGGTATTTGCTTTGGACATACAAAATAAATTAGGAAATAGGCACAACTAACAGCGAATCAGGCCCATTATGTTAAAAATGTTCAATCACTTAACCCTTTTGTCTCTTCCCTATATTTCATCAACTTTTAAATAGAAGGAAAGCTGCCATTTTTTAAAAAATTAGAAAGGAAATGAATGACTTTTAAAAATCCCATCTGTGTACAAAACTAAACACTAAATTCACCCAAAATTCACAAATATATTCTGCCT
>NW_015090811.1:3788235-3953299 GCF_001431845.1 Calidris pugnax | reverse complement strand
AAAAAAAAAAAAGGCATATTTTATTTTCGAAGCAAAATTTTCTTCATAAGCAATGACTGCCAGAAAGAAAAGGTCAAAACTGGTAAGATAAAGTGTTTTTAAGCTTCTGAGAATATATAATAAGCTACTGAGAAGTAGAGAGAGAGGTAGGTTATTTGGAAGCGTTTCCCTGTTCTCAGAATAAGAATACATTTAGCAATCAGTGCAAAACAAAGCGAGCACTTAATCCTGCAGCTAGGAAGGAAGGGCCTGATGCTATAGCATTGGAGTGTATAGAGGGCTTGGACTTCTTCTGTTATAGCACAGTCAATTAAAAGATTCCCAAGGCACAGTTTGAGAACAGGAAAAAAAGAAAATATGCTTCCCAGAGGAAAATCTGAGTCAAAGTAGCACCTTTCTTTTGTTTTATCAGTAATATTGTACACTAAGAATTTCAGTGAGTATCTGGAAAAACGTCAGGATCGCTTTAAGAAACTTTGTCAAACTGAAATTTTCCCATTAAAATCTTATTTTATTATTTCCACTTTGAATATAGAGATGCAATGAATACTGTCTTTGTGAGAACTCTCTCAGACACACTAAGAAACCTGCTGAAAACTGCAGTTGAGTTTAAGCTTTAAGCAATGCTTAATTTAAATTGTACATACAAAAAGTTTAAGGAATGAATTTCAAAATATGTAATGAAGTACAGTAAAAATGGTACTTTAACAGGTTAGATTTATGGATTTATCATTTTAGGACTGTTGAATACATCTTGAAAGAAAAAAAAGTATGTAACATGGTAGTAAAAATAGCTTTTGCTCCTTGACTTTTCTTGGAAGATTAACTATGGATAAAATAGTAAAGGAAAGCCACAAGAGATCTGCTATTCGTGTTTTATTTTATTTCTTCTGTGTAGAATGAAGGAAGCAAGTCTGGAAAGGACCTGTAAACTGGCACAGAAGAACAAATCATTGCTGAGGATGATGAAGCAGATAAAGCAGTGCACAGCCGAGGGGATGAACCAGATGAAAACAAAAAACCTCAGGGCATCTCCACATTGAAGTCATAAGAAACATGCAGAGTTGGTCATGGGATAACGTAACTATTGAAACTTGCAAAAAAAGAAATCTGGTATTGAAATATGTTAGCTAAAAAAATCTAAACTTTCAAATAAATTAGTCAGAGGTGATGGAGTTTTCTCTAATTTTAAGTAACTTAAATTATTGTTAGATGAACTGGAACTCAGGTGCTTGCTGCATTAACAAAAGTAACACGTTTTTACACCTGATTCTGAAATTAGTTCTCCAGATTTAACATCATGAATTTAATCAAAATGATCTTAACTCTAAATGACATTTCATCATTGTCACGACTGAGGTGTAAATAGATTTAAAAGCACTTATTAATTACCAAGCTTTCCAGTAGAGTAAACTAAGTCAGGACTTCCATAACTCTCAGGTAATAATATACTGTTGGTAATATCCTGAAGAACTAGTACAGCCACTAGCTCTGCTCTTGTATTAAATCCAACCACAATGTTTTTGAAGGGCATCTTTTAAATAGTACTAATGAATATAAAGGATGTATCCAAGTATACCTAAAAGCTCTGTTTTCTAAACAGAGTTTGAAACTGTACCCTCATATTTACACAAATAATTTTTGATCCTGAAAACAACTATGCTGTACACGAGGTACATTCACAGCTCAGTTATTCAAACACATGGTCTCAGCTGGGGCATTTTTCTAATTGTTAGCCCTGACACTAAAACCCCCAGCAGTTAGGTAAAACAGAACAGTCAAAGGAATTGAAAAAAGATGTGGAGGATGTAATCTATAGCAAGCATTTAACAGAGGGAACATTAAAGTTTTCTTTATCAACGCAAAAATAAAAGGCAGTAGATGATAACTCAAAGAAAAATACTGATGGAAGCATAAGAAAAATGTCCAGGCAGTGGAACATACAAACCACTGGCCTGACATTCTCAGCCCTGCTGTTTTGCCTGACATTTTTCTGAGATAACTGAAGCTTTCCTTCCACAGGTGTCAGGAATTTCCTTCCTCTCTTTAGTCAAAGTAAGCAGCAGAGATGCCCTGAGAATCGAACTTCTTTTCTGGATGAGCGCAGTCAGTCTCTGCAATTAGGATGTAACAGTCTCTAGCTGAGAACAATTTCCTGAATAAAGCTTAGGTTTTGCAAATGACACCTGCAAGATGTTCAACTGCCACCAACCTCCATCAGATCAATGGACTAACGAGTCGTCAGCATTTTTTAGGAAGTACTCCGTAATAATTAGAGCATCTTTATCAATACTGGGAAGAACGATGTTGAAAGGTATTATTAGAAGTTGCAACATATATTGTCTTTTAGAAGTGACTTCTACAGAGTCTGATACAAAGCACAGTAACAAGGAAGGTAGAACCTGAAACAGAAGTAGGCGAGTTTGCTCCACGCTACCTAAATAGATCTCAGCTCTAAGTACCCATTTGTGCTTCTAACCAGCTAATTGGTCTCACAGTCAAATCACCAGAGGCATAACTACTCTCATTAGCACCCATATCCAGTCAGAGATACAATGTATAGGCACAATTACAGTTGTGACAATTCATCTGCAAAAGTGCTCCTTCAAGCCTTAAATCATACTGGGTATTGCTTGGTAAATCCTAATGCAGTTCAGTAGAGGCTCAAAACACACAAGCCTTTTTCTCACTGAAATTTAAGACCACAGACTCTTTCTATTACCTTATTTAAGAGTAAATGTATGAAAAAAATCCATCAGGTTCTAGCTAAAGGGAAATCCATGTTTTTCATATTTGGAACAGAAACAAGCTCACATCAAAATCTAGTCCAGTCCACATTAGTGCCTTAGGTCTGTATGTGGATGTTTTATAGACATTTATTTAAACATTCTGTTTCTTTTATTCCCTCTGCTTTATTCGATTACTCTCTTTGCAGGCTAAGAATTTCAATGTGGGTTTAAATTAAGCCTCAAAAAATGACAGATACAACACATGTTTGAGTTTGAGGCGATTTCTATTATAATAACAACAAAATATGAAACCACTCCAGTTTCGAAACTATAAATATTTTCAGTAAGCTATAACTAGCAAACTTCTAATGGTATCTGTGTCATAAAGGCATCTTTTGGCCACTTTATCTTGGCTATTAGGTGCTCACATCCATAAATGATCCAAGTCTTTAACTTGTTTTAATTAATCAGATAAAGCATTATTGTAATTTCCACTACAGGAAAAAAAAAACACACAAAGAAAACCACCAGAAGCCCAAAAAACTTCAAAGATCACATAGAAGTCCTATTTTTGTGATTGCTTGGTGCATAAGCATTGGTAAGAGACAGCTATACTGTCATAACAGCCCACTCTTACCGTTCTTTATCATAATGGAACTTCCATGGAATGTGATTGGTGTAAGAAACAGATGAACAGAAAATAGGCCTGTTCATGAACCGAGTAAATATAAACCAAAACAAACCTCCTTCAATGTAAAGAAGCAGAATGAAGACTAAGCATGACTGAAGAAAGAATACAATAGCTTCATTTTGGATTTACACTAATCACAGTTCATCTCATTCACTAACAATCTGGTACAACAGCGACAGCCAGTATCAAAAGAAATAAATATCAAAAGAAATAAATATCATTATTATGAATTCTGTCAATCCCATTTTCCATGACAGGTAAGAAACAGGCAACATTAAAATGAAAGGGATATCCTTTAGCTAAAATAATATGCATCCAGATTATCCATCTAATCAAACCTGCACTCCTATGAAAATAACAAAACATCTATGGCATGGTAATGCTTTGTTTTTTCTCTATGAAGTTGAAGGAAAAACTGAGACAAAGAAAAGTATTTTAATAAACATTAAGTCATGTAGAAACAAATCATAAAGAACCTGACCCAAACAGAGCAGACATTAAAATTCAAAAATGATCTCTGCTAGGATCAAAGAGATTTTAACTTAGACATAAGCGTAGATTTGTGTAGCTAAAAATGACTTTATTAAGATTTAAGTTACGAGTTGTAAATCTCTTGCAGTATTTCTACATATGCTTAGGATTTGTAAATCTATTATAGGATTTGCAATTCAGCTTTTCACCTTACAGAGTGAATGAGAGATGTAATTAAATCCTATCTTAAAGCACTGATTCCTAAATCAGGGCTTCCGAGTTCAGAATTCTAGATTCATTGTATAAATCAGAGGATAAACCCAGACTCTAGAAACACAGATGTGTTTTGTCTAAAGAGACGAATTTTTCAGAAAGTCAAAAAATAAAACTGAAGCTATAACTGCTAGAAAATGTTGACCAACTTAGGACTACTGGTCATGCCTCAGTGTTTTAAGCCTGCTTTTTTCTATGCTTTTATATGTTGTGCTAATAAACAAAAATTATTTTAAAAGCATGAGTAATGCTTAACTGTTATGAAACCTACTTAAAATCCATGGATGTTTTCTGCATTTGCATTCTGTTTTGGAATTTTATTGTTCATTTTTAGGAAGCAGTCAAGCTGCACTTTTAGGTTTCCTCCAGTATCCCGAAGCTCACAATGTAACACTTTCACTTATAAAAAGAGAATGTTAGCATTTTAAAAGTGGTAAGAGCATTGAAGGACCTCAGGCTTACAAACCTCATATGACTACAAAGTAAAATTAACCAAACATAATAGTAGTCATCTGATATCTACATTTTTGGTATTACTGAATTTTTCACCTTTTTAAAAGATCAAAAATACTTTTATGAAATTATCTATATAACCTTTATACAACTCTCCTTACACTTAAATCACCTAATTTTAACTCAAGAAATATTCTAGTCATACTATCTTCACAAAAAACTATATTCTCTTTTTCTGGGGAACTTTTAAAACGTCTTAAGACAGTCCATACCAGGTAATGAATCTATTTCTTCAATGGATTAGTAGCACATAATACTACTGCCTCTTACCAGCAAAACTCAAAGTCACATCTAACACAGTGATTTTGGGAAAGAGCAGAGGTAATTGTCAAGGGAATTAATTCTTCATTTTCCCTCACCTTTACACTTCATTTACTACTACAAAAAGCAAAATACATTTTATACTATGCAAAAATTACTACTGCCCAAGTTTTAACTGCTGAATGTTTGGCAACATGTGGTTCAGTTCTCTCAGAATACGCAAAAAATATTCCTGAAAGTCCCTTGCAGTCCTGGATTAAACTAGGCTTGCTAGAAACCATACAGTGGACCGACTGAAAGAGTGCTGAAGCTTGGAAATCAAGAAAAAAAAAATAACCTAGAAATTCTAAAACATGAGGAGGACAGCTGTTTTAAAATTAGTCTCCTTGTTACGAGCATTATACCAGAAAGAAATAGATTGTCACCACGTGCCAGTGTTAGCTGACATCTGCTATAAGAAAAAAAAAATTACCTCCCAAGTAGGCAGCACAAGCATTTGTTCATTACGTGTTTTGTAAAGGGTGGTCCCTACAGCACAACATTTTAAATAAAGATGCAAATCATTATATCGCTATTCTGAAAGATCTGTAACTTCAACGAGGTTTTAAATAACCCAGGAGGCTTCACTCTTTTTTTCCCCAACTCAATAGACCCACCTGTCAGCTCTGTGAAATTAGCATATAAGAGGTATTGGAAGTTACACACATTCTGAGCATATACTTGTCCTAATTGAAATGGAAAGAGTTATCAAAGTTTCAAAGGTTTATTCAAATCATTCTCATAGCCTAGTTTTGCACATGAAAAACATGTCAGATAACAAAAGCATCTGGCAACAAACTGACTGTTTCTCATTCTGGCATTGTACCCATCACACAGCAAATATTGACTGGCATCACCGCATACAGGACTATTCCAAAAGTGCTGAAGAAAGAAGCTTTGTAAGTTGTGACTGTCTCCTTCTCACAGAAATTCTCCAACATTTATGAAATTCTCTTGTATTGCACAGCTGGTCCCTGGCCATCTCTACCCTCAAATATTTTTTCCAGTACTATCCCTTTCCCAAAATGAAGCTCTGTGCTTTCACAGAACAAACATCAGAGCATTTTAAATTGCTTTAGCACAGGAAAGGAGAACAGCTTTGCATCAAAACTGATGCGGTCACTTACATACAGCAGTCTTGCAACTTTGTACCAGCAACACTGCATGAATCTAATGTCCCATAATAGAAAGGAGACACTATGACATGACAAAAGCAAATATCACTCCTATCACCTTCAAGAAGGAGGATCTGGGATCAGCCATACTTTAGTCCCTGGGAAGGTGATGGAGCAAATAATCTTGGAAACCATTTCCAAAAATATGAAGGACAAGAAGGTGATTGAGAGGGGTACAAATGGATTTACAAACAGGAAATAATGTCTGAGCAACCTGACACCTTGGTGTGTGACTGGAGATGCTCAAAACCCAACTGGACAATGTCCTGGGCAACCTGCTGTAGTTGACCCTGCTTTGAGCAGGTAACTTCTCCTTCAATGATGTCCATGGGTCCCTTCCAAGCTCAAGTGTTCTGTGAATTTTTTTTCCTATACCTGGGGCTGTGATCCATTTACTGACATCAGTACCAGAGACATCCCAGGCACTCCAAGACACACCACGCTCTGGAGCCCACTGCCACTGAAATCACACCCCAAATATTTTTAAACAGTTTTGACCACATTTGATGTACACATACTGCTTATCCTGTTTTCCCATAAGCTTCCTTCACCACTCACGTTGTCCTTACCTAATCAATTAAACCATCATAACAGCATCTTTCCTCCCACCCCCCACTTTTCAGTCCCCCTGGGTAAAGCATTCTTCTATGTCTGAAGGGAAGGAAAGCAGTGCAAGTCTAAAAAAAACTCTGAAAATTGGCCAAACCCAAACTGTGATGATTTACTTATATCTTAGTTTTCTGCAGAACAGTATAATACGATAGTACACATTTATGTAACGTAAAAGTATTTTCCACATCTCCATTTTAAGATGATTAGGTTTTCTTCTGGGGGAGTTTCTACCTGCCTGGAAGTTGGAAGAGGTACTATTATCTTTTTTATGCAGCTGCTGAATACGGTAAGCAGTGGGTTGGAACAGAGATCAAGTCGAATTAAAGATGGTTTTGGTTTATTCTGGCTTGCAGTATTCAAACTGCACTAGAAAAAAATCAATTATAAAACTAATTACATCTTTAATTGCTTAAACAATCAGCCAGCTGACTTTATGGTGCACTTGATACTGTGCAGGTGCACTTGCAGGTGTTACCTCTGCAATAGGTAAGAGGTACACTGTAGTATCCCAAATTGCACACGGGAGTGCTAGGAGGGCAAAATACCATCGTATCACATACATCCACAAGTACATGGGCAAGTTAACCAAGCTTAATTAGCAAATACAAATCCTTTATTTATACATACATAGCTACTAATCTGCTCTGTCTTCCTGTGAGGGGTATCTAAACTGCTTTATAATCATTCTGGTTCCGAAATTTTTCCTCAAAAAAATTTCCAATTTTTCCTCCAAAACAGGTATTTGCTTTGGACATACAAAATAAATTAGGAAATAGGCACAACTAACAGCGAATCAGGCCCATTATGTTAAAAATGTTCACTCACTTAACCCTTTTGTCTCTTCCCTATATTTCATCAACTTTTAAATAGAAGGAAAGCTGCCATTTTTTAAAAAATTAGAAAGGAAATGAATGACTTTTAAAAATCCCATCTGTGTACAAAACCCTTTTGTCTCTTCCCTATATTTCATCAACATTTAAACAGAAGACATCGTTTTTTTTAAAAATTAGAAAGGAAATTAAGGGCTTTTAAAAATCCCCTGTCTGTGTACAAAGCTAAACACTAAATTCACCCAAAATTCACAAATATATTCTGCCTCCCAGCATTTCTTTTAAATGAATTTAAGTCTTCACTGAAAAATTATCACCCAGTTTTAAATCTAAGCTGCCTGAACAGTCATATTAAGAGAGAACCTTTTCAGTGTTGATGAGCATCATTTTTCAGAACGTACAATGTATCACCTGAAATGGAAGGTGGTGATAATTATCGTCAACTATTAGAAACATAGGGAAAAATAGGCGCAGGACACTGATGTTGGTTTACTGTAATACCATAAGCAGAGTTTTGGAGTCTTCAAAAAGAAGATCGCTCAAGAGGTAACCACCTGCTTTTCTAAGCCCTTTCTGGATGCCCAAACGCCTGTTTGCTTGCAGTGGGCAGATGTCATCACCAACTCAATATCGGTCTAAGCAAGAGCTTCACTTGCAGAGAGCAAAGAAATGTTTTTGCAGGCTGCAATTAGCAAAAACCTGAAAGTGACCATATTGGGTTGCTATTTCTATGCGTGTTTTTGCTATAAACTCACATTTCATGTACAAATACTGCTGCACTTTCCTGCCTATCTCCTAGACAGTGCTGGATGAAAAAAACCTCAAGTAACATTAGCTTAATTGGGTTCTGAAAGAACACAACCCCCGCCTGAAACACAATGAAGCAACTGGGAAAGGCTGTGAAAGACAGAGGATAAGAAGAAACCACAGCAACGTGCAGAGAAGGGCGTTAAGTAGCAAATAACTGGCAACAGAGCAAGTGGTCCATAAAATTAGACTCTAGCTGACAGTTCGGAGCTAAGCTGCTTCTTAAAATGGATCATTATATATTGCTACAGGAGAAAATGCACAACTATTCATCCCTCTACCTTTGTGAACAAAAGTAATTCCTTTCCTCGTACACTCATACACATAAATCATACACATAAATGTTTCCTCAATATGCTGTCGTGGATCTCATCTACTTCTTAACACCATTCCCATGTACAACCAGGAGCTGGGCAAGGGAGTGCTCCCAACACCCTCTGATGCTGTAAAAACACTCCCCATTCCAGATTCTTATGAAAAGACAATTGATTTCAGCCAGAGTCTGCAGACACCCAGGTTTCTGTAGCAGATTGCAATCCACCATATCGGACTTACTGCCATATATCATGTTTGCTGTTTCATGAGCACATAATAAATTAGCTCACTTGCATACATTACATTGAGCTGAAGTATCATGTCAGTAAAGCTATAGCAGGATTACTTTCAACCATGGTTGCACAAAAGATGTAAATATGGTAAACTCACTTGTGAGTTGAGTAGCTTCAAAAATTTTATCTGGACACCATTTAAAATGCTATTTTTGCTGGACAACGAGAGACAAAGTGGCTTCGCTGGAAAATGTTCTGTAGGGAGTCAAGGCTGTTTAATAGTTTGAAGCTGTCTGAAAAGTCAAAAAAACTGAGGAGTCCTCTCCAATTTCTGAGATATTGGAAAGTATTTAGGCAGTATGTTGTCTACTGAGCTAATTCTGCAGCACAGGAAAGACTGTTTTATTGTTTTTCAAACAGTTTGGGGTTGACCACTTGTATATTTCACTATTCTCTTAAATTACCATTTTTAAAAATAATTTACTGTTTGAAATTGAAAAAAGTTTTGATCATAGGGTTCAGTATGGCATTTGCAAGAGTCAAACCACACAAACTAGCAAACTATTGTAGTACCATTGGCAGTAATTTGTCCCCTCCTCTTCTAATACTCTAATTGACAAAATCACCCTATTTTCAATTCAAATTTGGTTCCTCCCCCCAAGATAAGATCATTGACAGTTTAACAGAAGATAAAATGATATCTGATATACAATACAGAGGTTCACACACTTCAACCTGTGAGGTTAAAATATCTTGATGTCAAACTGATTTTCACAGTTTTAAGCAGATGCAACACCAATTGAAAGCCAGGAGGAAAAACTAAAAAAACACAGAACACAAAAACTCAGAGCATGTAAGTTTGGTACTTAAATACAAATTTAGCTGCTTTACTGTATCCTGCAATATCTGAAGAGGCAGATCCTGGATTAGGATACCTTTTGAACCCTTAGTGCTAGAGATACTATTGAAAATCAGCTAAAATTATTACTTACCGTGCTTACTATTCAAAAGCCACTATTTTCTAGAGATTTACCTCTCTGTTGCATTAGCACAGATTTTTTTAACACAGAAAATAACACAGTATATCACATAGAGCAGCATAGTTGGTAATGATAAAGTGTGGGGGGTTTTTGTACCGCAACCACTAAAATTATGTCATAAGTGAAAAATAAAATGATCAAGACTGTATGTAAACATATATACACACTCCACTAAATTAAAATAGGGCACTGTAAAGTTTTCTTTCTCTCCAGCTTCAGTCTGCCTGTAAGTTTTCTTTCTCTCCAGCTTCAGTCTGCCCATAAGAAGAATAAAACAAAACAAAAAAAACCCCAGCAGTCTGAACATAGACAATCATTTTACAGCAAGTTATCTTTGTATTTCATTTATCTCCTGTTAATGGCAGAAGGTAAATACAAATTCTGGAAAAAAAAATATTCCCAAACAAAAAAAAAAGACATAGACAATCATTTTACACCAAGTTATATTTGTATTTCATTTATCTGCTGTTAATGGCAGAAGGTAAACACAAATTCTGGAAAAAAAAAAAAAAAAATTGTCCCAGGATCATTTCCACAGCTGCAAAGGGAAGCACAGAAAAAGTATCTGTTTAGCTGTGCTTTGTTCTTTAATAGAACAGACCAACCAAGGCTGAGGACATCTTGTAAAAAGTCATGATGATTTATAACAAAACATTTTAGAACATATGTTGCATATGCATGTTAAAACTGTTACACAACATTCTATTTTCTAGCTAACTTCTGCTCAGCTGCTTGCTTCAGAGGAGTGCAATATCATGGAATAAAGGATAGTAAGGACAAACTCAGATATGAGGCATGAAGCACATAAACATACAGAATTCCCCCTACTCAACAAGATAGCTCATTGGTCAAGGTAAGGACAGGGAAAGCACTTACCATCATGGGCAAAACAATGTCAACTACTGCCAATTAGAACACATTTGGATAGTAAGAAACAAAACCAAAAAGACTAAACTTAACTATGTTTTCAGAGGCACCACCAAGCTCACTGATGGGCTCAGCCGTGGCCTGCAGTGGACCAACACCTCACCAATTCCTCATCTGCCTTGTCCCTTCTTCTGAAATCAAAGCCAATTAGCAATGTTTGAGGAACCGTCAATTCCTCTGCCTGAATAAAGTTCACAGTTCTAGGGACAATGCTTTTTCTCTGTGTTACTGATCTTTTTTCACCTTGTATTATGGCCATATGACTAGCTGTTAACAACAACCCGAAGCATGCACTACTCCAAATATACCGTTTGGCCTTACTGTTACAACCTCTGCACAACAATCCTCTAAAACAACATTATACTTGGAACTCCAGCTGATAGCAAAAGATTGTATATTACAGCTGTTATAGTTCAGCATTTTTAAGCTCACAGTATTTTCTATGATGCTGTCTGAATTCTTCATGAAGTAATTTCTATTCCATCACTGCACAGATAGGGATTCTATTATGAGGTACCTTATCTCAGGGACAGGGTTCTTAAATGCTTATCCCAATGCCACTTTTCCATTTACATACTACGACTGACAAATAGGTTCCATCCATATTTTTGTTTACTGACCCATTTCCTGTGTGGAAACAAATTTGATTTAAAACAGCCCTGAAGTATAGCAATGGAGAAATCTAATGTGTCTCTGCCATACAAAGGTAGCTGAAAGGAAGCGCAGCACTCAAAAAGACAAAATATAAGAAACAAGTAGATGGCACAAGTCACTCAAGTCTTATGCTATTCTTCTAAACTTTATTTTCAGGACAATTTTTGCCACATAAGTCTCTCCCTCTCAAACTAAACTTTATTTTCAGGACAATTTTTGCCACATAAGTCTCTTATCTCCCTCTCAAGCTTCTTAATCCCATATGTTTAATTCCTTGAGTACCACCCACTGGATCTGTTTCAAAAAGCAGGAAGATAGAAGAGATATTTCTAAAAATGGAGGATACTAGTCTTCAGCAATCAGACTCAGGAAGACAGAATTAATGCTCACAAAGGCTCATATGATTGTTTCAGGACTGATACAACATAGGATTGGGACAGTCTTAAGAACAGAAGAATTAAATTATCAAATAAAGCTGCAGAA
Source organism: Calidris pugnax (assembly GCF_001431845.1). Classification (NCBI taxonomy): domain Eukaryota; kingdom Metazoa; phylum Chordata; class Aves; order Charadriiformes; family Scolopacidae; genus Calidris; species Calidris pugnax. The sequence goes on along the minus strand of NW_015090811.1, from coordinate 3,941,246 downwards.
ACTTTTACATAACTGCTGCTGACTTCCCTTTCCACATCATTACTTTATTCCCTTTATTAAACAGAGATCAAAAAAAACATTCCACTTATAGATAGCTCCATCCTCAAGCTATTTCTGTACATTCTAAAACAATTCATATGCAGAAGCACAGCACTTAATCTTCATGAAACAGAAGATTTGAGCCAAAACTTCATGAGATCTCCAAAGTTCTCTCTGCACTACTACATAAACCCCATTTTAAAATGTTGTCAACTTTAAGAAGAAACACACAAATATTATTATTTCCTGAGGACTTTTTTCCTAGGAAAAAACCTGAAGCAGTCCAATACTCTGACACCCCAGAGAAATTTGTTTGCAGACTAGAAGAATGTTTCCTACCTTTTATTTACCTAGTTTAAGCCTAACTTTGGATCAATCATCTTGCTAGGAATTTCCCAGTAAAAGGGAAAATGGTGCTAGAGCGGTCCCTGTAATAGTAACAGTTCTTTTGGCAATGTTTGAAGTGCAGATGGTGTCCAAGATATGCCAATAACTTAAGCAGGAGCTTCCAATAAAATCTCTTGTAGTGCATGTTGTAATCTGTGAATCAAAGTGATAGGGGCAACCCTAGGTATTTGGCACTTTTATTCTACATGTAGTTGGTTTAACAACCTTATATGCAGGCACATCCCTCAGGCAAACGTCTGCACTCCAAACACATTTGTATTGTCCCAGGCATAAGTCACCTCTAACCAAATTGATTCATAGTCTCCAGAAAAGAAAATCATCATCAGAAACACAGAAATTACTTCCATCTGATCTACCTTGCAGTGACAGAACCGTAAAAAAACATTTCCTCAAGTGTTCCTTTGAGCTCTTTCCAGCTCATTATTGCATTCAATGGCCAAAATTAAATGATTTTAGGAACATGAAATGTTCCTAAATGATGATTCCTGCTTATGAATGTTGCTCAGAGATTTAAAACCACACAAATGGTTCTACTAGAAACAATCCATGTATTTACAAGGATATCACCATTTTCCATATAATTAAGCTTCTTTTTCTCAAACAGGAGATTGGAATACACACTGCTGATGAGATCATTTACTGACAGAAAACCAACACATAAGGTTTAGACACTGAAGTGGCATCTTCATGTTGGTGTATCTATTTTAATTAGCTTTACTTTTCATGTAGAGTAACTAAAACATTAAGAAGTCAGCCAGACAGATAAGCAAAGAACTGTTTTTCAAATAGCTCCATGAAATGAGCAAGAATAAAACTTGAAGAGTGTTATATTTACCTCTGTAGCTCCCAGGGCACTTTTAAGAACACTGGGTCAGGTACACTGAGACACTGAGAAAATGTGCAATTTCTTTCCCACTGAGCTGTCAAGGCATTCATGCTGTGAATAGCTAACACCCTTCTTTGACAACGAGGCAAATATTTCTATTTTCTGCCATTCTAGTCATGAAGTATCTCAGCGTCGCCTCAGCTGATTTAGTGCCAATTCAAGTCAGACTTTAGATGTCTGAGGTAGTAACCGGACCAAATATTCTTGATGAAGCCTTGTCACAAACTCACAGACTGCTGCTTAATACATTTCCAAATAGTTAGATAGTAAAAAAAGGTTGTAAAGTTGAAAAGGCAGCTGAGAAGCAGAACACACATTCACTGAACTGCCAGAATGGAGATTTAAGTAGTGCATACAAGTCAAACGTACTGCTGCTTCTATTTATTCTTAGCATAGATTTAAAAAAAAAAAAAACAACCTCTTAAACTTTTAAAAGACTATGTAATTCCTTAAAATCAATTCTTTTCCATACTTTGAAAATTTATGTGTTTAGAGAAGCATAACTGATAACGAAGTCTATCCAGGCAGAACTGAAACAAGGCTAAACGAACGCATACTATTCAAACGATAATTACACAAAGATAAGATAAACATTATTTTTTCTTAAATCTTTTCAAATATAAACTTCTGCACCTATTGACCAGCAGTTTTTATTACCAATACCATAAAAGTGGAAGATAGAATGAAGGTAAAAAAATATTTCTTTCAGTGGAGACAGGTCCTATGGAACTGGCTCAGAAACCACTGGATTAGTACTTCACAGCTTTTTTTTTTTTTCATGGGCTAAGAATGAGCAGGCAGGAATAATGGTTCAGTGCGTGAATAAACAAATACAAAAAGCAACAAAATAAATTCTTTAGAATAGAGATTCTGTGCCAAGACTTTAGAGTATATCCCTTATATGAGTATGACTTGAGCAGCACTTACCAATACTGGCATAACCAGGTGTGGATGGATCTCCCCCGCTGTTCAAGGACACCATAAAAGCTTTATCAGCAAGGTCTGTCTTTGGTAAGTCACAAGGATCAACGTAAAGAAGAACACCACCAAACCCTGCATCTTCTAACAGAGAAAGCTGAGGGAGCAAAACAACATAGGTGACTATTAACAAAAATTACGTGAGAACACATTATTTATTTTAATTACTGTTGAGATGGAAGCTTTACCATCAGGCTCTCGCCATACTTTGCTACGTACAAACAGAATAGAGACAAGTGCAGCTCCAAACTGCTTCTAATATTAATACAGCAGCAAATCTTTGAAAAGACAAATCAAAACGCCAAAAACTAATTCAATATCATGTTTCCCAATTCATGTCAGAAGCTACTTTCAAGGCTTTATGAACACCCCAGCTTGAGTTGGTAACTGTAATTAGCCTTTCCAAAATTCCATAGATCTGGGGCAGCAAATTAGGCAAACTTCCCCAGAGTAAAGGACAAAAGCATCCCTGCACCATAACTTGTAGCATTCTATAGATCAATTGTGACTGAAAAACCTCAGGTTTTCGCCTTCATAAAGGACTAAAAATAAAATTTAGAATGTATTCAGACCTCAAATGTAATGCAGAAACAAAAATTTCCAAAATGGTAGGTTTGTTTATTATTATATTGTTCTGTTTCCAATTTATGTTCGTATTCAGCTATTCAGCCAGGATTTGATTGCACAATAAAAGGGGTGGGGACACCACAGCAGAAGCAGGATGCACCGTTACTCCATGATGTAACAACCAGTATTTAAAATAACCATTGTCTTTGCTTTTCCTGCATCCATACCCAGTATCTTTTTATTCATCTCTAGTCTTATTTAATAGCGTAGAAGACAGGAAACGCAGATGCAGTATGTTCTGGTTTTTTTTAAGGGAGTTTTAAAAACTTTGTAGTTAACAACAATCACTATTAAATTCCTCTGTTTCACTGAGAGAAGGTAACTACACAGTTGTTATTCACAAAGAGCAGCAACCACTGCTGCCATGGCTACAATCTCTAGTAAGAAGTCGTGTTGTACATGTGAAATTATAAAATAGCCTTCAGATTTCAGCTAGAATTGCTGCTTTTTAACTTTCCAACAGTGACATCACAACTATGCCAACACTAAATGAGCATTATTGCTTCCATTTTCATCTTAAATAACTCAAGGCCTTAACAACCACAAAGTGCCCTAGCACAAAGAATCTGAGAAAGGTACTGAATATTTTTTTCACAAGGCTATAGATTGTAGACTAAGTCTCTCAGGTAAACTGGCACACACCTACTCGATGGATTATTTTAGATTGTAAAACCATCAGCAGATTCTGGTCCTGATAGTTTTGGGTGTATCCCTCCTCCCTCTCCCAAAGCCACAAACATCTCAAGAATAAAATGGAAACAGCAGAACCCTTCACAGGAAAACAGATGCTGGTGCCACTGTTAACCCTTTCCTTGTTTACGGCTGCTTAAATCCTCAGTTTTTAAAGTTACTTAAAAAAAACAGTAACTCTTTCAATACAGTATATTAATTCACCCCATAAAACATTCTGGACTCAGTTTAATGTAATATGAGACACGTTGCTTTATCAAAGGCTCTGTCATGTAACTGGGGACAGATTAGCTTTGTAAGCTCTACACACCATAAGGCACCATTAAAACACCTTTTTAAGAAGAAGTGTGTGAAGCAGAGAAAAGACACATCTTCATTTTAAGTAGTGATTAGTGATTTTTGGAGGCCTTTATTTTACTTGGGGAGATTCCTATAAAGCCTGAATGTAAAGTGCAATAACTATATCAGCATTTAGATACATTAAGAAGGTATACTAGTAACACATTGAAGTTTCTGGACAGGAAAGCAAGACAACTGATCTGGAAGAGTAAACAAAAGCAGTTCTTTAAACAGGCAGATTTCATGATCAACTGACGAGGTGCATCACAACACACTATAGTCCTAAAAGTGATAGTTAATAGTGATTATGAATACATCAGAAAAAATAGACGATGCAGGTAACTGTGGACTCTATCGACATACTAATCATATATCAAAGTATCTCATTAGCAATTCTTCCCACTCTGTTTGCAAGAGGTCCCAAAATACTGCCAAACCTTCTGAGACTCGCTGTGCCACTGTCTAAACAGTTCTCCATCCTTGTGAAACCCCTCTGGAGTCATTCATGTTACACAGTGTCAGCATTGAGGTTCATCTTACTCTCTCTCTCCTGCTGAAGGTCATCCCTTCTCTCTCCCTCCTACCCCCCTCCAAAATAATAATGGCTATGCTTTATAAAGTACAATACCAGCCCCATTACTGAAATATACAGCCTCTGTAAGACTTCTTTACTCTGCTTTCTATGCTTGTCCATTTATGTGTCCATTTATCCACAGTAATGATAGAACCACTGATTAGTTGGCACAAAAGACTTATTTCACAGGAGGAAATATCTTGGTGTATTCCTGCAAGTTTAGTGAAAATGGGATATTGAGTCAACAAGAGGCAGATCCTGCTAATGCACTACACTGAGAAGGCATTAATAAAATCTGGAGAGCTTACCCCTTAATGGAAGGGGGAAAAAACATATAAGAAATCACAAGAGACAGAGTGACAGATGGATAAGAATATAGAAACTTGGACCACAAATTAGACACCACAAAATCTTATCTCAAGAAACAAAGCCACGAAAAACCTGTTCACTAACCACTGGAACACCTTGTTCATTTATCAAATGATACATTATGTAAGATGATGCAGTTCAGCACAGGACATATTGGCTTACATTTCTATATAATACATGACTGTCAGCATGGAAGGTTCTATCCTTACGCAAAACAAGTAGCACTAACCCTGTGCCCGCAAAAGCTAATTTAAAATACAGCAACTCTCAAATGCATTTCCCCATTTGGATATACATCAACCAGAGCTTTTTAGCATGTGATAAATCAAACTCTAGCGCTGGAAAAAAAATGAACCAGATCTCTTAATTTTCTTATAGGTTCCAGCCTGTTACATTTTACTTCTCAATACCAGGTTCAATAAAAATCCAGTGACATTCTCTTATTAGATCAAATTCTGCTTTCAACTGTATTTCATAAGCCTTCAGCCTTTCCATCATTACACAATGGTTAAAATGTATCAGTAAATAAAACCATATGAAGTAGCTTCACAATGGTATTTAAGATTTCTGTTTTGCCTAGTTATCATGTACTTTCAATACTAGTATAATTTAAGAGACCTCTAGCACACCATGCTGTCTTAAGCCAAAAGTGCCTCAAAATGTAGTTTTCAACTTCAGAAGGCATTCACGTGCATGTATTTCACAGTACTACTGAAAGTGCAGATCTTGGCTGTATCCTCACTCCTGTACACAGATACTCACATGAATAGACACTATCAGGCTGTTCACCGAACCTATTTGCATGTTTTTAAGGTCTTTCTACTGTGTCACCACAACTGGCAGAAAGAGGCTCCTGTATTAACCAGAATCAAAGCAATTACGCCATACACTAGGATTCTGACTGTTGTCAGTACCAAGAAGATTATATACTCATCCTCTGTGAATTTCCTTGTATGAAAACCTTGACATTTCAGTCACAACTGAAAGTTGCAGTAATTAAAAAGGAACTGAGAGGCTCTGGAGAAAGGCTCCTTTGGTATACCAACCTTCACCACTAAAGCTTTAAGTGGTAAATTAAGTAAGCATTTCTCTTCTTTCTTAACTATTATAACCACATTATTGTTAAAAAAAAAAAAAAAGTATATCAAAGTATGTCTGTATCTGGCAAAATAACAGAACCCTAAATAAAGGGATTACGCATGCTATAGCTACAGGCACTTAAAGAATGCTTAAGCATGGGATTTTTTTAGGCTTAATGGAGCTGTTTGCACTCCTTAAATCTGCACACAAAATTACAAAAATGGTATTTTACACAATGTCTGCATTACTGCAAATCACACCACCGTTCATTAGACACAAAGGCCTTTAATTGACAACTACTGACAGTACAGCAAAACTCATACTAGATCATGCTATTATTCTAGCATATGACTTCATCATAGAACTTCAGGCCCAGGTTTCCTCTTCCTAAAGCCAGATTCACAATCGCACTCTTTATTGCAAGTCCGTTCAGGTGCTAACACTGTGAAAACTGGACATAATGCATTCATAAAATAAAAACTATATGGATATTCTGCCTTATGTGTTATTTACTTGTATATAATTTTCACCCCCTCTTCTCTGCTCCTTCTAGGTAACCCACACAAAAACGCATGCAGAATTTTATATTCAAGGTCATAACACATATGGATCATCGAAACAAAAAACATTTTAAAGAAGAAAAACTAATCAGAAGAGCAAACAATACAATACATACAATGATATTTCAGAGGGAGAAAGAAAATGTCTCAAAGATATATGACAAAATACACCTATGACTCTCTCTTTAAAATCAAACATATTCATAAAAATGTGTAAAAGCTCTATCTCCTATTGTCATCACACTTCAGTGCAATGATCAGCATTAATTAGAAAAATAACAGTAACCAGTTTTTAACTACTGCATTTTTCAATTCGTAGTGCAACATGCAAAAGACACGGTTCATTATTCTGAGACACAGCTTTACTAGCTGGACAGGCTACAAGTTATTAATTACTCTTTTCTACTGAAGTCCCAATTAAAATCATGATGCTCTGAAAGGAACTCCCATCTCATTTTACTAATTGGCAGTACGTAAAATTACCAAGCAAGGGGAAAGTGCCATTTAAACTGTTGGAAGACCTCACTGACATAACATCTTTTTATTTCTGGAACAGATTGCTTGAGTAGAAAAATAAGACTTTGCATACTGCAGATTTAATTAGATGCCACTGTCCTCTCAATTACCTGCTATAATACAGGGTACTTGGAAGATACAATGGTACCACAAACAAGACTCTAGGCAGAAAAAAAACACACCTAGAAACACATATCTACATTTTTATACAACTCTTCCAAGTTTCATATTTTTAAACAAGTAACAAAGGTCCGTTTTGGGCTTCAGCTTAATTTTTCGATACTACACTTAATGTTTAGACACCCAGATTTCCCATCACAGAGATCTAGGGACAGTTTTCAAGAGAAGAATTCTGTAGCAAAACACTATCTGAAGAGATTTTGGCTTTTGCTGTTCAGACCTCAAGGCGCTGCACTGAGACAGTAAAAGAGATGGAGGACACAGTCAGTTTAATGGCTGACTACATGGGGATGATGAAAAGAAACACATCTTCCCTATTCAGCTCAAACGCTGTCCTTGTCTAAGGAATGACACTATTTCTATATTGAACAAACAGGACTGGGAAAAGGATTAAGCTGCATAAAACTTCAAAAAGCGAGAAATGCAGACGATGGTGATCTCATAAATGACAGGCTATGCTCAAACAGGTTTTACAAGGCGGAAAACATATTGCATTGGAATTAAACGAACTATTCCTGTCTTGCAGTGCCATATATGCGAACAACACAAAATCAAATACTTGCTTTGCATCATGCCAAGACCTTAAAAGGTTGTTATACTTACTATCAGAAACATGATAATATGAAGTACATTTATTTATAGAATCTGGTCTGACACACATACCTAAGATATTTTCAAAACACTTTTATTAATCACTTTACAAACGGAAATTGTCAATCCCAAAGTTAAGTTTTCAGGATTTTATCTTTTTTATATCTAAAAATGATTTCTGAGGAGAGATTTCCCTCTTGTATTTTCTGGATGTCCTATAGCATGTGGGAGGAAAAACAGGAGGGAAGGGTAAGAAACCTTAGAAAGTGAATCATAAGAAATCCGAGTGACAGGGCTGTATGAGTAAGAGCTACATCATACATAAATTTACCATCAGTTGTACACCAACCAGCCAAAAAAAATCCAAACACAACAACAACATGTTCTCAGGTCCCACATGTTCTAATGATGACAGCCTGAATTCCTGCTGGAAATTATTCCCCATAGCTTGGGATGCTGTTTCTGACAGAGCCAGGCTTAACTTTCCTATGAGCTAGGCTGTATTCAAAAGCCACAGAATGGCCACCTTGTCTAGAGCACCTGCATTTTGTAAAGAAGCCCAGCAGCAGTGTCTGAACACGGATCTGACAGTATATAGCTACAAAACAAAAGAAAAAGGAAAGCAAAGAAAATGCAAGCCAGGCAGTCAGTCAGCACTGGGAATCACAGTACACATGCAAAGAGCAGCAGCTTATACAGTGCAAAGCTGAGAGAAACTCACACCAACAAAAGGAATAAAGTACTGAATAAATCAGAGCTACCATAAACTGGCAGAATTCAAGAGTTTCCATGCGCTCATGTATAATGCTCAATCACAATTCAGCCTGTTTTCTACTAGTTTGACTGGAAATCTAGGCTCTAGCCTCTGGACAGCCGTAGTAGTTGAGGAATAAACCTCTTGAGAGCTTTTTCCCCCACCACCTCCAAACCAAAAAGCAGTTTGGTTTAATCCTGTAATCCTTGCACAGCAAAATTTAGAATGTCATAGTCCTGAATGAGGTATTAAGCTTATAAAGAACTGAATGTTTTGTCCCATACTTTTTCCCGTTTGCTGTCTGCTCATCTTCTATACAGTTTTATCAAAGAAAAGTAATTTGTTACACATCGGCAGTTTTTAAAAATGGAATTTTTCACAATAGGCTACTTGGACAATTAAACATAAGCCAGATATACTGCCAGCTCCCTGCACTGGATTTTAGGAACTTTTAATACAAATTGAGTGCATATTTTATTGCCAGATCTTGCTTACCACTGCTAAGAAATTCACAACATTCAATCTAATTAAAAATGAAATTGAACTACAATTCCCTAGAAACAAGGGCTGATTGGACTCAATAAGCTTTACTTAATTTATTTCAGAAACAAAATAATTGAATTGCTTACAGTCCAGAAAAAATGCTTCATTATTTGATGAGTATATAATACAAAGCCTTTCATATTGCTGGTGCATTCCTACATCTTCAGGAAATACTACTCACTTTTAAATAAGCATGTAGAGGAGGACTCTCTGGATAATGAGTATCATTAAATATTCAGTAAACATTAAAAAGAAAAAATAAACAGACTGGATGAATGTCCAGATGAGCAACCTCCAAAAAGCCAATAGCATTTCCTTGTTCATACTGAAACTGTTGATTCTGATCATGTTTATGGTTATTTCAGTCTATGTTTAGACTCTATTAGAGAGAATAGTGCTGAAGATCCATCATACAAAAAACAATTACACAAAGATACAATTATAAACTTGGTAAATCATCAGGAATAAACTGATTAGACCCTTAGTTGTATTATATGCATTCTACCGAACTTTTAATCCAAAAATCCACCAAACAGCCAATACAGTCACAGGCCTGAGACAAATTTGCCAATTTCCCCTTCCTTTTTTTTTGATATTTGTTTTCCTACTAGACAGATGAAGCAATGACACCAGATGCAATTTACAAATACTGTCCCAGCACGGGGCACTGCTCAGAGAGAAAGCCATGGACATCACCAAGCCGTAACTCTCTCAGGGCACAAAACCCACAGGTTTTCTTCGGTGAAGAGGCTGCAATCTCACTGTTCCAGCAGCCACCACCCTGTTCCTCACCATCATTTAGGGCCCTCAGTCTCTGCTCCAAGGAGGTCTCAGATCTCTGCAGCCCATTTCTCCTCACCACTTCTGAACCCAACTGCAAGCTCCCAGCCAGGAGACACCCCAACCGTGAAAAAACTTATTGCAGACCAACTTTTAGTGCCAGCTTGGTTGCATACAGCAGCACCTGGCTTCACTTTGGATCTCTTGCAATGGTACCACTGAACCACCTCGTGGCTCGCACTGAGGGTAGGACGTGTGGAAGGCCATTGCTTCCTTTGCATGTTGCCACACTGGGTTTCTTGAACCCAAAACCTTCCCAGAGCACTGTGGCACCTTGCTATGGCAAATATGTTTTCCTTTACATTGAATGAGCAGCCCTTGCCTTGCAGACCTGCCACGAGGCAGCCCACCACCACCAGCAGCAGCAGTTCCCGCCCAGCACCTCCTGAGAGGTTCCACCGCCCCTTCTGGAAGCTTCTGGGTTGCCAGGCAGATTAACCAGAGCAGCACATGGCTCAGCCAATCCCACTCGTGCTGGGGGTGAGGTGTTTCCTGATTGGTTCACTCAAACCTGTGGGCTCTCACTCCTCCTGGCCTGGGCCCAAGGCTGCCTGGTCTCCCTCAGGCCAGGGCCGCCATTGTTCTTGCTTTAGGAAAACGTATTTGGCCTGCATTGTTTTTTCTCTCCTTGTTTTCTGCTAAGCGTAGCAATAACGACACACTAACAATGCTGTTAAACAGGGAGAGGTCAGACTGCAGTAGTCTAAGCCTTTTAACAAACCGATGGGCGGGCTCCCACTCTGCGCTAATGCAGAGGACAGGGCCTGAGCTCCCTTCAGACGCGGTGGCAGCTCCTATTTTTAGCTCTTTAGTTACAAATTGAACCCTGAAGTGTCATCCAAAAGACCAGTTCACGAATGGTACTACTTTATACTCAGTAAATACCACCACAAATAAAGGGCAAATAGGTGCATTAAAGGGCTTTTACCTGCCACTACAGTAAGAGCTATTAAATATATCATGCGTCGATTTAAAATTGTTGCTGCCTGTCTGTTTAATCCTTAGCTTCCACCTGAGATGAATTTGCATTTTTCATTTTGGAGAATTCTCCATTCTTTAAGGAATAGGTATTTTGAGAAAAAATCTTGATCACAATTTCCATGTTTTGCCCTCAAAATATACTGCCAGCCATTCAAACTGCGACTGACCCACAGAGAGTCAGTGGAGCCACTGTGGGGGGCAATGGGGAACGTGTGCCTACATATCCTCAATGTTTATGAGTCAAGGTTTTTTGTTAAATTCAAGGCCATACTCGCAACAAAAACTTAAGGCAATGTCATACTAGTCTTAGACAAAATAAAAATAAAAAACCAATGCTGAAGCATATTACCTAAGTGCTGCCAGAAATCAAACATCAGCGAGTACACATCAGGCTTGTTTTTCCACTTTCAAGCTACAGAGTTGAGGACTCTATTTCTTGGTTTTGTGCAGTACAAATCAGCAACAGGGGTATATGTTTTCAGATGAAGGGAGAAGCAGCCCTTCTCACAGGGAGGGAACATCTACATCTCAGTTCACATTGAAAGCACCAGCCTTCTGAAGTAATTCAGATTTCCACAGCCATGGTCCTCTGCCCATACAAAACCCCTATGGCTAAGTGGGCTGGAGAGCAGCCCTGAGGAGAAGGTCTTGTAGTGCTCCTGGATGAGAAGCTCAACATGAGCCGGCAGCGCGTGCTGGCAGCCCAGAAAGCCAACTGCATCCTGGGCTGCATCAAAAGAAGTCTGGCCAACAGGGCGAGGGAGATGATTCTGCCCCTCTGCTCTGGTGAGACCCCACCAGCTTCCAGCTTTGGAGTCCTCAACACAGGACATGGACCTGCTAGAACAGGTCCAGCGGAGGGCCACAAAAATTATCAGAGGGCTGGAGCATCTCTCCTAAGAAGACAGGCTGATAGAGTTGGGGTTGTTCAGTCTGGAGAAGAGAAGTCTCCAGGGAGACCTTATAACAGCCTCCCAGTACCTGAAGGGGCTACAGGAGACATGGGGAGGGAGGCTTGATCAGACAATGGAGCCATACCATGAGGGGTAATGGTTTTAAACTCAAAGAGGGGAGATCTAGATTAGATACTAGAAAGAAATTCTTCACTCAGAGTGGTGAGACAACGGCCCAGGTTGCCCAGAGAAGCTGTGGCTGACCCGTCCATGGAAGTGTTCAAGGCCAGGCTGGATGGGGCTTTGAGCAACTTGTTCTGTTGGGAGGTGTCCCTGCCCAGGGCAGCGGAGTTGGAACTTGATGATCTTTAAGGTCCCTTTGAATTCTAACTGTTCTGTGATTCTAAGTAGTGGTTTAAGTCATCTACTGAGGGTACAGGAGAGGACACCAACTTGTCCCTTAACTTCAGGAAAGGTATCCTCAAATTCTTATGCTCTATCTGCTAGGAGAAGTGGCAGCTGGGCTGAAAGACTGAAGAATTAATATAAAATGTACTACACTGTTAGAGATAGTAAACAACGGAGGTCTGTGTGTTACTCACACCTAAAAGCCAGGAATGTGTCCTCTTTTGTGTTTTTGATTTACTCAGCTGTTTGTTACAATTGCTCCCAGGGAATCTGGGGGTGTCATTACTATTACTCACTCAACCTCTCCGTTAATTCCACATAATTGCCAGCATTTATGAATAGTTTCCATAACCAATTCTCCAAACAAAGTAGACTTTGGACATTTAATGGCCCCAGACCACCAACCAAAGCAAAAGTACACACAAAAAAATGAAGACAACAATATAGAAAAAAAACCCCTTACGTTGCTTCTAAAATTACCAGCAAGACTAAGGAAGTAAATAAGCAGAGAGAAAGGGAAATACCTACTTGCATAAACACCCCACATTGTGTTTTATTTGCAATCTGAGCTCATAATATTCTTTTCTCTCAACTGTCTTTTCTCAGCTTACGTGTAGCCCATATTTGGGATATCCTTGGGGTACCTTGAGCATTTATTTTCCAGTACCGACACACTGAAACGCAACAGCCCAAGCCATCCTACCATCTCCATCACAAAAGCAGGATTATGACTTTAGTAGCCCATGAGGGTAGATGTTACATTGTATCTATGAAGGTATTAGCAGATGTTCTCACAACCCACATAACAATCGGTCATAGATTTTTAATTAAGGCACATTTTCTCCCTCAAGTAATTGCTACTTAGGACGTCTGTTAGATTGTTCAGATACAACTGCCTTCATTAGATCTGTGCAGAAAAATTCCTTTTCACTTATTTTATTATTCTTGCAATTATTGTCTTGGAAGATTCTATGAAAAGCTGGTCTATTTCTTTTAAAGTACAAAACATTCTCTGCTTAACTATTTTCTGGGGTATTACAGTGTATCCAGGTTTCAGGCTTTTAAAATCACGCCTTGAACATAATGTAACAGTCTCCTTAGATGTTGTATCACATTGTTATGTATTTTTAAATTTACATTTGGTTTAATTTTATGTTTCTAAGTGGAACATATAATGATATAGAGTATGCTACATGTAAGCCTCAGGCATATCTATATATCAAGTAGGAAAACCGCATATTATTAATTGGTTGATGAATATTTTATTTTCATTTATGGAAAAGAGCAGTGTTTAACTACTTGGTTAGCATGCCTTTAAGTAAATCAATACTAGGAATGAACATATTTATCTTCCTTATTAGAAAAACAGTCACAAACCAGGAATGATAAAAGAAATGATCATAAAGAATGTGCCCCAGTGCATAAAGTTATTTCAAAACCTATAAATATTAAAGAAGTTATTAAAAACCTTAGCAATAAAAGTTCTTTATAAATTATCAGTACTAATTTCCACTCCTAAGCCCCCCTAGAAATCCCAAAATTAAAAATTTGGCTGCTTTCCATTTTCTTTCACGACTGGCATTTTGGCGACTAGAATTTTTTTCCACAAGACCTTATCCATGAACTGTTCTACACAGAACATACCATGAGCACATCTTTCACATTGAACACCAGGGTCTATAGCGAGGTATGTAATAAAGCAAAGTACCACTTTAGGTACACCTTGGGTCCAGCAAGTCTGCACAAAATCTACACAAAAGATACAACAGCTGAAAAAGTCAATTTTGCAGCTTTTCTTTCTTCCTAGGTCCTTTCTTTTTCACTGCTTTTCCCTCAGCACATCAGTAAAACAGAGCTTGGGCTCCTTCTGTGACCTACTAAATAGCCCGTTTCACCAAGATGAAATGGTAGAAAGAGCTACGTGAAGGAGGCCCAAGGTTGAAGTACTTGATGGGAAGAGGGATGGCAGCTGTATTAGTCTGGCAGTCACAAAGCACTACGAAGCCATTCATTCACCATCAGGTAAAGAAAAAACACAAAACAAACCAACAAACCCAACAACCCCCAGCTCTTCTTCAATAACACTAATATACAATTAGTTCTAGAACATCAATTCAAAATTATGCCCTTGTCTTGTCATAAAAAGATGGAATGGAAAATATAACATTTAAAAAATATGTCCAAATTACTGTCATAAAGATTTTTTTTTTTTAATGTAGTGATTAGGAAAGGAAGACCCCCATATGAAAACAAGGTCACAAAGAGTGGTTAAGAAAGATCAGCTAGAAGTGACTCTGTCATTATGATTCTTTTTGATAGTAAATGCTAAAGAGTAATCCTCAAGTAGACAATGTACAATGACTACAATAGTCAATTGTAGATGCAGAGACAACTTAGACCAACACAGAAACAAATTAATTAATGCTCATCTTTCCAACAAGAGTCTATATGCCAATAGGAGACACTGAATAGCTAAGCAGTTCTGCTAAGATGCTTAAAGAAGGGTGACAGAGGGTTTTAAAATCTAGTTTTACCTTTTGGGATTTTTGCCATCATCTATTAAAGTGTCCTTTCAGACAAGACTTCTGGAGAGAATGATCTGTTCATGTGACGTTCCATGAATCTACCGAGTTTAGAAGGCAGCTCTGACACTAAAACCCTTCTCTAACACAGCTCAGTGCTTCACATCCCATAAAATCATCTTTGATTATTACAAAATACCTTAAGACTTTGAAGTTTAAGGCCTTACAAACATTTATATTAATTTAATCTCCCAGTCACTGATGGTACCACCTAAAAATCACCACCGGATTTGAGTACAAACATTTCTGTAACTTCTTCTGGGTGCTCCCATCTCCATAAAACCCTTCTTTCAAAAGCCATGTCAACAAGTTGGCGATAGAAAACACACTGTACAACAGGGCACTGAGTCAACAGGTTCTTACAGGTTTCCAGAAGAGTGGATAAGCACAACCTATTAGAATGTACCGAGCATTTCACCCCAGTTAGAGAAAGAACTTTTATGCAAAGAGGTCTGCTTTCTGACAATAAGCCCAATATTTTTCTGGGGTTTTTTTTTGGTTTTTTTTTTGGTCTTGGTATTTTTAAAAAACACTTACTGCTGTGTTTTTCTGAAGATCTGAGCAATTTTGATAGGGAACAAAATAGCTGTAATTTTCCAGACAGCACAGTTAACAAATGATCAGTCTGCTTGGATTAACCTATTTACTCAGCTGGCCCTTTCCACAACAAAACTGTCAATAAAGTTATTTTTATTTCTCTGTTCCACACAGCGTTAATCTGGGGTGGGGGGTGGTGTTTAATATTATTTAGGAAAAAAAACAGAAAAGGGCATATCAACTTTTTTGTACGCTTTGAAATGTTTTGATTGGAAAACACAATGTTTCAAGAGAGCTGTTTTGCATCGCCCATCTCCCAGCAACCAGAAGGCAGCAGAGGCACCCACTCGAGGTCAGGGGACAATGCAAAATCTGAGAAATCCTCTCAAGCCATTTGCTCAATTACCATCTCGGCTCTGAATTTCCAAATCTGTGACAGATGCAGTTCTCTCCAAAGGCTCTCACTCTGCCTCACTTTTGAGAGAGATAAAGCTTTCCAGGCTGACAGGGATAACTGTGTGGAAGGTGGATCTTGACTGTGCCGATACAATGATATGGATATTTGCAGCAATATTCAACCCCCTCTTTAATAACAGGATAACCCCTGCAGATGAAGTATATATTAAGATGTTTTTCTGAAGATCTGAGCAATTTTGATAGGGAACAAAATAGCTGTAATTTTCCAGACAGCACAGTTAACAAATGATCAGTCTGCTTGGATTAACCTATTTACTCAGCTGGCCCTTTCCACAACAAAACTGTCAATAAAGTTATTTTTATTTCTCTGTTCCACACAGCGTTAATCTGGGGTGGGGGGTGGTGTTTAATATTATTTAGGAAAAAAAACAGAAAAGGGCATATCAACTTTTTTGTATGCTTTGAAATGTTTTGATTGGAAAACACAATGTTTCAAGAGAGCTGTTTTGCATCGCCCATCTCCCAGCAACCAGAAGGCAGCAGAGGCACCCACTCGAGGTCAGGGGACAATGCAAAATCTGAGAAATCCTCTCAAGCCATTTGCTCAATTACCATCTCGGCTCTGAATTTCCAAATCTGTGACAGATGCAGTTCTCTCCAAAGGCTCTCACTCTGCCTCACTTTTGAGAGAGATAAAGCTTTCCAGGCTGACAGGGATAACTGTGTGGAAGGTGGATCTTGACTGTGCCGATACAATGATATGGATATTTGCAGCAATATTCAACCCCCTCTTTAATAACAGGATAACCCCTGCAGATGAAGTATATATTAAGAGAACAATTCAGAGAACGTACTTGTTTTTAACTTAAAAATGTTTTGCCTATGATGTTTCCTCCATGTATTTCTACTCTTTAATATTGCTGAAATTATGGTACATTGCTTATTTATTCAATGGATAATTTCCACAGCCGTATGCTTTCTAGGTCTATATTCAGCTTGTGTTGTTCAACTTCATTTACAACTCATAAATTTACTAATAAGTACAAGAGTTCTATTGAAACAGTAGTAAAATTCAAAGCCATGTATTATCACGCTGGTATTACTGACATGATCACTTCACATAACGCTTCTTCCCCTAAATTTCATAAAACAATAAACATCATGTATTATCCATCAACATAAAAATCCCAGATGGTTTAGATAAGAAATTGCGGTACGTGGATTTCAAGCTACAAGATACAAAGCTTTGTACAAAAATAATTATTAGTAAACTGATTTCCAAAATAAGGCTATATACCATTTTTAACCAAATTGACTGAAATGTCAGGTACCATCCCAAAGACTTACATCGACACCAGAAGATACAAAAGGAAGTCCTCTTTCCTCTTTAAGGACAAAACACACATCTGCTTTTTAATGCGCTTGAGGGGTTTTTGATTTTTTTTTTTTTGAGGGGTGTTGTTTTTTACTTGATTTTCTTCCTCTTGGAGTGCTACATCGACACCAGAAGATACAAAAGGAAGTGCTCTTCCCTCTTTAAGGACAAAACATACATCTGCTTTTAAATGCGCTTGGGAGGGTTTTGATTATATTTTTTTTTGAGGGGTGTTGTTTTTTTTACTTGATTTTCTTCCTCCTGGAGTGTAGTTAGAGAATGTAATGACAGCAATGTTAAAGATGTTTTTTTTTTTTCCTAGCATTTATAAATATCTTCAGAGGCAAACCAAATTGTCACGTAACACACCTTGAGCACGAGATACCAACTAGCTTAATTTCCAAAAAATTAAAAAAAAACAACATAAAAATCTATTTAAGGAGCACAGACTTCCGAAGCAGAAGTTCTAATTACACTACTAATCTTGAGGCCAAGAGATAAAGCTTCTCTCTTTCTAAGGTCCTCAGAGGGTGAAGATTCATGCAGCTGCTGCCCTCACCATTTACTCTGCTCCTATGTAGACCAAAGACGGAATATTTTGTGGGTAGGTTGTTATATCTATTTTTGTTTTGTAATAAGTGGCATTATCAGAGATTTATATACATGCTTTCCCAAATGTGCAATTCTATATCAAGAAATTGTGGGTATGTATCTAGTGGAACTCATCACCATAAGATATTGTAAAGGTCAGAAGTGGAACATACCAATTGGTGAAATATTCATGACAATAATTACATCAGCCCAGACACATTTTCCACTTCAGGAAGTCACACCACCAATGATTGCCATTTTTGGGGTAGGTATATATAAAAAAAATAAAATAAATATCTTTTGTACTTGCTTTGTGACTCATACAGTTCCCTGACGCATGAGCCGTGTCGGGTAGGGATATCAGGCTGACAGAGGACATTCCTTACATTGTGTTCTCATAGTAAATGATGGAGACTTTTTGTCTGGTCAATAAGAACCTCTTGACAGAAGACTTAAGGAGATGATCATTCTGGATGAGTGACTGTGCGTGTCACCGTGACAGTTTATGGAAACAGCATGTCAACAGTAACAGTACTATGCTATGGCCACGACCTTATCAGCATAGGAGAGTCTTACCTGAATAAACACCAGACGTGGCTTCTTTTGCTAAAGGGGACGTGTTCCTGTCAAACATACTAAGCAACACACTTAAGTATGTTCTTTATATTAAATAAAGGGAGTTTTAATGTGCTGTGTTTCTATATGCTTGTGGAGTCGAGCGAACGCTAGAAACCTCACTTTATCTTCTCTCTCTAGTGAGAAATACACTTTCTCACTAGAAATATTAATAATCAACCTAAATTTGCCATTAAAACATACATTTTCCCCAAATTAAATAATGTACTCTTTGTTTTATTCTGCTTGTTTGCTGAACAGACGAAGGGAGAAATAGGACATTGAAGCTACTCGTCCCCTGGTCCCACTGCCATCACTAAGCTTTGAACGATTCTGCACTTTTGGTAGGTCAGAAGCAATCCCAATTTTCTAAGTCCCTATGCCTTGAAATTATTTCATTTTCAAAGAAAATAAAGCACTTGTAGTAGGGAACAATAGATTTAGTCCTCGCAACGTTCGATGAATCTGTACAGGACTCACATCAAAATTCATCTCAGCCAGGTCTAGTTGCAAACAATACAAATCAATAAATAATCTTTTTAATAAAAATCTCATTTGAAAATGCAAAGTAAGTTTACGAGACCCACTTTACACTTGCAAAGGGTAGAAGTTTTCCAGAAAAAAAGCTAATGTAAAAAAATGTGTAGATGAAAACAAAACACTGCAGGCATTTGCAATCAAATTATATTGTATATACAGTGTTACACACAAAATAAATTTTTGGGTATGAAAGCCTCATGTGCATTTTTTTAAATGCTAAGATCTCAATCTCTCATAATTCGCTAATTTCTGATTAATCCTATTACACTGAAAAGGAAGAAAATGTAAATTACATACGCTATAGTGAAAATTTCTGTACTTTTATAACAGAAAAGTACCACCCTTCCAACCCCATTTTGTTGGCTTGGGCAAAAGCCACCTTTTAAAGATGCTCCCCTCAATGCCAAGTGTGAAGCACCATGTAAATATGAGACTTAAATTATTTCTTAGACCCTTTAAAACAAGACAGATATATAGACTGTTTCGAATGGGATTGCTGCTACATACAATGTATGTATATTCTGCTTATGCAGAAAACGGAAGGTTGGTCAAAATACTCCTAATTCTTTCCAAATGTCTTCTCTGTATCTCATTTAGTTAGAGAATGTAATGACAGCAATGTTAAAGATGTTTTTTTTTTTTCCTAGCATTTATAAATATCTTCAGAGGCAAACCAAATTGTCACGTAACACACCTTGAGCACGAGATACCAACTAGCTTAATTTCCAAAAAATTAAAAAAAAACAACATAAAAATCTATTTAAGGAGCACAGACTTCCGAAGCAGAAGTTCTAATTACACTACTAATCTTGAGGCCAAGAGATAAAGCTTCTCTCTTTCTAAGGTCCTCAGAGGGTGAAGATTCATGCAGCTGCTGCCCTCACCATTTACTCTGCTCCTATGTAGACCAAAGACAGAATATTTTGTGGGTAGGTTGTTATATCTATTTTTGTTTTGTAATAAGTGGCATTATCAGAGATTTATATACATGCTTTCCCAAATGTGCAATTCTATATCAAGAAATTGTGGGTATGTATCTAGTGGAACTCATCACCATAAGATATTGTAAAGGTCAGAAGTGGAACATACCAATTGGTGAAATATTCATGACAATAATTACATCAGCCCAGACACATTTTCCACTTCAGGAAGTCACACCACCAATGATTGCCATTTTTGGGGTAGGCATATATAAAAAAAATAAAATAAATATCTTTTGTATTTGCTTTGTGACTCATACAGTTCCCTGACGCATGAGCCGTGTCGGGTAGGGATATCAGGCTGACAGAGGACATTCCTTACATTGTGTTCTCATAGTAAATGATGGAGACTTTTTGTCTGGTCAATAAGAACCTCTTGACAGAAGACTTAAGGAGATGATCATTCTGGATGAGTGACTGTGCGTGTCACCGTGACAGTTTATGGAAACAGCATGTCAACAGTAACAGTACTATGCTATGGCCACGACCTTATCAGCATAGGAGAGTCTTACCTGAATAAACACCAGACGTGGCTTCTTTTGCTAAAGGGGACGTGTTCCTGTCAAACATACTAAGCAACACACTTAAGTATGTTCTTTATATTAAATAAAGGGAGTTTTAATGTGCTGTGTTTCTATATGCTTGTGGAGTCGAGCGAACGCTAGAAACCTCACTTTATCTTCTCTCTCTAGTGAGAAATACACTTTCTCACTAGAAATATTAATAATCAACCTAAATTTGCCATTAAAACATACATTTTCCCCAAATTAAATAATGTACTCTTTGTTTTATTCTGCTTGTTTGCTGAACAGACGAAGGGAGAAATAGGACATTGAAGCTACTCGTCCCCTGGTCCCACTGCCATCACTAAGCTTTGAACGATTCTGCACTTTTGGTAGGTCAGAAGCAATCCCAATTTTCTAAGTCCCTATGCCTTGAAATTATTTCATTTTCAAAGAAAATAAAGCACTTGTAGTAGGGAACAATAGATTTAGTCCTCGCAACGTTCGATGAATCTGTACAGGACTCACATCAAAATTCATCTCAGCCAGGTCTAGTTGCAAACAATACAAATCAATAAATAATCTTTTTAATAAAAATCTCATTTGAAAATGCAAAGTAAGTTTACGAGACCCACTTTACACTTGCAAAGGGTAGAAGTTTTCCAGAAAAAAAGCTAATGTAAAAAAATGTGTAGATGAAAACAAAACACTGCAGGCATTTGCAATCAAATTATATTGTATATACAGTGTTACACACAAAATAAATTTTTGGGTATGAAAGCCTCATGTGCATTTTTTTAAATGCTAAGATCTCAATCTCTCATAATTCGCTAATTTCTGATTAATCCTATTACACTGAAAAGGAAGAAAATGTAAATTACATACGCTATAGTGAAAATTTCTGTACTTTTATAACAGAAAAGTACCACCCTTCCAACCCCATTTTGTTGGCTTGGGCAAAAGCCACCTTTTAAAGATGCTCCCCTCAATGCCAAGTGTGAAGCACCATGTAAATATGAGACTTAAATTATTTCTTAGACCCTTTAAAACAAGACAGATATATAGACTGTTTCGAATGGGATTGCTGCTACATACAATGTATGTATATTCTGCTTATGCAGAAAACGGAAGGTTGGTCAAAATACTCCTAATTCTTTCCAAATGTCTTCTCTGTATCTCATTATTATGGTCCACATGCAGCACCTTACAGCAGAGACAACCTGCATTGCCGGGCACAGAAGGAGCCCATAAAGCCCACATAAACCTCAATATTTATCCAATATTGGAAACAGCAGATCCAACATTATCACAGATTTATGTGCTGTTAACAGAATCCAAAATTAAGATGGCACACGTGGTTATTGAGACAGCGATACCTACAGCAGTCTGATGCACAGGACTAATTAATTTCTAATCTGTCATAAAGATTGCTTAAACCTGGTATCCAAGAATGGCCTGAACCTGCAGATTTGGGCTTGCCTTTTCTTCTTACACTCTAGAATATGGTAAATAGGAATGGGACACGGTCAGGTGTTTAAGTGGATTAAATGTTATCGTTTCTCCTCTGAGATCGCAGTAGGAGGCCTGACTGAAATGAGTTGTCAGGTGAGTTCCCCAATGGACATTTTATATCATAAAGCCATCACACAGAACTGAATACTGATATAAAAGGCAATACAGTCAGTTCCCACTCCAGGGAAAACCAGGATTGACTTAGAAGTGAAAAATACTCTTCCGTCTTATTGAAAGGGCGGTCCCTCTAGGACACCTCAAGGTCACTTCTGAGGCTGCGTGGTAAGAGTTCTTATGATGCCTGCATAATAATTTATGGTGGAAAACCATAAATAACAGGTTCGACTGTCAGTGCAGGCACTCCTCCAGCTTTCACAAAATGCAAATACTCCGTCCTCAAGCTAAAATATTACCTGTGTCCAGAAATAACTGTGTGCTCTGCTGACAAACCTTGGCCAACGCACATACTATGACTCTTTACAATTCTTTACAAGGGGGGGGTTGATTTGTTTGTTTAGTGTTTTTTTTTAATCCAATGAAGAGCCTAATTTTCAGAGAAATTTGAAGTGTAGAAGTGACATGAAATTTAGAACTATTAATAAAAAACATTACTTGTTATTTTTTGGCATCCCAAGCTAATTTAGGGAAGTAGCCCCCACCAATTTTAACGTAAGGTTCCAGTGACTGCGATCACATGACTTTCGTTTTCCCTCCCAATGAGCATCAGGAAGCTCAGGAATCTTTTTGGATGCAACATTTTTTTTGATTGACCATTTGTATCAAAAAGCATCAAACCCAATGTTTTTAAATAAAAAAGTAAAAATCAAAAGAAATCACCATGAGAGATCACAAATCCAACTTCAATTGTGGAAAAATTAATTGCTCTCAGAAAATTGCTTGGACCATACTATATACGAAGCAAAACAAAACAAAAACCTACACAAAAGCAACAAAAAAAAACCCCAACAAAAACTTGACAAACCCCAAAGCCACTTAAAAAGATGAGAAAATAGTAGACTAATATATAAATTGAAGCAAATTGCCTTTTACTTAGAGCTAGATTTGGAGAAAACAGAGAAGATAAGTTTAACTTTGCTGTACCTGTTGCTGCCTGTGATTTTTTCATTCAGACCTAAAGACAAAATGAAAATGCCCGAGTTCTCACATTGAAATGCACAATCTTTTCCTGTTAAGTGAAAATATGTTCGTTGTGGAAGAATTGCCTTCTGCACAGAAGGTTAGTTTAATGTTTTGGCAATCTAAATGAAATATTCCAAGTGGCTGTTGCTGTACTTGCAAAGCGGGTGCCAATTATATTTGTAATGATGAACTTGGTGGTTTTCTTTTCAAATCCATGCACTGGCATCAAAAGGCACAAATGGCTGAGAGTGAAATTTTAACTTTGGTGTTCTACGATTTCTTCAGTATCATATAAAGAAAGAAAAAATGAAAATGCTAAAAATCATCTCCCCCTCAAACAAAAAAGAAGACCTCCCAAAACCCTGAGGACAAGCGGTTATATATTTTATCCAGCTATGTTCCACCAAATTCCAGCTACAGAAGATCTGAAAAGACTGCATCAAATAACCCCAGGGAAAATCATAAAAAACTTCCATAGGCTATAGAATGTAAAGTATAAAACCCCTAGTTCCACTGATGGCAGAGAAAAGCTTGGCTATCAGCATCCTACTCAAAGTTCTGACACAATGCAAACTACGGGTGTGTTTGAAAGGGCAGAATTCAGATTTTCAGACATAAATCACAAGTGCTGATTTTGTGAACCCGTTTTCAGAGATGAATCTCTAAAGCCAATGCAGAACAAATGCAAATCAAACCAAGGGCTGGATCTGGCTGTATTTCCTAAGCTGTAGGACCAGCTTCAAAAGTGTTATTATTCAGAGAACCCACTGGGCTACCGAGACATTTTTTTTTTTTTAAACTGTGCTAACTTAGCTGCATTTTAAAGGATAGAAAAAAAATTAGATCCACAAGGGTCAAAAATCATTCTTCAGTTGAGTAATCTGCGACATCCTGGTTTATCAAATAAAACACTGATTCTAGGAACATAACTATTTCCTTCCGGAAACTCTTAAATAAAGTTTTACATAAAGACTTTGTTCAATGATAAAGACTTTTGATACCTTTCAAATCAGCTCACAGACATGTATGTAAATTGATTATCAAGAAGTAATTACATAAAACAAGAAAAAAAAAGACCTAAAAGAGCATAGAAAGGCCAGAAAATAGTTGTAACTTCTTTTTAATACAATAATAAACCAGTAACTACTACAGAATATGCCATAAAATTCAAAGCTGCTACAGAACAAGGGAAGCACTTATAAAACCCTTGTTGCCCGAAGAAAGGAGATGTTTTCCTTTGGTAACTATTCCAGAAAATATAAAATAAGCAGCATGGACAGTACTGGTCTGTACTTATCCTTTGCAGAGTTGTTCAGGTGGGGAGTTCTGGAGATTAACGGCAGGGGTTGCCTTCCTCCTGGTAGTCCAGGGGCGGATGCTTTCAAAGAACCAAAAGGCCACGAGACCTGTTCTGGCAGGATGAGATTTTATATATTCACCCCTCATCTCTACTCAAAGCTCTTGTACTTTCCATTTCCTTTTGCACTTTCTCAGCTGTTGTTGAAATCAAACAGTTTGTGTTGGGAACACAAGATGAAAAAAAGGCCCAGATAATTTCTCTCTCAATGGCTCTTTTGTGAAGCCCACGCTCAACTAATCTGAAGGGCCAACTCAATTAGGTTGGGTAGGAAAAAATGTATGTAATTCCCTATATAAGCAGCAGAAAAAGTGCCAGTACCACTTGGAGAAGTATGGCCAGTGCTTCTGCAGAAAGAGCAAATTCAAAAGGTTTATATTTTACGACGGAAAGACAAAGAGCACAAGTCCTTCTTGTTGCCCTCCATGGGAGGAGCTGATCAGCCGCGTGGATTTGGGGCTCCGAGGTACCAATGGGGGCAGTGGATTGCCTTGGCTCAGCTCTGCCTCAGGACAATTGCCTCCCAGCAAAGCCATTCCACTTGACTTCGCACCATTTATCAGGACATAGCACTCAGACAGTAAATTGGATGATTGCATTTCCTACTCACTTTTTAAGGGCTTGATAAAATAGAAAATTATGCTCGGGCTTCACACCTCTAAAACGTGCCAAGAGCTTGAGAAGCCCCCAGATTGAAGCCGAGTCAGCCATACTCCGTTTTTGAATGGAAACCACTTAGGGTCTCACCCAATTTAAGCCTATTGTACTAAAAAGAGGAGACCTGCTATAAAATGGTCAGCCCTTTCCCTCGGGGAAACAGGGATTCATAATGGGAGCTGGAATAATTTTTCAAAGGATGCATTTAATATATGTAGTGAATGTGCAATTAAACACCCAATTGAGTACATGAATATTTAGAATTATTTTCCCAAGAGAAAATTAAGTGTTCAGTGTTACTGAAGACAACAGGAGCCAGTCAAATAGCTGAGAAATCAACATTTGATTCAGCAGGGGGACTCCGGGATCTTCGGGATCAATCCAGAAGGGAAGGAGAGAACAGGAACTACAACTGGGAATACAAGTATGTCTGCAGAACTGAAATGACTTCTCAAAACATTCAGGCAAAATTCTGTGGCATCAGAAATACAGAATAATCAATATCTACTTTTGCTCATTAACTTACGTGTCCCCTCGTTTACTCTGCTAATAACACATTTCTCCTTCCATTCAAACAAATCCAGGGCTTTGGAATTGAGAAGGAAATGAGTAATAATCAAAAGCCCTTTTACTGATGCAACCAAAATGTTAATTACTTGAGAATATTGACAAGTTGTGCTACAATTATGCTTCCTTCCAGACAACAATTGCTTTTCTCCTACCTCACATTGTCTTCTTACTGCTTACATGAGGGAATTAGTTTCCCCCAATTATACTGTATAAAGAAGGAATTCTCACTCTGCTTTTATTTATACAGCGCACTGGACTAATGGGATAAAAGAGCAAATTTTTTTCAACTATTTCATATTTATCTGGACAGATAGGGATTGGATTTATAAGTGCACTGGCATTGTTTCACTCTTAGGGGGTACAGGTCACAGTACATCATCCCTCAATGCTGGATTAAGTAGGAGGTAAATTGATGTGCTCAGATTAAACTATTCTGGGTAGTAGCAGCTTTCTAGGAACTGAACAATCGACCTCAGCATGATTTGGTTCCAATCAGCAGTAGAAAGCCACTCTTTTGAGATTTTTTTTTTCCTGTTAATCATCAACTATAGATTTCAGAAGTTAGTATCATTTCTCAATTTTCTTTCCCATAGTACCTCACACAGAGGGGAAAAAAAAAAAAAAGGTATCGCAGTCAGTACTATGTTTTAAACTAAGTTTATCAATAAAAAATTAAAATATGACTTCAGGATGAAGCATTAAGGGATAAATCTGTGCAGAGAGATTTGTTTTAACTCAGGTATGTGTAGGCTGGGGGTGGATTTCTTAGTCACCCCAACACAGAAGAGATTTAATGGTAGAGGCAGGGTGTCTCCAGGCTTCTCTAATCAGCTGCTATGGCTCACTCCTATTGTTCAAAAGGACAAGAAAGCATTGGCATCGGTTGAAGCAGGAGGAATGTAACTGAGAACAATGTCTACCAATCTCTTGAATTTGATACGCTTTCTGATGGAAACCCAAAACAAACGTAGATTTTTCTCAGTAATCACTAAAGAGCAAAACAGCTTGTGCATCACTCCAAGAATCATGAAATCAGGAAGAAGTAAATAGGTGACTAAAAGAAGCATCCAAACCAGAGCACTGATGGCAGTGTGAAACCTCAAGTACAGAAACAGCTTTTTGGTACAGACTATTGTCCAGTACATTTTTCGAAGGCTTTGGTTCAGAATTTTCTTACACAGGAAGCAGAGAAGGAAATTATAAGGAAGCCTTCTTTAGACTGGATTATATCTAACAGATTAAAGAAACTGTTTAAGAAGAGGGAAGGTTAAGAACACAAGAGATTTTAAAAGGATGATAAATGAGAGAAAACCTGAGAAACAGGATGCTACTGAAGGAGATGTTACTAGATGATCCCTTCAGATCCAGATCTCCAGGCCTAGTTTTATATGCTTCTATAACTTTTATCCGTACTACCTATACGTATGGCTCGAATTTTCAAGAAGGGCTTTGGGAGGGGATATAACAGCATTAAAAATTCCGTAGCACTCACATGGGAAATGGGTATATAAAGACTTTAAGCACCTCAGAAAAAATTCCATCCTACAAAAAAACCCCAAACACAGCGTCCTTAATAACGAAACAAATATAAGGTGTCAAATTTCCCTAAAAATCATTTTGTTCAATATTGTTTATATAGATATTTATACAGTGCACTGTATATATATCTTCATATCTATATACATATACATACATATATAATGTGTATATATAGAGAGGGAAATAAAGTCAGTCCCAGTTAAATGGAGATTTAAAACGTAATCTTCACAGTTCTATGTGCTAGCCATAAAAAGTACCAAAGGGAAAGAAATAAACAACGCAGGCAATAGAAAAGTCAAATTACTTTTTTCAAAGTAAACTTATTTAAAACTAACACAGTGGGAAACGGGGATTCATAATGGGAGCCGCAATAATTTTTCAAAGGATGCATTTAATATATGTAGTGAATGTGGAATTAAACACCCAATTGAGTACATGAATATTTAGAATTATTTTCCCAAGAGAAAATTAAGTGTTCAGTGTTACTGAAGATAACAGGACCCAGTCAAATAGCTGAGAAATCAGCGTTTGATTCAGCAGGGGGACTTCGGGATCTTCGGGATCAATCCAAAAGGGAAGGAGAGAATAGGAACTACAACTGGGAATACAAGTATGTCTGCAGAACTGAAATGACTTCTCAAAACATCCAGGCAGAATTCTGTGGCATCAGAAATACAGAATAATCAATATCTACTTTTGCTCATTAACTTACACGTCCCCTCGTTTACTCTGCTAATAACACATTTCTCCTTCCATTCAAACAAATCCAGGGCTTTGGAATTGAGAAGGAAATGAGTAATAATCAAAAGCCCTTTTACTGATGCAACCAAAATGTTAATTACTTGAGAATATTGACAAGTTGTGCTACAATTATGCTTCCTTCCAGACAACAATTGCTTTTCTCCTACCTCACATTGTCTTCTTACTGCTTACATGAGGGAATTAGTTTCCCCCAATTATACTGTATAAAGAAGGAATTCTCACTCTGCTTTTATTTATACAGCGCACTGGACTAATGGGATAAAAGAGCAAATTTTTTTCAACTATTTCATATTTATCTGGACAGATAGGGATTGGATTTATAAGTGCACTGGCATTGTTTCACTCTTAGGGGGTACAGGTCACAGTACATCATCCCTCAATGCTGGATTAAGTAGGAGGTAAATTGATGTGCTCAGATTAAACTATTCTGGGTAGTAGCAGCTTTCTAGGAACTGAACAATCGACCTCAGCATGATTTGGTTCCAATCAGCAGTAGAAAGCCACTCTTTTGAGATTTTTTTTTTCCTGTTAATCATCAACTATAGATTTCAGAAGTTAGTATCATTTCTCAATTTTCTTTCCCATAGTACCTCACACAGAGGGAAAAAAAAAAAAAAGGTATCGCAGTCAGTACTATGTTTTAAACTAAGTTTATCAATAAAAAATTAAAATATGACTTCAGGATGAAGCATTAAGGGATAAATCTGTGCAGAGAGATTTGTTTTAACTCAGGTATGTGTAGGCTGGGGGTGGATTTCTTAGTCACCCCAACACAGAAGAGATTTAATGGTAGAGGCAGGGTGTCTCCAGGCTTCTCTAATCAGCTGTTATGGCTCATTCATATTGTTCAAAAGGACAAGAAAGCATTGGCATCGGTTGAAGCAGGAGGAATGTAACTGAGAACAATGTCTACCAATCTCTTGAATTTGATACGCTTTCTGATGGAAACCCAAAACAAACGTAGATTTTTCTCAGTAATCACTAAAGAGCAAAACAGCTTGTGCATCATTCCAAGAATCATGAAATCAGGAAGTAGTAAATAGGTGACTAAAAGAAGCATCCAAACCAGAGCACTGATGGCAGTGTGAAACCTCAAGTACAGAAACAGCTTTTTGGTACAGACTATTGTCCAGTACATTTTTCGAAGGCTTTGGTTCAGAATTTTCTTACACAGGAAACAGAGAAGGAAATTATAAGGAAGCCTTCTTTAGACTGGATTATATCTAACAGATTAAAGAAGCTGTTTAAGAAGAGGGAAGGTTAAGAACACAAGAGATTTTAAAAGGATGATAAATGAGAGAAAACCTGAGAAACAGGATGCTACTGAAGGAGATGTTACTAGATGATCCCTTCAGATCCAGATCTCCAGGCCTAGTTTTATATGCTTCTATAACTTTTATCCGTACTACCTATACGTATGGCTCGAATTTTCAAGAAGGGCTTTGGGAGGGGATATAACAGCATTAAAAATTCCGTAGCACTCACATGGGAAATGGGTATATAAAGACTTTAAGCACCTCAGAAAAAATTCCATCCTACAAAAAAACCCCAAACACAGCGTCCTTAATAATGAAACAAATATAAGATGTCAAATTTCCCTAAAAACCATTTTGTTCAATATTGTTTATATAGATATTTATACAGTGCACTGTATATATATCTTCATATCTATATACATATACATACATATATAATGTGTATATATAGAGAGGGAAATAAAGTCAGTCCCAGTTAAATGGAGATTTAAAACGTAATCTTCACAGTTCTATGTGCTAGCCATAAAAAGTACCAAAGGGAAAGAAATAAACAACGCAGGCAATAGAAAAGTCAAATTACTTTTTTCAAAGTAAACTTATTTAAAACTAACACAGTTATTAAACAGAAGCCCTTTCGCAAATTGTCTTTATTCTGGGAATCTTCAATATTTTCCATTTAGTAAATCCTTATCCGTAAGTGCCTGCCAATAACCTCTGCATAAACATGCAAGCATCCACATTTCCAAACTTTATGACAGTTAAAAAGCAATTTTATGAATATTTATGAAAGCAGTAAATTATTAAAATAAATTTAGATATTTACACATTAGAACAACATCTTCATTTAATGGATGTGGAAGAAATGTTAATATGTGAACATTTTAAAGATGAAGTGGTTTGGCCTTCAGGGCTTTTGTTACTCTATTAAAAGTTAATTTAGGACGGAAATTATGGCTTTTTCTTGAATCCCAACCTCAAAAGATTAAATCATGATCAAGACTCACAACATTTTTCAAAAAAGGAAAGCAGCGATGCTATTTCCAGAGGCTGGATATTTAAACTACTGCAGAGCTCACTCTGAAAAAAGCCTCCTCTGGCTTCTTTTCTGCACTCACAGCGGTGAAAAAGACTCAGAGGAGTTTCAGGGCAGAGGAGCTGGGTGGTAATGAGGTGGTTTCATCAGTCTTTCTGTCAACACACATTTTATACCAGCGGAATATATTTCTTGTCTACAAACACAGCAGTTGACCCAAGTCGCTCTTTCTCAAGACGACGTTCTGCATCACAGAAGTGATTTCCTTAATCACCAGTAATAAATTCCACCATCTTTCCCCACATTTATGTATCCTCCTGATTCAAAGACATTAGCGATTCTGCTCTGACCTCTTGTATTGAACTGGTTGCTGAAGTTCATCAGTGATCCAATAACCCGGACAAGTTTCTATGCAACCTGCTCTGGGTGGACCTGCTCTGGCAGGGGGGTTGGATTAGGTGATCTCTAGAGGTCCCTTCCAACCCCACGTGATTCTGTGTTGCACCAAAACACAAATTTTCCTTATAGCCTGAACCCCAGAAGCACTCACTTTCGATCTGAAGGTGTGAGGAAGCAACCAACCCCATGTGATTCTGTGATTCTGTGTTCCACCAAAACACAAATTTTCCTTGCAGCCTGAACCCCAGAAGCACTCACTTTGAATCTGAAGGTGTGAGGAAGCAGCTATTCAACCTTTTTTATGGCAGTATAATTCCTGAAGTTGGGTTTCACTGCTGTTCTACATTTGTCTCGTTTCAGCTTTCTCCTCAAGACTTTCTTCTTCCTTAATCCAGTCCCCTCTTTATTCCAGCTCTTAGAATTCTCTCAAACTAATCATAAGGAGTAGCCATAGCACTTAATTTTTTTTATTCTGTCACTTATGCCTGATTGAGAATTTTTCTGGTAAAGAGACAGGTATCTATGCATCTTGAGTGTAGGAAATTATCACTCCAGGTGCTAGGAGTATTAAATTCCTAAACCTTTCAGTTGCATTTGAAAATGACTCTGCCTTTGCCATACTGTAACTTGCTCCCCTCCCTTGAAGCATTTCTACCATTCTTTCTTCCCACTAATAATATTAATATTGTACCAGGCTGCGGTCTTGCTCCCTTCCTGATCTTAATAGCACCACGCCAAGCAGCTTAAATTTATGAATTTACAAAATATAATTAGAATCCATGATATTAAGGATTCAACTGCATATTCTAACAGCACGTTAACTTCAGGCTTTTCTGCGCACCCCAAATTCCCTGTATATTCCAATTCCAAGTCACTCCAAGCTCTGAACCCTGTCTGTGGTTTCCAGTGTGTCTGAAGATACAAGAGATGGGCCCAGTCCGAAAGAGACAAAGTAGAAGCTTCAAATTATTCCCAACCTCGATCCTTCCCCAAATTTTGTACCCTATCCAATCTCCATAAAATACCAAACTAAACCTCTACAGCAAAAATATTTTCAGTAATACAATTACTTTTCCAAACAGTCGTACTTCTATCACTTGGGCTTATTTCTGTAAATTATCCCCTTGTATATCAAACTGTTTTCTACCATCACATACTTCTTTCTCTTAATGGGATGTAAAGACTAAAGAAATGTTGTTCAGTTTTCACGGTGAGTTTATTATTTCTTTCAGGCTTTTTCCAATGGACTCAATATGGAGAGAAAGAACACTCGAGATTTAAAAAAAAAAAAAAAAAGGCAAATTAAAAACACAAAAGAGGAAAATAGGAAAACCACATGAAAAACAGCAGTTGATGAGGGCAGTAAAAGAGAGAAAGGCAAAAAGCATACCCGTGTGAGGGAAAATGCAAAGCTGGAAAATAGAGATGTGATTAGAAACTCAGTTATGAAGTGAAACCTCAGTGCAGGATCTATGTCCTGGTTTGGACCCAAATCCAGAGTGAGATATTTGTGTAATATAAAGTAATAATAATGAGAAATTAGAGAACATTAAAATGTGAAAAAATACAAGTTAAATACGGAAATTAGAAAGAAAACCAGTAAAAATATATGTATATACAGTGACAGCTCTGTTATGAACTAGTGTTCTGTTTTAATGTGATGTAAAACCAAGCACGTGGAAGACCGAGATAAGGAAAATACAAGCAGAGGGAAGTATCTGCTGAAACAGAAATGTGAGACTCAGTAAGTACAGAAACGTAAACATTACGGGGAAAAAAGATACAAAAAGTGGATTCAGTGAGATACTGGGCCCATTTAAACCAACAAGACTTGCTGTTTTAGGAAATCCTTCACTTAATATATTCCTTATGAAAGAAGAATCTATTTCTGATATCTTCCTATATATTTTCCTCATACTTTTACAACCATTTCACAGCCAAAGAGACACCATTTATATTCCGAAAAAAAGTCAGTTTACAACCTCAAAAAGAAGAAATCACAAATAAAGGGCAAAATCCCTTCTGCGTGAGCAGAACACAAAAAGGAGGTTTGGGGAGTTGTGTTTTTAGCTCAGATCCTGAGCACACATTCGAAGATGATCCTCAGATCATCCCATACTTTGCTTCAATTTGTGTAATTTCCACTCTAAATTTGCAAAATGGATTCTTGTGGAATAGCAGCTGAGCACCAAAGTGTAGTGTATGTGGCTAATTTGTGGCTAATACACTTCAGCCACCAATTAGCATTTACTTCTTGGGGCCAGACTTCAGCCAACCCAAACTGAAAGCTCCTGAGATGCCCCATTCTCAGCCCCGTTCTTTTCCCCTGCTCCTTCAAGCTGTGCTACTTGCTAATTTAGACATAGTAAGTGCTTACAAGAACACAAATAAAATTGGTAAAAAGTCCATCTCGTAGACACTGCAGACAGTGCTATTACAGCAAACTTTGCATCTTCATCAAATTCCTACTTTATGAGCCCCAATTGCCATTTCATTGCTTCTGACAGCTAGTGGTGAAATGCAGAATAAGATCTATTGGTGGAAATGATGCACAACAGCCAAGTTGCAACAATGATAACTGACCTTTCACAGCTGTAATTAGATTGCATCTAAATAATTCAAATAAACAGCTAAAGCTACTCAGTTGAAAATGGCATTTTTATTGAGACAAATATTATTCCTGTAGAAAAAAAAAAATAATCAAATGGTTATTTTCTGAACCTGTGTTGTGGTCCCAACTGTACTTTCTATGGCCAACAGAGCAGATCCCGATTCTCTTAATTATAAGATCTGGAGTTACTGTTCTTTTATAATTGCTTTTGTGAATTGGGAATATATTGTTTAAATATTTATTGGGCTAGTGTATTTTCTGAAAGGCAAAACAGCATTTTTATTTATAAAATATTTGCAATCGAAGGCAGTTACTTGACATTTAGAGTGTAAATGTGGCTTCTGAGTCGAGTCTATTAAGTCTAATGTAGGAGTGGAATGATGAGCTCCCTCTCTGCGCTCTCTGCCAGCGCTGGAGGAGAAAGAATGGACACACACCACCCCACGTACATCCCTCCCCAGGCATAACTGCAACCATAGAAGAAGGAAGGAAGGAGTTGAAGAAAAATATGGTTCTTGTGGTGGTAACCCAGCCATAGACCAGTAAATCCCAACGATTTTGCAGCATTTTGGTCTAACGACGGCCAGCATCCACCTACTACACACATTTAGTCAGAAACAAAAGATTTCATTGCAGTGTTCTACATACATTTTTAGAAGACACGATCCAACTATTCCTGATCTCAGTTGCCTTTTATTGTGTTGTTATTTCTTTTAGGGATTTCTTTCTTTGCCAAAAGGCTTATAGGACACACAGAGAAAATATGGCCCACGACTGGGGCACTGTGAGACAGGCAGCAAAATAAATAACTGTAACACTTAAAAAGCACTGCAGATCACTGGGGCTACTATTAAGGAAGAATCTCAACACCAGTAAATGCTGACTTATTTTGATAGGATGAGACAGTCCTTGATTTGATATTTTGAAACTGAAAAAAACCACCAAATAAATAATTCAGCTGGAGTGCAACAAGCGTTGGACTAACCTTATAGAGCAGAGGTGATTGTCCCAGCTTCAGAAGTGCAATTTTTTTGGTCACGTTCGTAATGGCTTGAATCTGGATCAAGTCTTCCGCCGTCCCATACTGTACATCAACAAGTTCTGCCTGCAAAGAGAAGACAAAAATCAAGCTACAACCGTCCCCACGCACCACTGAGGGTGCTCCTGCCATAGAAACTAAGTTTTTTGCATAAGTACCAGCACCTGAGCAGACTCCTGCAATTACCTTACCCCCACTCCCTAATTAGCAACACCTGGAATAACAACGAGCTTGAGAATTCCATCTGACAAACAGATCTGTATCTTTGCAGTTTTCATTCACAATTCATCAGCTGGGATATTTTTTTATATCAAAAACCCAATGGGTTTTTGCCAGTGCTTATAAGAAGTGGTGCTGGCTGTGATGAGGATTTCCCCTCGTTAGCTACAGCAATGTATTTAAAGCCACATAAGAGATACCAACACACTTCTGTTAATTTTCTTAAAAGGAATCAGAGTCTTATAAAGCATTTCAGAAAATGAGTGAATGATTATACTGGTCACTTAGAAAAAATATACGGATAATACATACTCTACCAATATACAATTTTATTATGTGGTCTGATTCCTAAGCAGCCTTACTTTAACTACTGAGTTATTTTCCTATAACCCATCAGTTATCCAAGCATTATACTTGGAAAACCATAGTGAAAAGAGACTACACTGCTCTGACACAAACTTTTTTCTTACTACATATTTTTAAATTATTTCCAACTAAATTAAAAGTGATTAGAGCATTAATATCTTCAGCTTTTCAGTCAGGACACTGCAAGAATATGTAGTAAAGGTCTAAGTTATTATTAAATGTCAAGCACTGCCAGTGATGGAAAAACACTTCAAGATGTGCTTTGAAGGATTTTATATATATATATATATAATATATATTTTATATTTATATAATTTAAGAATGACCAAGGGCATTTTTCTCACACATTCATAGCAATAAATTCTGGTGAAGAGCAAGCATGAGGATAATCAGTCTTCTACATTATTATTTAAGAATGTCATGAAGCTCTCAGGACACCATCAAGGACATTTGGGAACCTCTAAATCCCTATCCAGCGTTCCCATAAAACACAAGTATAGGAAGACACAGCAATATTACATGAGTGTTTAAAAATTAAAATAAGAGGCGCAGCACAAGATGGGAAAATTTCTCTTTCAGTTCAGTTTTGGTAGCTGAAGTACAGACTCATTGCCAAAGGCAACAGTTCTGATTTTGGGCATCTCTGCACCAACTGTTTAAATTCCAGGAGTTGCTCTGGATACGTAGGATGTGTGAAATTTTACTCGATTCCTGAACAGCGGTATTTCAGGATAGTGTTTATCCTTATAGAACTGTATCTGCATATTTTGTCTGAGTTTGCACCTCAAGACCGAAGTTGAAATCATACAAAAATTTTGCCAAGGTTCCTGTCTTCTTAAATGTATTCTTTGAAATTTTCAAGTTAACAAGTTTCTAAATCTGTAACATCATCAGTGCTGCATAAACCACCAGGTATTGAGAAAGGTCAGCCAAAGTTACAAAACACTTCTGGAACAGGGAAACATCAGATTTAACACCAAATACTGAAATGTAGGTATGGAAAATCTTGCACTTGCTGCAGTTTCTTCTGAAATGTGTGTTTTTAATTTTTAAAGAATACAAAAATTATTTCATAAGAAAATTCAAATGGTGACTACAGGCTGAAATCTAATATAAATTTTTTCTTTTGTGATCACCGTATGTGAGAAATACGATAAAATCAAGCAAAGAAGTTTTATATTAACGGAAGCTATTTTGCATTTTACCTAATCTGATGCCCCTGGTTATAAAGAGTTCACCTCAAATGAGGAAAGGGCATTAACCAGGTGCAATTTCTTGAAGTTCACACAGATTTTTCCTCACTCTGTAGACCTCAGCTTTATTTTTATT
This sequence comes from Calidris pugnax, assembly GCF_001431845.1. Classification (NCBI taxonomy): domain Eukaryota; kingdom Metazoa; phylum Chordata; class Aves; order Charadriiformes; family Scolopacidae; genus Calidris; species Calidris pugnax. The sequence goes on along the minus strand of NW_015090811.1, from coordinate 3,905,061 downwards.
TGTATCTACAGATATGTAGGTACAAATAGATACACTTTAGTGCAATAATTACTAGTCTCAGAAGTCTTACGGCTTGAGAAGTTGTATCTAGGCTGATTTCTGGGGAGACCTCTAATCTAATTCCTTTGGACCCGATGCCCTTCCCACTTCCCCTCAAGCAAAGCGAAGATCAGAGCTTTCATCGTTTGTGTGAGAGAAACTCTGCTGAATTTTCCTGAGGCAAAATCAATACACAAAGATAGAACATAATGAAGCATCAAACCATTTGCTTCTACGCGAGGCCTGTGTGAAAATGCCAGCCCTGCCCATCTACATTCATGCCCTGCTTCTCTGCTCGCTGCTCCTCCAGGGTGCTATCCACCGCTCCGTAAACAACAAAACTCCATCTTTGCACAATTATTAATGCATTTAGCAACTGCCCTTGGATGTTCTTAGTTAATTTATGGATGCAAACTGCATCTTCGAGAGCTACTCGCCGGGTCTTCCCCAGGCAACACACGAGCTCCACGACGAGCTGAATGAAAGGCCCTACAAAAGCACAGCTCATTTTTTAATTATGTGAGAACCAGAGCTTGACTCCCTGCTGCCCCAAACACTCTGCAAAGCATGTTCTTTGCTCCAAATGTTAAAAGCAAGCCCCAACACCACAGCTATTAAACACATTCATCCATCGAGGGTGTATGTAAGAAGTCATTACATAATGAAAAAGCAGCTGGGTAGAATATAACAAAGAGTTACATGGGCTTTCATTGCACATCTTCCACATGAAGGATATGTCAAAGCTCGATATATTACAAGTCTTTCGTTTTTGCCCTTGCCTGAAAATACGTATGACTTAAGCCTCTTGTTACTGTCCAACTTTAGGGGCACTTGCACACTCATTTCACTGCAACTTCGAAGTGGTTCTCTTCTCATCACAAATCTTTGACCCTTAATTTCCCCTTTTTGGGAGCCATCAGCAAAAATATTGCACACATCTGCCCAAGTAAGTTATCGTACCCTGGTAATATCACATATAGCCCAGCAGCTGGAGGTTTGCACAGCTGATCTCAAATCTAACTTCAGTTAAAATGACCAAAAAAAAGGGAAAAAAAATCTTCTCTTGAGTGAAACTACACGTGGCTCCTCCCCTCACAAAGTCAATAACCCACTGGAAGAGCATAGAACAAAGTCGAAACATTTTGGCAGTACAGTCAAGAAACCAATAGGTAAACATTAAATTATAAATATAGTTTTAAAAATAATTCCTAGTTCCTTCTTCTACACGTGAATACTTTAGTAAAATTTGCTTAATAAAAACATCTCATCAAATCTAGTACAGCAACACTAGCTTAGAGTAGGCAGTTTTGTTTTTATTCAGTCTACTGGGGCTCAATCAATTGGACCCTTTTCTTCTAGGATAAAATAGAATATAGATAAAATATACCTTTAAAATAATGTTAAAGAATACTATCAAATCCAAAGAGTGTTACCCTGTCAATAATCCACTGAGAAATTTACAATCTATTTAAGTCACACATTGCTGTTCCAGTCACAACATTCCCAACACCTTCAAGAATGAATAAAGATTCAATTTTTATTCTTTCTTTTTTAGAAATGGTTGCATGACATAATCCTCATTTTACACATCCCAGATTTTAAAAAAGCAAAACACCTCACTCCCAGGTTACCCGTATTTGATAAACCACTTCCCTTTGGTAGGATAATTCTGTTTAAAAACAAAAGAGAACTCGTCCTTTTATCATATGCCGAAAAAGATCACTTGTGTACTGGGTTTAGACAAATCAGGGTAAATCCTCTTACCCTGGAACTGGGAAACTGCTAAAAAATGAGTTGGTTTAGCCATTTGAATTAGGTACTTACTCTCCAAATTGTTTCATGTGATGCTGTTTGAAAGATAAGACTATTTAGGAACAAATTGCAATGTGCAACATGGAGTTCCATAGTACTTCCCCATGCATGAAATGATGTAGGGGTAGGTAATAAACCAAACATTTTTAGAAAAATTAATTATTTTACATTAGACTTATTGTTAGTTTCTAAGTCCCAAGATGATGCTCAATGAGTTGTAAACATTCTATCTTAAAAACTATGACAAAATCCCCCCGAAGCAGAAAAAACAAGCAGTCTGAAAATGCCACAAATGAGTTGTAAACATTCTATCTTAAAAACTCTGACAAAATCCCCCCAAACCAGAAAAAAACAAGCACTCTGAAAATGCCACCATCAAGACAATCAAGGATCTTTTCCCAATTTCTTCTACTTATCTCCAAAATGAAAGAGAATAAAACAACATGGATGAAAAAGCGTAAGACAGGTCTTGGAAAAGTATTAACTACTGTATGAAATAGGTGGCAGCTGGGGTCTTGAAGGTGCTGGATATTATTTTAAAAGTTTCCTTTCTTTGCGAATGGTGAGGCAATTTAAAAAAAGGCTAATTAGGTAAAAAATAGTAATGGAAATATATTTGTCATATCGCATTTTTATCGTTCAGCTGACTTGTATGAGGAAAGGAGGAAAGGAATTCAATTATAACATTTTACAACTGCATCCAATACACTGGGGTAAGAGGCTGATTGTGGCTGATTTGCCAGTGACACAAGACAGAAAAAGATTAAGGGAAAAATCCACAAGAAAAAAAACCCAAAACCTCAAAGCCACTACATCCCAGGAAGGACTGTTTCTCACAATCATCAAAACGCAGATGGTGTCAGTGCAGATCAGAAGGTGGCTCTTAGAGCATCTGCTTTAGCCATCAAGGCTGGGAATTCCAGAGTAAAACACCACACCTAAGCACATAGTTGTACTATTATTTCTGAAGATAACACATTAAGGTTAGTACTGAGCAGTCAGAAAGAAATCTTATCTGAAAGGTGTAAATTTATGCCAAAACCCAAAGTAGCATATAGAATGGCTGTGGTCAAAAATCTCCTCCTCTTAATGTTACCTGTTGTTACTGCCACAGTTCAGTAATTTCAAATTATGAATACATTTTATCAAACCCCAACCTGGTGACTTGTATTAATGAACAGCTTCTACACAAACTCTTGGGGAGATAAGGACAGCAGCTACAAAAACCTTCAGAAGTACGGTCAAGTTTGTATTCCTGATAGTTTTGACCTACTCACCAAAAGAGTGGTAGAAATGGATGATCTAAAGAAACTCCAAGTATTGAAAAAAACCTAAACATTAAATGTGATGTATACAATATATTTCAGATTGCTTGTTCCTTCAGAATTAAGACAATTTCTCCAGAAAGCAGAGATGTAATTCTAGAATTATCAACCCCTCAGTCCCATGACTGTTCAGGCTTACTACATCCCCTTCCTTCATCAAAGTCAATGCCCTTTATTTATCCTTCAACATCCAGCTACTATTTTCACGTTGTTCACATAATAAAGGGAACAGAAGCATCCAATGCATGATCAATCACAAGTAAATAACCTTCAACTAGCCATCCTGCCTAAAGTGAAAACTCCAAAATATATTTGCAAATTGTATCTGAGAAGACGGCAGCCTGCAATCAGGACATGAGGCTAACTTTAATTAAACATTTCACTATAATTTATTTGCACAGCTCTGAAATTGAGGCTGAAGGCAGCATTCAGCAGAGCATAAAAGTAAACTCACGCTGGCTGTAGATCAAAGCTGGACACCAACAAACGCGAAGAAAGCCACAAACATAAAACCAGCTCTTCTCTAAAATTAGAAAAAAAGGAGGAAAGAAAAAGGGAGATAGTGGAGCGGTGCCAAATCACGTGGTGGTGTGAAGCCTGCTATGCTTTCTGACAGGAGCTGCTGCTCCCTGTCCAGCCACGCACATCCCTCCAATAATCGGGGACCCACCGCTGTGTCCCTGTGATTGCCACCACCCAACCCTCCTTCTTGTCCTACCAAGCAAGCCAGAGACAAAATCAAGAGCCACAACCACCATTTATGTACTTACTGTATTTCTACAGACATCTAAATATCACAAGTTATCTTTGTCCTTCACTTGGCAAAAAGAGGAACAGAGAGACCCCTGTGTTTGGGGTGTTCATAGTACCATGGATGGGTTTAGGTTGGAAGGGACTTTTACCATTTATGTACTTACTGTATTTCTACAGAAATCTAAATATCAGAAGTTATCTTTATCCTTCAGTCCTTCACTTGGCAAAAAGAGGGACAGAGAGACCTCCTGTGTTTGGGGTGTTCATAGTACCATAGATGGGTTTAGGTTGGAAGGGACCTTTAAGACCATCCAGTTCAACCCCCCTGCCATGGGCAGGGACACCTCCCACCAGACCAGGTTGCTCCAAGCCCCATCCAGCCTGGTGTTCATGGCACACATCTCAAGATTGCCTCTAGTTCAATTAAAGTGTTGAAGGTTGAACTAAGAAAGTAACATGCCCAACTATTGATCTCTTCTACAGTAATGGCACTCGGTATGAGCAGCATCAGTCCCTCTGTCCCGTCATAGTCAGGACATGCCAAAGCCAAGTGCAAGGGCATTAAGTTTTATTTTGGTTTATGTTGCTAGGCTCAGCATTATCAGAAGAGGAAAAGGCCTGGGAAAGCACGAACAAAGGCCTAATTCAACATTGAGTAAAATAAAGACAAGTCAGACACAAGACAGAAACAAATCAGGAAAAAATTTGAGAGCAATTTAAGAGAAGAGTTCTCGGGATTTCTTCACATGAAACAATTATTTCTTGTAGAGCTGCTTGTGCTATAAAACAAAAATTCCTTTAGAACTCAGTTTTCATGCAAATACCATGCTCCATTGTTTACAATAATTTCAAAATAACACTATCTTTGAAATCCCCCAGCGAGCTTTCCACTTTCTGTTTTCTTCATGAAAAATTCGGTGTAGGGCCTCAAAATCCAAATGTGAAGTCTTTTGGCAGCAAATATTATTTACAGATTTGTGTGTGTCCTGTGAAACTTGGCCATTCCCAAACCATCTGAGAAAACTCGTGGATAAATTTGGGGGTAGCTACACAGCAATGTCGAAGTCTTTTGGCAGCAAATATTATTTACAGATTTGTGTGTGTCCTGTGAAACTTGGCCATTCCCAAACCATCTGAGAAAACTTGTGGATAAATTTGGGGTAGTTACACAGCAATGCCTATGTGATTTCCTGCTAATGAATGACTAAATTGTGTATTTGCAAGTAAATTCCCCTACCTTCTTGGTCAAATTTGGACATTGCTTCACTATCCTTGAACTTCTTTCCGTCTTATGAGGAAACTGGAACAAGAAAAATAACCTTATGCTTTGAAAAATAATAACCTAATGCATTTCCAAGGACTGAGGCCAGCCAAAAAGAGATGATTTGTGCACTATGAGTTTGAACACGCTGCCTGAGCCCCAAAAAGCAAATCATTACAGAGCGGGATTAACCGAAGCTGATTTTGCTCCATTACAATACTCAGAGATGCCCCTGACCAACATCATCTGGGCACATTTAAATCACAGAACTTGAATATCACTCCACATAGCAAGATAAGCATGTTTTTGGGTGATTAAAATACTCACCAGTGTTAGTGGTAAATAACTCATACTTTTTACCTATGAGCACTCCTCTTCAAACAGATTCATGCCATTTTTTTTCCACGGTGGTCAGCACCTTACTCTACAGAGGCTTTGGGTTTTTTTTTACTTCAATATTCTTACTCATACAATAAAATTCCAGAAGAATTCAGTATGACTCACAGTGTCAGCCTGCAGTCAAAAAGGATTCTTTGTGGCCAGTTTTTATGACGTAAAATTGCACACTGCGTTACAGTGGCAGCTAAAACTGTAATTTGTACCTAAAAAAAGGAACTAAAAAAGATGCCCCTTAACCTCAGTTGGATAGAGTTTGTCCTTGCAGACCAAATTCAGTCATGGACAGGTTTTACACCACTCTTTTCCCTCATCCCATCTCTGTTGAAGCTCCTAGAGGCTGCTTTTGCTGCCCCAGTATCCTTTTCAGAAAGTGACTGAGGTTTAACTTGTTTCCTTCCTTGCTTTTTACAGCTTAGAGCAGGGTGGGTTTTTTTACTACTAACTCCCAGGGAGACTGAATTAAGATCGAAGCCTTTTTATAGCCTACAGAAAAGAACCTCTTCTGTGTTTTATGGTTACAGAGCCCCTGGATAAATCTCAGCTGACATCGCCCAGTTCCCTGTTGATAGCGCTCATCCTGTTGACTCCTCCCTTTATATCTATTTTCAACTTTATTTTTCCCTCCTTTAATTTATTCATACTTTCCCCTGCTCTCTGTCCCCAGTCACATTCTTCCAGTTCCCCTTAAGCAGAAAGCAAAACTAATATTTGACTATATCATCTTATTTTATGATATCCAGTGAGGTATCCAACCACCAAACCTAGGTTTTTTTATCTTTTCTAATTAGATTTAAATGCAAATCTAGTTTGTCAGGTATTCTGAAATAAAACCTTATTTAAATTCATATTAAATATTAATATTTATTTATTTTAAACTTGCTAAGAACATTGCTTTAGTTATAAAACACGAAAGGACACGATACCATTTGCAGCCAAAAATCCTACCAGAGATTTTATTATTTTAAACTTTCATTAAGTGAAGGTGATTATTTATCATCTCACAAAGCTCACTAGTGACAAAACTTTAAATTCTAATGACTCTTTTTTATATGTGTTTAGTATTATTTATATCCTCCTCTTTGTAAGAGGTAACTGCAAAGATATTTAGTAGCCTTAATCTTAAAGCATAAAGTCACATTGATCACACTTTCCTAAGCAGAAAGAATAATCTGTATTTGCCAGCCTAATTCATTTAGCTTATTCAGGGGTAATTATTCATGCAAATATACATTTACAAATTACAGACTAAAGATAAACTAAACAAAACAAAGAGAATTGTTCAGCTGTAATGCGACATCTTAAAGAATAAATCATAAGCTGCATATGTACACAGGAAATTATACTGGTGTGATTTAAACTTGGCTTTAAAATATTCATTGAAACAGCTTTATGTCTGAATCCTCTCCCATTATGTCAGAACCCACCAAAGTCTCAAGGCTGGACTGCAGTCACCCAGAGGTTTTAGTGGCTACTCTAAAACTTGAAGAATGAAAGCAAAACATCCAGAGGCTGCAGACTGTCCTTCAATGGCCTTTTTATCATATATAGAATAAAACCCAGGCATTATCTCCTATAGTAACTACAACCATTAAGAAGCTGCTTGTACCTTACAGAAGATCCCTAGAAATGCTTTATATACAAACAGGATCTGCTGCAGTAACTGCCAGCGATTGCAGGGAAGGATCCATCTCTCCATCTCAACTGAAATATTTCTTTTTATAACTATATTTGATATCTCAATTTCCTAGACAGCAGCGTTTCAACTTTGTTCAGTTACTTCATTCTTCGAGTTAGACCGGCCGTGTTAAAACAGAAATATATAGAAAGTAGCCTTAGAATTTTCAGGTTTCCAATTTTGGTCCCAATTTTCAACACATTTTGAAACAACGCAATTTTCACAGGGTGAGAAGCCTGTTTCCCAATCAGCTCACACCAATGCATGACTAGTGTACCAAAATCTACAGGCTGGCTGTATTTCTGTGCATGCCCAGAAGTTGTTGTTAGTGCAAGAAACAGACACAGAAAGATAAAACAGACATCAAGCTCAGAATGCAGATAATCAGAGGTACGTGCAAGAGGAGGCCATCCACCGCATCGAGAGAACACTTGAACTTTCAGAAATGTCAGCAAGAACTCTATTTTCTAGACTATAATAAATGCTCTTCCACAGAGTACTGAGAGCCTTTGCTTGGCCAAACATCACGTGCTGGAACATAATCAGAGAGATGCCCAACCACACCGGGCTGTAACACAAACCTGAGTGGGGAAGCGGCTTTTCATCAAACCCGGAGACACAAACGTGCAGTTGTGAAAAGGAAAATAACATCTTTCCTACCTGATGGGAACTCTGTTGTTTTAACTCGTTACGCAGATGTACAGGTCTCTAAATTACCTCTTTGGAAAAAGGACTGGGGGAAAATACATGCTAAAATTGCAAATACATTTGGATAAAAGAAAAGGACATGAAGGAAAACAGGGAATAGACTCGAGCAATAATGAATTTAAGTGACCCAAATGACTGAGCAAGAGAAACAGAAAGAAGGCTGTATGTGAGAACAGCGTAGCTCTGTGTGATTAAACAAGCAGGTATTTCCATTTTTCAACCGCCTAACATTATGGAAAGACTTATCTTACAAAAGACATGTAGCATGTGGTTCAGATAAAATCATACCAGGAAGAAACCCCAGTTCTTTGTTGTTCCAGGCTTCTGAATTTTGATTTTAAAAATACACTCAGTATTTTAGAATTGCCATTTGGTCACTAATTGTGATGGTGTACTCTGCACCGCTCAGTCATCTAAAGGTTTCTATATGGCAGCACCATTTATCTTCTCTTTCAGAAACATCTGTCATTTTCAAGGTGTTTTATTTTTATGAACAACAGCAAGGATTGTTGTGATCCCTCCTCCCCAGGGTGTGGAACAGTCAACAAAGAAACTAGAAACAGGGAGGTCAGTATCCACTCTCACCCATTCTGATACAACCACAAATTTCTTTTAGGGCCCATCTTCAACTGGTCCCCTTCCTGAGTTTCAACAAACACAAGAGACTAAATTCAACAGAAAAGACAAAGAATGCACAACGGCCATCATTTTAAATATTCACTAATTGTATCATCTACTAAAGAAGTTTTGTCCAAATTTCTTCATTTGTATTTATATTTTTGGTACCCACTTTACAAACACTATACATTACGAAGAAATTATCTTCATTGCAGAGAAAACTGAAAAATTACAAAGTTTTATTTCAGGCAGAGTGACTCTGGAGGCATCAAGACAAGAGCAGTAAGAGCATCTGGGGAAGATCTGAACAGAAAGAGCCAGTCTTACCCATCAGACCTGGAGCCCAACACTGTCTCCATGCCCAATTTCTCATTCTAGATTTTCAGTTGGTGTCACTACATGATTGGAAGATTTTCTTTTAGCCTTAAGACATAAGAGTTTTATAGATAAAAGGACAGCATGGACAAAGACATGGAAAAAGAAATTGGAATAAAAATTTTGGCTAGAAGTATGATATAGTAGCTCTTTTGCCAGAAATGGAATTTCTAGCTTTTCATACTACTTCATCCTCTAAAATACTCCCCGAGTAAAGACCGTGCCTGGCAAGCAGTGACCTGCAGTAGGAGGAACATCTCTCCTGGATGACAACCCAGCAGGAGCTCTCTTGCATATTTAAGCAGCTTTGCTCTCCAGTAGCTGAAGCTGTTGCCAGACCTTTTCCACCCTCGTTCACCTCTGTCTGCCCCTCAAAGCCATCAGTGTGGAGCTGTGAATCTTGCAGGAGACAAGACTAACTCCAGACGGTACCATAATTCAGGGGAAGGAAGATAAATTCCTTGAAGCATCTTCTTGCTCGCACACACCTACTCCTGGCCCTGTCACAACCCGGTGATGGATGAGTCACCTTCTCTTTGAACCGTGGAGCACAGGAACTTCAGAAATAATTATGATAATAGAACAGATATATCTCACTATTAATTCACGTTTAGGCCCTTTTAATGAATGAGATAAACACAGTAACTAATATTCATGACACGAGGTGTCAGACATGAGATTTATCTGTATTTAGTGGAACACACACAATGCATCAGACAGAAAAAACTAGGAATGCCTAATTCTAGAAAAAGGGAAGTCCAAAGTATTTTCAGCTTTGTTTAGTTAGCATTGATGGGTCTTTTTTTATTATTTATAAAGCTATTTCTCTCCTGGGACTGTAAGTGGTGGGCTCAGCCAGAAGTGCTGTATTTCCAACCAGCTTAAAAGAGAAATTTTGAAGGAAAGCTTTTTCTCAGGACATTTTAGTCCAGGCAGTGAATGGGCTCGGGCGTTTTGACAACTCTTCTGCCAACTGCACACCAAATTCAGCCTTACCTATGGTTAGTAACCGGGTCTTTTGTTAATTTATTTATTCCATTCTTTTTTATATTTTAAAGAATTCAGTTCTTATATATTTTTTTCATTGTATCACAGCTGCACAGTTTTTCATCCTACTCTGAAAGGCTTTCAAAGGACATTTGCTTCAAAGGGTTTTCTCCGAGAGAGGCCTTCTTCACTTTTTGGTCTTTCTTACTATTAAGTCTCTGTGTCCGGGTTTATAGCATTCCTCAAAGCAGTCTCTAGAGAGGGTTCATCCTTTGCTCTTTTATACCAAAATTCTTCAACAAAGAAGTCAGACAAGCCGTTAAAATCTATCCTCACCAAATTATTCATATCATGGCAGCTTTATCCTCAACTAGTTCGGATTACATTCAAAACCTGTCATGTATGGTTTTTTTTTTTTTTCTTTTTTAGTAAAAACTTATTTGCACTCTTTCAAAGTGGTCATTATGAGAAGATTATATTTGGACTTCATATTACCACATCCTAACACAGAGAGGAAATCTTCAGACTTGCTTTGAATTTGCAATGCTACTTTCATTTCAAAATACGAAAAAGATTTTAACCATGAGAAAAGAGAGTCCTGTAGAAAAGCATTCAATAAGCTGATATTATTACAGCAGAAGAAATCAATGTTTAAGATTGAAATAAATGTTGTCAAATATTGACTGTAAAAGTTATACTGGTAGATACAGGTAAATCCTATGGCTTCGAATGATAAGATTTACCACGCAGCATCGAAGATTAATATAGTTGCTCCTGATGCTTTTCAGCTCCCAGCCCTAATTCACAGGAGAGACTGCTGTTATTTCTGCTTTTTCACTATTTTCAAAAATAATCAATTGCAGTATGTCAGAAAAGTGATTTTTTTTTTATTATTTTAAATTTTAAATTTTGTTTTACTACAGTGATTCCAACCCATATTCTGATGGACGACTGAGTGATGCCTGGTACCACCAGGGCCAGAAGCTCATGGCCATGGTCCCAGGAACAGGATGTATACACACGGTAAGATGTGATCTGCCTCCAACTACAGATGCTTTTGTGTTGCTAATGTTCCTTAAAAAGGTTTAAGGATTTGTTTCTCTTCCTCAAAAATAAACTAAAAAATGAGAACAAGCAATAGTTTAATCAACATTATATTTTACAGTCACTCATAATACCACAAAGCTGAGTAGCATTTTAAACAGTTCTTTTATATAAATTACTTTTATATAACTTCATTGTTTAAAACAATGTAGTTTTAGGGACAAGGATCAAATATTATATAAATACAAAGATGTTTTGTTATTGTTCTCATTGTATCAGTTGTAGTTGCTTCTTACATTGTTTTTCTCATCCTAGCAATTTTTTAAAAGCTGATATTTGCTTTATAGTCTGTCTGTTGGAGGAAATTTTTGCTTCTGTTTTTAGCATAAGCAAGATCCCTTCAAGGCAGTTTTAAACCTTCAAAATACTGGAGAAATATAAAAGAAAAAGATCCCCCAAACCCAAACTAAAGACCTATCAGGAGATTTTTGCTTGGAATTCCTCCTCTGAGGAGGACACTGCCTTGGCAAACTTAAACGGAAAAAATACAGGTATGTTGTTGGAAGGTTGAAATTTACTAAGATTATGTAAAAGAAATTAGGATGAGATGGTAAGACAGCGCTACCCAAGCAAAATGTGCCTTGTGATTTGGCAGAAAGATTTCCACTTGGCTTGGAGTAGCTTTGTGTTCAGGTTTGCACCAAACATCATTAACAAAAAGCGGGCATAGAAGAAGAAGAACTGAGTAGGTATAACTCCAGATATCTACTGAAACGCAAAGGTGATTGCAACTTGCCGGGACTAAATTACAGAATAAAATAATTAAATATAAAAATATTTCTTGGAGATCCACGCATTTACACAAGTTACTTACACTTACCTTGTCTCCCAGTGGCTACTAACAGACAAAATCCAACTCTGGTCAAAAACGATGGAATTCCCATAGATTTCAGTAAGAATTTTACTTGCGCTAAAATCTGAATAAAGCACCAAATCCATTCCCCAAGTCCTCAGTGTTTGCACCCTCTAGTTTTCACCGTGCAATTGGAATATAAATAATGTTTACGGTTCAACATTGCTCCCTTTCAAGTATTTTACAGAGGCCTCACTGAAAAATGCCTTTAGCTGGCGATGCGCAACGGCGCGGAAGCGCTCAGTCATCTGTTAGAGCTGTAGATATCAAGATACCTCACCTTTTCCTTTTCTCTGCATTTCAAAGACCTCATTTATTATTATTGACATTATTACTAAAATAATTAGTAAAATATTAGCGCTGTATTAACTCACAGCTTTTGCAGCAGAAGCCATTTGCATTTTTGAACCCCTGCCCTTCGATGACAGAAAAATCTCGCAGCAGCATTAACGGGGCTTTTGTGCATGATCAACTACCATTATTTTTAAGGAACTCTACAACTTTATTTATGAATGGTTATGTGATATGTGCCAGAGAACTGACAGGATGTTCTGCAGGACATCTCTTCAATGATGGTTTCTTTAGTCCTTGACTGCAATTTTAAATTATATAACCTTCACATTGCGTTTCACAGCTTTCTATATGTAATTATAACGGAGTGGCAGCTATGCTGTAGTTAATGCTGAATATTGTTTTCTGTTTAAAGGTCAAATCTATTCTAAAATCCATATTCTTAGTGAGATTGTCTTGAAAATTTGCTGTGCCTACTTGGTATGCAGAGCAGTGGTCTAAACGATGATTATTTGTGGAAGAGGTTTCTGAGACACTCTTCTATAAATAAAAGATAAATAAAGCTCCTCTAAAGTGTCTAAATGTTACAAAAAATCGCCATATTCTTCTCATTTGTGTGTATGTGTTATTCAACCTATAGCCCTAACCATCTGCAAACTGATTTCAGTTGCTAGGGATTCATTTTAGCTAGTACATGTCTCTTCAGAGAAGAAATTTCAGAAAATGTTCATAAAGATAATAATGAACTAAATTGGCATGCCTAAAAGAATTAAACGCACACACGTATCAAGATTCCCTCTAGCTTGAGATTTTGCACCAATGTGCCATCAAAAATGACCGAAAGACTTAGGGTGAGATGCTGTGATTATTTAATCTGAATTATATGCGCGCTCTGCCTCTGGAATTCAGGATGTGCAAGCGAGCGTGCTGCAGAGGGCTCATTTGGAAATTTTGCCTAAGGATAAAAATAACCTGGGAAGATTCTGAAATTTTCTAAAACCAACCTGCTGACACCAATCTTAATGCAGAAATATTGTTAAGGCAATTACCACTGATTAGCTAGAGGGAAGATAAAAGATAATAAGGGTGCGCTAATCACATTTCCAGCACAATGAAAATGAATCCAGTGAAAGCAAGCTGTTGGGTCAAGGATTTCCCCATGCACTGTCCCTCCAGAGGCAAGCTGTTGGGTCAAGGATTTCCCCATGCATTGTCCCTCCAGAGGAACCAGTAACCTTCTGGTGCAGAGCTGGAAATACAGAGAGCTGCAAGTACTGCAAGGAATCAGTGCTGCAGCACTGAGAGCCATCAGAGAGGGAAGGGGACAGTAGGACACACACACACACGGGGAGCCTGCAAGGAGCAGGAAAGATTAGAGGAACAGGCAGTAGAGGAGAGGAAGACTCCCCTCCCATCTTCATAGGATCATAGAATGGTTTGGGTTGGAAGGGACCTTAAAGACCATCCAGTTCCAACCCCCTGCCCTGGGCAGGGACACCTCCCACCAGACCAGGTTGCTCAAAGCCCCATCCAGCCTGGCCTTGAACCCCTCCAGGGATGGGGCAGCCACAGCTTCTCTGGGCAACCTGTGTCTAACCACTCTCAGAGAAAGGTTTCTTTTTGAGATCTCATCTAAATCTCCCCTCTTTTAGCTTAAAACTATTACCCCTCATCCTATCGCTCCACCCCCGATCAAGAGTCCCTCCCCATCTCTCCTCTAGGTCCCCTTTAGGTGCTGGAAGGGGCTCCAAGGTCTCCCCAGAGCCTTCTCTTCTCCAGGCTGAACAACCCATCTTCCTGCAGAGTGCAGGAACCTGGGAAAGAAGAGGATGGATGGGGAGCAGACACATCTCAGCACAGCCCTAAGAAAACAGGCTCTCTGATAAGAAGTGAGCAAGCCTCCTTCCTTGTACAAGAGGATCTGACAGCAATCTGAGTCCTGTTTCCCGTATCTCCATCTTGCCAAGATTGAACAATGGTGGGAAGATCCCTGAGTGAGCTTAACAGATGGGTCTGTACTTCTCGTCTTGCTTCAGGTTGCATTAATCTCTGTGGTGGGTTCTCATTTAGCTGAGAAAATGTCACCAAAACAAATGAACCGGAGCAGGCAGATACGCCATCAACAGCTGTAGAGAATCTCTTCTGCATGTCGTAGATAGAGGCAAACAGGTGGCAAAGATATCACTGGCTGCCTTGGGAGTACAAATGCCTAAAACCAGCAGACACTTTGAGCAGAGAAACAGGTAGAATCAGTCAGGGAATGCGGGTGATGGCAGGGAAGCGAGGTGATGTAGAAGTCCAAGCAGAGAGGGAACAGGGACAGAGGAGAGGTCAAAGTACAAAGGACACATGGTAAGGTGTTGGGAGAACTGGCTTGGAAATGGTGATAATTAATTTCTGTCCATGAAACCATCAAATCCCTGCCTGCATATGCATTCCCATTACAAGAACATGCCAGTACTGGTGCTGTTCTTGCATCATCCTGAGGTTTCTCACCCAAAATAGTCCTTTCAGCCTATGGGGTCCAGGAAAGAAAAGTGATGTTTTGCCGGGCTGGCTGAGAGTGTCCGTGATGAAAAAAGGAAGGGGTGGAGGAAAAGCAAAAGAACCAACAGGGATTTGGTGCATTCAGCTGCCAGTTACTCCTGAAGAGGCAGAGGAGGTACCAGAGCATGAGGCAACGTAACCCAGGACACTAAGTATCACTGTTTAGAGTATTAAAGCAGATTTACGATTGTGAAAAGTTCCTTAACACTTCAATAAAGCAAAGAGTCAATAAATTTAAGGTGAAAGGAAGGTGAGGAAACTTCAGGTCACAGAAGCAGAACTGCAGTAAATCAGGGAATACAGAGCAAATACAATCTTCCTTTTGCTTTAATTAGTCCATTCTTGAACATTGTCCCAACGCACGAACAGTTGCATCTGCTAAGATTTTTCTTTTTAACGTTGCTAGAGAAGGAGGGAACAGAGCAGATGAACATTGCAACACCAAAACAGAACGCTCGTTTCTTCCTGGGTTGTCCTCGGAGGCCCTGCCTTTTTAACGTTGCTAGAGAAGGAGGGAACAGAGCAGATGAACATTGCAACACCAAAACAGAACGCTCGTTTCTTCCTGGGTTGTCCTCGGAGGCCCTGCCTTCAACCACCTGCCCAGGTGACACCAGCCTTCTGCTGTGCTTCCAGCCAAGACGTGTCCTTCCCTACACTCGGGGGAATCACCACCACGTGTGTGCTAACAGATGGGCTGCAACACGCACCCACACCAACACGGTGCTGGCAGGAGGAGGCTGGATCTCAGGGGGTTCATGGACACTTCTCGACCCTCACTGATGGCTCCTCAGCTCGTCCTTCCGTGGTGACAGCTCCTGGAGCAGCCCTTGCTGTGAAGGGCTCAGATTCATCCCACTGAGCTCGCTCAGAGACTGCCTAGATAGTGTTTGACAAGGTATTTTGCTTTAACACATCCATTTGATGCAATGTAATTCCCCTTTATACACGCACCCTCCTGCCCAGAGCGGCCTTCCTGTTTGCATCAACCAGACAAAAGGTTTAAACTCTATAAAAGGGAGCTGATATTTAAGTTCTAATAAAAATATATTTCACGTATGCCATTCTTTCCCCAGACTGACCTAGTCTCCGATACATTATTTACATAACTGCTGCAATATCTGTTCCAAAACTGAGCTCTCTCCAGAACTGGAGCCTGCCCTGCCTGTCACCGCGATGGGTAAACAGTGTCACCTTTTCAGGGCCTGATGAATTATAGAGAAGTAGTAAAGTGCACCATCCATCACAATGGCACTAAGTAGGTTTTTGAAGTAGATTTGAGAGCACAAACGCTCACATTTTCACCCACAAATGCCGTTCAGACCGTTACCAGGAAGCACAAATTGGATGGCTCATACACAACGGCCATATGATGAATGGACATGACAGGTGGTCAAAGAAAATGAGCCTTGCTCTTCTGCAAATAACCTTGTCACCGTGAAAGTAGAGCTGTAGCTCCGCTGGTAGCCAGACTGCAGCAACTTAATGGGTTTATTTGCTTGAACTTCCAGCAAATCAAATATACAAATGAGATACAATGCAGCAGCAGTATTGAAGCAATATTAGCAATTCAACCTGATTAGGTGACACACAATAGAAATTTTCTACTAAGATTGTGTCACATTTGAAAGAAAATTATTCAGATTATGAGTAGCTGTTACAGGAATACCTTTTCGCAGGAAAACCTCATGATTTTGCAATCACAACTCCGTGTAAGATATTCAAAATATGTGAGTTTTCGTTCCACCGCAAGCAATCAAGTCACCCTCTGATGGCTGAACACAGCAACAGCCACCACCCGCTACTGCTCATTTAAAATTCTTCTACTTCCATTAGCTTAAACAGTAGAGATTACTGTGTAGGATTGAAAGTCAGGGAGGTTAGATCACTACCAATTTATCCATAACCTAAATAAAAAAGGAAGTTTCCCTTTTAGACAAAACTCTAGATCTGAGACACTTCGCGGAGACTTTTTGAAGAATAAAAGAGAACATCTGAAGTTTCGTGAGAGTGCTGGGCATCTCAAAGATCTGCCTGTAAAATTGTGCACAGAAAGTCATTCTTGCACTGAAGCACAAGCTTTGATTTATGCCAAAGTCAAGGTAGACCCCCTAGTAATGAGTACACAGTGTGTGGGGTTCTCATTGCTGCAGAACTCAATCATAGATAAAACTGCTCTGAAATACAGCTGGAAGTACAAGTGTTGCTGGTAATAACATCAATGATTTTCCCCAGGACATTTGATTTCCTTTAATCTGATGAATTTGTTAGCAACACATTTATTTTCATGAAATAAATCTCAAGGGGCACAACTGTACTTTTCTCTCATTATAGGTACTGTTAGTAAGTTACAATGAGAAAATGATATTATATATTGAATTTTTAAGTGACAAACGTGAGAAGCCAAACCCATTCATTAGCGCTTTTTACTTCCCCATGGAAAAGTTAAAGCCTCTATCATGCAGGTCAGGACCTACCCTTGTCGAGTTCATCTCCTTTCCTAACAACTGTAACCTGAAGCTGCTGGGTTGAAAGAGTCCCAGAAGAGAGACTGTGTGGAGACAACGACCATGAGACCCACTACAGAAAGAAGCATGTAAGGTACACAACAAGAGGAGATGGAGAGAAGCCTCTCTCCCAAAGGAAACAAGAATTCCCTTCCTTCTCCTCTTTGGAATAAATCCCCTGGGCTAAAAAGCTTCAACTCTCTTCAGAAAGAGAAGTTGAAGCTTATGGACTTCAGGATGAGAAATGTAAGGATCTGACTTTCTACCAGCCCTCCTATTTCCTACAGTCAAAAATATGAAATGGCACTAAAAGTCCATAAAATGGGTTAGTTACCATCATGCAACTTTCCCAATTTTGACTCGTTACAAGATATCCACAGATAACATTACCTGTCATCGATCACATTATGGGCAAACACTGTCACAAGAGGAAATCACACAGCAGCTTGATTTTACCATCAGAAAATAACTAACTGATATGCTATAAATAATAAGATATTCACAAAGTATAAAGGTATTTTGGAAGAGACATCCTCCAAACCCAAAGCCATCTGCAACCTCTCGCTGTATAGTTTGCTCATGTTTGAAGGGACGAAACCAAACCTATACTTTTGCATGATGAAAGAATCCAGGATGGAAAAACCCCTGCATCATTGGAAGTAACACACAATATTTTAAAAAGGAGAAAGAAAACAGTTAGGAGTGAAACTGCAATTTTTATATTTCAGAAATATGTACTGAGATTTATACTACCTCAGCTAGCAAAGTAAACAGAAATGATGACCCCTTAGTGTACCCCCAATATATCTGGAAAGCAAATACAGGATGGCAGCCAGTGAAGACACTAAAGAGGATAAAACAAGATAATCCAAGATCTTATTTCACTTGGCAAGTAACAAATCCCAACAGGCAGGATCTTTTCGCTGACAAAACTTCCTAACAAAAGCTACTGTAAGATAAAAATACAAATTGGGGTTTTCAAGAGGAAACGGAGCAGATGTGTCAAATGAGTCGCCACAGAAGAAAGTATGTGAGATCCACGACCATAATAACTCCAGGTATCAGCCCAGTGCTCCTGCAGGTCTCACTGCAGAAAAACTCATCTTTCCCTTCCTCCAGGCATCCTTCAAACTGGTAGTGCTTATACATCAACAAGGACAAAACATAGCTCCAAACACAGCTTTCCTATTTTTATAAATTGGCATCTTCTGCTTGGGTATAAACTCAGATATTTAAAAAAAATAAAAAAATAAAAAATCATATGAAGCATTCAGGTCTGACTAATTTTTAAGTTTGAATTGAGATTGGCCACATCATACTGTACCTAAATATGTTTATTTTAAGGCTGGACATTTCACCATGTGTATTTCCCCAGCCAAGTTCAACAAAAGCTGACGTTTTCTAACTCTATTCCACCCCAAATGACAGAGACAAATGGGCACATTACCTCCAGAGCTCCTTTGGCAGAGTAAGCCGCGTACGAGTACAGGAGGTCTTGGCTCTGAAGGGTTTTGGTCTCTCTGGTGCACTGTTGTCCACTGGGATAAAAGCACTCGCCGCTGTTTTTCAGAGTTACTGTGTTTGAAGAAGAGCCTGGTAGGTCAAGCAAAACAGAGTAATTTACCAGCCGGACATCTTGGAGGCCTTGGGAAGTCCACTGAACCAGAATTTTCATTGCCATGTCAACATCATCTTCTCTAGGGGACTGTAACAAATCCCTGGGAAAAAAACCACACAAGTAAAGACTGTTTTAGTTTACATCATCTTCTCTAGGGGACTGTAACAAATCCCTGGGAAAACAAAATCAGACACACAAATAAAGACAATACAGCTGGAAGTACAAGTGTTGCTGGTAATAACATCAATGATTTTCCCCAGGACATTTGATTTCCTTTAATCTGATGAATTTGTTAGCAACACATTTATTTTCATGAAATAAATCTCAAGGGGCACAACTGTACTTTTCTCTCATTATAGGTACTGTTAGTAAGTTACAATGAGAAAATGATATTATATATTGAATTTTTAAGTGACAAACGTGAGAAGCCAAACCCATTCATTAGCGCTTTTTACTTCCCCATGGAAAAGTTAAAGCCTCTATCATGCAGGTCAGGACCTACCCTTGTCGAGTTCATCTCCTTTCCTAACAACTGTAACCTGAAGCTGCTGGGTTGAAAGAGTCCCAGAAGAGAGACTGTGTGGAGACAACGACCATGAGACCCACTACAGAAAGAAGCATGTAAGGTACACAACAAGAGGAGATGGAGAGAAGCCTCTCTCCCAAAGGAAACAAGAATTCCCTTCCTTCTCCTCTTTGGAATAAATCCCCTGGGCTAAAAAGCTTCAACTCTCTTCAGAAAGAGAAGTTGAAGCTTATGGACTTCAGGATGAGAAATGTAAGGATCTGACTTTCTACCAGCCCTCCTATTTCCTACAGTCAAAAATATGAAATGGCACTAAAAGTCCATAAAATGGGTTAGTTACCATCATGCAACTTTCCCAATTTTGACTCGTTACAAGATATCCACAGATAACATTACCTGTCATCGATCACATTATGGGCAAACACTGTCACAAGAGGAAATCACACAGCAGCTTGATTTTACCATCAGAAAATAACTAACTGATATGCTATAAATAATAAGATATTCACAAAGTATAAAGGTATTTTGGAAGAGACATCCTCCAAACCCAAAGCCATCTGCAACCTCTCGCTGTATAGTTTGCTCATGTTTGAAGGGACGAAACCAAACCTATACTTTTGCATGATGAAAGAATCCAGGATGGAAAAACCCCTGCATCATTGGAAGTAACACACAATATTTTAAAAAGGAGAAAGAAAACAGTTAGGAGTGAAACTGCAATTTTTATATTTCAGAAATATGTACTGAGATTTATACTACCTCAGCTAGCAAAGTAAACAGAAATGATGACCCCTTAGTGTACCCCCAATATATCTGGAAAGCAAATACAGGATGGCAGCCAGTGAAGACACTAAAGAGGATAAAACAAGATAATCCAAGATCTTATTTCACTTGGCAAGTAACAAATCCCAACAGGCAGGATCTTTTCACTGACAAAACTTCCTAACAAAAGCTACTGTAAGATAAAAATACAAATTGGGGTTTTCAAGAGGAAACGGAGCAGATGTGTCAAATGAGTTGCCACAGAAGAAAGTATGTGAGATCCACGACCATAATAACTCCAGGTATCAGCCCAGTGCTCCTGCAGGTCTCACTGCAGAAAAACTCATCTTTCCCTTCCTCCAGGCATCCTTCAAACTGGTAGTGCTTATACATCAACAAGGACAAAACATAGCTCCAAACACAGCTTTCCTATTTTTATAAATTGGCATCTTCTGCTTGGGTATAAACTCAGATATTTAAAAAAAATAAAAAAATAAAAAATCATATGAAGCATTCAGGTCTGACTAATTTTTAAGTTTGAATTGAGATTGGCCACATCATACTGTACCTAAATATGTTTATTTTAAGGCTGGACATTTCACCATGTGTATTTCCCCAGCCAAGTTCAACAAAAGCTGACGTTTTCTAACTCTATTCCACCCCAAATGACAGAGACAAATGGGCACATTACCTCCAGAGCTCCTTTGGCAGAGTAAGCCGCGTACGAGTACAGGAGGTCTTGGCTCTGAAGGGTTTTGGTCTCTCTGGTGCACTGTTGTCCACTGGGATAAAAGCACTCGCCGCTGTTTTTCAGAGTTACTGTGTTTGAAGAAGAGCCTGGTAGGTCAAGCAAAACAGAGTAATTTACCAGCCGGACATCTTGGAGGCCTTGGGAAGTCCACTGAACCAGAATTTTCATTGCCATGTCAACATCATCTTCTCTAGGGGACTGTAACAAATCCCTGGGAAAAAAACCACACAAGTAAAGACTGTTTTAGTTTGTTTCCCACCAAGACACTTGTACATTAATATGCATCAACCCATAACTTTAATCATAATGTATCATCAAAGATGCAGCAAAAAAAAAAAAAAAATCATCCTTCATTTTTTTTGCAAATAATGTCTTACCAAATATGAGTCAAAAGCAACTGCTTTATGGGAAATAAAACAAGGAAAAAAAAATACTTATAGGAAACATATCAAATCAGAACATAAAGAATCCTGCAGAAATGACACAGTAAATGACTGAAAATCAATCTCTCTGGTGCTGATCAAGTTTCTGATGCAGCATCAATTTAACCAACCGTCGAACATGAAGAATGCAATTCGAAGGAACATTTCAGGGACTTCAGAGAAGGCATGATGCTGAAAATTAGTAGTAGTTATACGTTTGGTTTAAATTCATCAAGTAAAGCAAATTTGCTGAACAGAATGGAACTGTTCCCCAAATATCGCACTCGCTGTCAGAGTGTTTTCCTCAGATTTCCTACCTGCAAGTAGGAAGTACGTGAGCCAACAGCTTGGCAAGCTCACGACACGAGCCTGGACATTATTTTGGCAGCATCTACTAGATGGGCCAACGGAGACCTCAGATGGGTTGGCCCGGGGTTGTGTGACTGGGTTTGTACCACTGGTCAACACCTGCAACCAGATGGGCCACGGGATGAAAATGGTGCTGAAGGACTGCCCTCCTCCCAGCAAATCCCAAATGCCACGAAATGGAGAGAGTGTTTTAAAGGTAACTTCAGAGGACAGACACGCTGAAGGGACAACTTGGGTAGGCAAGCATTTACGTAAGCAAAGCAGGGCAGAAATAAAAAGCTCCGTTATCCAAATAAAAAGCTCTATCCGAAGGCAGTATGAAAATGTCATGGAATATTTGCTGAATTTTGTAAGGATTTTCTTAAGTGGGTTTTTTTTGGTGTCTGTGAAGCTCTCAGGACTGAGAAACAAGACTGAGGATCACAGAGGTGTTGACTTCCAAGCACAGAGATGCTGACACTGCCTGAAACTCTTGTTCACAGCCTTCTCTTCACAAAAAGGCCAATTATATTTAGATGCTTTAGGGTTCTTAGCACAACCTTAGAATAGACCCTGGCTGTCTTGCACACATCAAAAAGCAATAGTTTAATAACACGTAGTCATTTTAAAACCATTATTGCAAGGGATGGGTATTTCACAATCCTGCTAAGGGCTTTGTAGGCACCTCCGTGCCTTTTGGAACCCACTGTGAGATCACAGGTACTGGTCCCATCAGGGTCTGCACTAACCCCAGGGAGAACTCCACCAAGAGAAGATTATGACAGAAAGCAAGTGCAAAGACTCCCTTCTCCACCCCAACAGACCTTTAAAAAAGCATATTTACTGCCTAGATAACTTCAAAGCCTTTAAAAAGGAAAAAAAGCGAAGTTCTAACACCTATCGTAGCCTGGAAACGGCTCAAAAGTGGTACACTGCATTCAAATATCTAATGCACATCACCACATTATATGGGTGAAATAATTATTCCAATGTGCAAAAGATTAATTCCATTTTTCAAGGAACATGTTGCATCCCAGGCCGCACTGCGTTATTCGCACGCAAAGTTCAAAATCTTGACAGGGACACTGGACTTATGCTGAAGACTTCAGAGATCCTGTCAGGAGGAATAACTGTCTCGCAGATTTAATCTTTTTAAATTATCTAAAGTAAGTCTTCAAGCAGTCTACACAAACCAGACGAGTTAATCCAATCTGTAGTATATTACAAGTTTCCAATTTCATCTCCTGTGCCTACTAATATAATGACATAAGCTTGGGCACTGCAGAAATACAGCAAGTTGTTTGATTAACACAATCATTAACACAATATCTGCATTTCCCTCAGGTGATAGAAACATTAATGGAATAAATAATTGAAGAAACTTATCCCAGGCCAATAAGGTTATGGCACATTGCAACAAGAAGTATTCAGTTTCAATAAAAGGAATTAAACATTAAAAGAAGACGACACAATAAGCAAACTGCTCCCTTAGTAACAGGGGTTACTTTCCACTTCATAATTAAATAAGCATGTCTTTGAAACTTTTGTGACAGCGTATCTGATTAAGTTAAAGAAATGAGCACACTCACTACTTAGTCCGTGATGTCTTTACAGTGTGTTAGAATCAAATTGCAAATTATGACCACACGCTATATTACAATATACCAGCACGTATTACACTACTTGGATAAATTTTATGAACACCATCACCAAGGTTTGATGTATTTTTTTGCAGATTTCTTACCATCACTGACTTGCACTTGTCTTCGATACAATTCTGCTGACTGCACGGGTTTCAAGTCAGAGGTAAATGAACTCATTATTTTTATTACATACAAGTTGGATAATAAGTATATCATGGAAAAATAGTAGTTTCCAAACCCTATCCAATTCTGAAAAGTGCAAAGTTTGGCAGATTCTCCTGGAAAAACCCCAACGCGTCACGTGCACTTCATAGTCCTCCTCTACAAATTGCCAATTAACTCGCTTCCTAAAACTTCCAGGGCAGTGAGATTCACAGGAGAAAGATTTAAATGGAGGAAAGAAACAGGCCCTGGGGCTGCTTCTGTTTCTCTTTTTTTGGAAGCGGCTGCGCACTCAGTAGGAATCGATAGCGACGCCATTGCCAATTTCCATTTACAATCCCACATTTAATAACGGCCACCAAATTTTTTTATTCCCTTACTCGTATTATAAAGATTCTTTATGCAGCTACTCCTTCAGGTTCAGTCAATGGGAATAACCACAAAGTTAATGAGCACATCTCAGTTGCTGCAAATCTGCATAATTTATTGAAGTAGAGCCACCACAGGCTTAAGATTTCGTCTCAAGTGAGAATCAACACCAACAAATATAACAATAATAGTCTGAGTAACACTGCCTTTATCAGATGACTCTCAAAGAGATTTCCACAAGTTACTTGCCTTTATTTTCTAATATAGATCAGATATTGAACTAACGTACATCAGAACAGGACATAAATTTGTTTCATGGGTATTTTGCTCCATCTCAAATCTGCTTGGTTCCTGAACTAAAAAAAAATACAGATAAAATTGCACTGAAAAGTGAGAAAACATGCCCTACTTCCCTTGAATAAGGAAAAGTTTTCCCACTTTGATAGGATGATGAAATGAAGAAAATATTGATGCAGACACGTTCTTACATTCCCTGTGTAAACAAGAAGTCCAAGTCGTGTTTTACTGATGAAATGAAGAAAATATTGATGCAGACACGTTCTTACATTTCCTGTGTAAGTCTAAGTCTTATTTTATAGCCTGAGCAGCTGGATGTCCTGGCCAGTGGAGACCAGCAGAACTATGACTGTTGAAGGTTCAAAGTTCTAAAGGTAGGAGAATAATTTGAAGTAAGACAAAGATACATCTGTAATAAAGCCAGGCTCGCTGCAGCTTCAGAAGACCAGTCTTTAGCAGATGATAATAAAAGATAAATACACAAAATACAGAAATTTCATTTTCAAATTGATAACCATGGGATACATGGAGCTGCAGCAGCTTAATGGAAAGTCTTCTGCTGTAACAGAAGACTTCTTTTCACCACAGCTTGCTAAAGAGCAGAACGAGGTATTGCAAATAAGCTGGCTGCTCATTGCTCATGATCCACTGGGACACCGCGAAACATGCTCAAAGGATACTGAAAAATTACAGTAGGTCACTCTAACCATGAAAAGATGAAATTATTTACCTGTATGAGACAATTCCTTATCAGACAGTTCTATTAAACTGCTAAAATTCACCCCCAAAACCAATCTAAACTGCAGTAGAGTTCTACAAATTTAATCTTAAAAAACTACATGGACACTATTTTCCCTCAAATATGAATAATTTCAAATGTGTCAGTAGAGTTCTACAAATTTAATCTTAAAAATCTACATGGACAGTATTTTCCCTCAAATGTGAAGAATTTCAAGGGTGACTTCTTTGCTTTTTTTTTTTTTTTTTTAATTTAATGTGTGTACCACAATGAGAATGGGAATTTTTTTTTTTTTTTTTTTTAAGATTCAATGTCTGTACCACAATGAGAATGGGACATGGCCTCTGCTTTGTGGCCTATTGAAAAGAAAATAATCTGAATTCCAGTTAGAATTTTATCTGATTTACTTATTCCCAAATTTTGACTGTTTGACTGTAATTTTTTACTTTTCATTTTCTTCCATGAACAAATTTCATTTCTTCAATGAAACTGTTGAAAAGCAATTACTGGAATTTTAGGTAAGAACTAAGAACAAATATAATTTTGGAATTTTTATGGGCTGATTTTTCAGCTGAGTAGTTGTTTTCAAATTTTGAGAGTGGAATTTTTATGGGCTGATTTTTCAGCTGAGTGTTTTTTTCAGATTTTGAGAGTCGCAACAACATTTTTTTGTTGAGCTGCATCAGCTCCAAGTGTTATCTTGCCTAATATGCCGTTTCCAACAGCGGCTGGGAGCAGATTATCAAAAAAGAACGCAAGAAACACATCATATGGGGTTATAATATTTATAGACTTCCAGGCATATGTCTTTTTCCCTACCCAAAAACTTTGTCCAGGCTGAGTTTTAAATATGTTTACATATGTTCAGGATCTCAGAACTCGTTTTGGTCCATTAAGAGCCGAGGTGGGGTGGTTTCAGCAGCGCTGGGCGGGCGCACAGCCCAACTGCTCAGCATATGCACAAGTATTTTTCACAGTTGCAGATGAGGGTATTTATGTGTATCCCCCACGTGTAGGGTGTACACACAGCAAACCGAACGCGTTCGGGAAATACCACCTGCCCGAGACACATCTGCTTAGATTTTAATTACACGTTCCTGTTAATGAGGGTGCTCAGCTGGCTGGTCTCCAACCTGCCCCATCGGATTTCCCACTGTCTGAGCCGACTGCCACAAGTCTGCTGCTTCCCAAAGAAAGAGAAAAACCCAAGTCCAGGAAAGGATATTTATCAGGAGGTTAGGATACAAAAGAGAAACCTTCTCACGGTGTAAACCATTGACCACACGCAGCAGGACAGGATCCAGAACCACTTCAGGCTCTTCAGGTTATGTTGGAAAAGTCTCCAGCAACTGCTCCAGCCAGTAGATCCATGTCATGTCCTTTGTCACATCTGCCATCACTCTCTAAACATTCTGGGCATATTTTTAGCACCAATATTAATTTTGTGGCAGTCATGGGGCACAAGAAACCCAGTACTATGTTAATTCTTGTCACACAATGACCATAGCAATGACCAAAATGAACAGGTAAGTCTATGCAGATATGGCTCCTAAATCATAAATGAACAGGTAAGTCTATGCAGATATGGCTTCTAAATCATAACAATCATAGAATCACAGAATCTTTTAGGTTGGAAGGGACCTCAAAGATCATCTTGTCCAACCGTCAACCTGACTGACAAAAATAGACACCCACACAACAAACAAGGAGCATCATCACTAAACCAGACCTCCCAGCACTACATCAACCCGTCTTTTGAACACCTCCAGGGATGGTGCCTCAACCACCTCCCTGGGCAGCCCATTCCAATGCCTGAGAACCCTTTCAGCGAAAAAAATAACAAACAGTGAAAAAATATAACAAACAACATAATACTGGCCTATAGCACGAAAGCAATGGAAAGCTCTGGTTAAACATAACATTTGAACACTAGATACAGGTCGGCCACTATGTGACTTGGTGATGCTGCTTCTGTTTGCCTGGTTGTTGGCCAGCCCCTCTCACCACCCACAGCAGCCTCTGTGCTGGAGATGGACCTCTCAGGAGAGGCAGGGCTTTTTGTTAACCCCAAGCTGTCACCACCCAGTTCTGCCCCACAGAAGAATTTATATGTGGCTTATCGGAACAGAGTGATGAATGGGTGGTCTGTCCTAACGATGGGAGAGCTAAAACCCTGTTCACTCTTGGGTAACAACATATCACTTCTGCTGCCAAAGGGAACATTTACAGATCTGCACCTGTATATTTCTACAAATGGTATACATAGCGCCAAAAATATAGATATAACGCTATTAACGTAAAGACATATGATTTATGACAGCTTCTACTTTTCACAGCCACGGAATAAATGTAATTCATGAAACCATAAAAAATACATAATGTCAGATAACAGAACACTGGCTCTAGATTTGGTTGCAATCTCGAGCAGAAAAATGCTTTTTCTTATTTTTTTTATTTTAAACATTACGTGCACTGTGGCTTTTTGGCATTTTTGATAAAAAGGGACTCGAGTGATCTATTTAGAAAATTATACCATGAGCAGGCACAAAAGCACTTTTAAACAAAACTTCATAGCTTTTTTGTTGATGTCCACCTGGGCATTAGACTTTCTCAGGGGCACCTGACCATATGTACCCTCCCCTGTCACAGGATGATTACGTGCACAACAGCTTCAAGACAAACCTCTCATTTTCCTGAAAAGTTCTTTGTCATGGGATGGAAGAACACCTTCAGATCTCTGCCCATGCTGGCTTCCAAGCTTAGCTATGTTTTTACAATATGGTTTGGTTTTTTTTTTCACTACAGGACTAGCAAGCATATTGCTACTACCCACTGCATCAGAAAGTCAAATGCCTTTTATATTTTTTAAATAAAAATAATGAGGATAGTTCAAATCTCACTTGCCATCATCAGGATAGAAGCCAAGCTTGCATTCAAGGCAAATGGATAAAGGCATTGAAAAATGACTGATGCTCTCACTGTGATTCCACAGTTTATTGGAAAACAAGCGATTCGTTGTTCCTCTACACTAAACATTGCAAAGTCTTAAATTGGTGATAGGTGAGCTTTAAAAAGCTTTCTAAGAGATTTGGATGTCAGTTATGCTGACATCTAGCCAGCATCCGAATCTTCCAAATGCTTCAGAACATCAGAATGCCAATATCAGTTCCAACAAGGGCCTATCAAAGGATTGCCCAGAAGAGGGTAAAAGCAGGGAAAGCACACACACAATCCCTCAACTACTCTTCTAGTCTATTTTAAGAAGATTTTTGAAAAAAAATCGATAGCTCCAAATACTTGTGACTTCTTAGAGAGTATTCACCTTGTCAGCAATAACATGCCACTCTATATCAGTAAAGGTTCTTTCAGATCTACTTGTTTAATAACCAACAATTCTTACAGTTCCGAAATCTTTTATTGTGGAAATAAACACCCAGGGTCTTGTCTATTCTAGCATCAGACACAGAAACAACTTAATAGTATTTTAAAAGAGTGTTAATGGAACAGTATGCTCTACATGTTCCCTCAGAGTTCAAAAGACCATCACGTTTTAACGATCTACTAATGGAAAAACTACTGATTACATCTTATTACTGATGGAGAAGGAAAGTTGTTGAAAACCGTTATTGAATGATGTAAGTGCAGGAACTGAAGCAATCTTATGACTTACGAGTTAATCTAATGAGTCAAACTCTGTCACAACACAGCGAGCGTGGCCAAATGCCACCAACAAATCATCAACTGACATGTGTATAAATCACCTCAGCCAATTCAAGCTCTGAAAGGTAAATATCTGTCAACAACCCAGCCATCTACAAACACATTACATTTAAAAAAAGAAGTCCAGTATGTGTTCTCCATGTAGAAATTGAGTTTATAACTGTTCTGAATCCTTTTACTCTGATTTTGAGTAAGTCTTGCTAATTTTAAGATAGAATTTCAGAAGCAACTGTAGGCATGAACTGCATCCCAGCACTATAAAGGTTCTTGTTTCATTCTTCTGTATACTATCTTCTAAAAAAACATAGTGAATACTCTCTTTATTTCATGAATCAGCAACATCTGCAAGCACCAGTCATGAAAATCCCTCGTCTAAAGTCCAAAAAATGTTGCGTTGTGCACTAGCGTTCGAGTCCAGAAATTGCTGAGCAAAGAACTGAAGAGTTTAGTTAATTCAGATCCCTTGCGAGTCAGCCAAACAGACTTTGAACATATGCAAAATATGTTATCTGGGTTGTAAATTTGATAGAAACTGTTTTGAATACATCAGATTTTCAAAAATAAAGAGCTGCTTAATACAATTTTTATTGCAGTATGGAAAACGGATGGCAAAAGAACAACATTACTGCAGATGAACAGATTCTGAACAAATTGACTTATCAACAGAGCACAAAAGTACAGTAAAAAGCGTTGGCCAAAGCGAAGGTTGTTCCAACGCGTTGATTTGCAACGGACTATGAGCATGTGTAATCAGGTGAAGTTCTGCTGTCGTGCAACAACTTGTTAAATTACTGCTATTTGATCACTTACACTCATGCAGGCGAAATCTGAAAGGCGGTTGACTTTGATATTAAACCAGATGCCCAAGAAATCAAAGCCACAGAACTGTGGAAGGTTTGGAAAATGTTCAGTCTAAGCAAATCGCGCAACGGCAGAGGTGGGAACAGAAACCAGACTGCCCAATTCACACGCGTGGGTTTCAGTTATCAAGGCCTCTTACACTTTATTTAAAATCATCCTTTCCCTTTTTAAAAAGCACTCGCTTTTCTGTAACATACACCTTGCTTAATTATCCAGTGTAGAGACAGATGAGAATGTCATTTAGCATTTCTTCCCCATCATTCTACAGACACATGAAAGAAAAGGATGGTAGTCACTATCCATTTTCAGAATAGTTAATGAACCACAGAAACCTTAATGAGGAGAACGACAGCTCCAGACCCTCAAATAGGTGATTTTTCAAAATCCCATAGACCGTTAATTCCAGATGGGGAAGAGAGAGGAGACACCTTGTACATCGTATACTTCAGCGCAGAAGTCACTGCCATGATTCATTGTTCCTTTTGGCTACAAGAGGGTTTAGGTGAAAGGCTCTCCTTTGAGGAAAGCCAGGAAATCCTGCTTCTTCCTCAAACTGAACTCCCAGGCTTCAAATACAAACCACACACAGGACTGATCTACTCCTTCATACATTTCTTCTTTTTAATACACTAAAATGTTTTCAACAGGTGAAATGTCTTTTAAATAATATTCTTTCAAAATATATATAGAATGGAGACATTTACACAAGAAACCTCTTTTTCTTTTTTTTTTTTTCATTAAACAATCTCATTTGAAAGAGGATCTCTCAAAATGATGCCATTTTCTTTCCAAATCAATAAGATCACCACCACTATGTTTTGGTTTTTTTTTTTTTTCTTATTAACTTCTATAGTTGATGAGTTTCAGTCACAAGAGGTAGGTTTTCCTCTACAGTATACAGGGTTGTGTGTATGACATCACAATCTATATCTTTTCATAATTTCATCTAAAGTATTTGAAATAAACTTGTACCATGTCCAAAGATATAACACTGCTCTGTATAATTCAATTTAAACTTTTAGTTTGGACATACAAGGATATCTTAGCTTCTATTTTAAATATAGTAAATGGAATATAATCATC
This sequence comes from Calidris pugnax, assembly GCF_001431845.1. Lineage (NCBI taxonomy): Eukaryota > Metazoa > Chordata > Aves > Charadriiformes > Scolopacidae > Calidris > Calidris pugnax. The sequence continues at coordinate 3,874,506 of NW_015090811.1, read as the reverse complement.
TTCAAAGATTATAGGTCTAATTATTTAACAAAGGGATTAACTAGTATTTTCTCCTGATGCAAGAAAAGAACCAGGTCCCAAGCTCCAAAGACCTGTGCCCTGTGTTTTCTGAGAGGTGAGGATGCTGAGGGCAACGCGTGCCGCAGCTGGAGGAGGACAGTGAAAAAAAAAACACATTTAAAACATTCCCCCACCTTGAAAGTGTTTGCAGATCACCCTGCGCTCACAGGCAGAGCGCTGACCCAGCCAAACTTCACAATCCTATCATCTCCTTTTCTTCCCAGACCACAGGGAATATGTCAGTGTCTCAATAAAATGTGACCAGCTGCATAATGAAGTCCAAGTGGTACCTTTTACTGCCAGAGACAATTAGGTTTACTTGCAGCAAGAGACCATTTCTGTATGTACGTGAATAGCGGCGCATGTTTCACTAACACTTTTCTATACAGAAAACCTATTGATCAAAAAAAAAAAAAAAACCCACCTTGAAACCTTGCTTTTTATATAGAAAAATCTGCTGATCAAAAAAAAAATAATAATCTCAATACTGCCCAACCGGCAGTATTTTATCCCTTTCATTGGCAATCATTAGGTTACACTGTGAAGCATAAAGAAATTAGGATAGAATGCCAGGTGTTATTCTGGCAGCACGGACATCTTTATTTGAACTGTATGATTTAACTTTTGAATAATATCCCCGTCCCCAAAGGACAATGAGGAATTAAGAGAGCACACTGACTCGAAATCCTAGAAACACTTAGCAATGCTTAGAAAAGCCACCTATTATTTGAAGATTTAGGATTATTTGGAATTAGATAAATCCCCAAATAAATGTTTAATTTTTAAAAATTAAAAAGAAGGCAAATCCTTCATTTTATCTCATGAATCTCAAGAAGTTAACCCTATATACAAGAGGATGCCACGTAACCTTTCTGTTCCCAGCCTCATTTTCTTCTCTGCATATGTTAACTTACCACTACAATTCCAATGGAAGTGGAGAGATTTCTAGCTGATATGTCAGCTTGGATGTTTTATGAAAATATTTAAAAGTTCAGTCAGGTGCAATAGTTAAAATGAAAACAGTAGATAAAAAAAATAAAAAAAATGGGAAAAGGGATACAGCATCATTTCTATGTGTTTATGCAAGGAAAATGTTATCACGAATGTCATATTGCATGGCTTAGTTCAGCTAATCTCCATCTCACCAGCTGAACTGCATTTCGGCTGAATTTGTTTTTATCTGACAACACTGACATCTTTGAACTGACCCTTCAGTTCTAATATACAGCAGAGGAAATCAACACTGATAACCAGAGCAGTGTCCCGAAGTTATTTATGCTGCACCGCAAATCAAATTGCTCCTGGATATACAAAAAGCTCTCTCCGAAGGAGGAGGCATAAAACCTTACAGAGAGAGGCTTGGGAAGAGACCACAGGAGATGGCTGGGTTCAAGGCAGGCTCAGCTCACCCGACGGCCACCCCAGGCAGATGTTTTCCTGCCCTGCTCCAAATATAGAACCTCCTTGTCCGTCCTAAATAAACCACCCGACGCACTGCTAAGTTTGAGCACGCTTTATTTTCTCCTTTCCACCACTGGTGTTAAGAATTGCCCAACCCTTTTTGCAATGAGTTTGTTTCACATGCTTAAGGATTGTTCTTATGGCTTCCCTCAATCTGATCTTCTCAAGCCAAATGTTCTCGGTCCTTTCACCCGTTTCCTCAGAGCTCCTGCTCCCAAAATCTCTGATTGCCCTCCCTGATCTCTTCTGGCCCTCTTCCAGCCTGTCCCCTCTCCTCCTGAAACCAAGCTCCAACAAAGAGACACTGTGAATGTTCCACTTGCACTGAAAATGAATGATTAGAATCCAATTATCAATTGCCTCCAGAAAAGTCAATTATTCTTCCCCTGCTGTCCTTTATTCTGACTTCACCTCCGAACTTCTCCAGTAAGTTCACCCAGTCCTTTGGCTCTGTCGACCTCAAAGAGGCCTCCTCATTTCATCACTCATTTGCTGCAAGAAGGAATGGTCCTGAACACACCTTAATGCAGAGTATTAAATAAATCAGATTTTCAATCTCGAGTCTGGAGCTGCTTTGAGATTTGGCTTCCAAAGCCATCACTCTGTTTGCATTGAGAATCCTGTCAGTTTGCTCTTGGTCCAGCAAATCGGCAGTGGCTCTGTCACCACCACCTGCACAGGCCACTTCTGGTCCACATAAAAAAGTCCTTTCTGTCACTTCTAAGGTGGATCTACCCACTTCATCTCCTCTGGGCAGTCTCTGTTCCAAAAAATCCAAACCAGTTTCTCCACGAAGCCCACTCAACTCCAGTAAAGTTCATCCCGCCAACACAACACCTAGAAAAGTCCCAGAAAAGGGACCTTACCCACTCATCCACCTTCTCCTTTTAGACTTTCTGGTATACAACATCCCCTCCTTTCACCTTGCAAGCCCAGAAGTGTAACTTGCTCCCTCCAAAACAATCTATTTAACCCATATTTTTTTGCCTGTTACGGTCTTCCGGCCCTTCTTTATCCATAAAATAAAATAAACCACATAAAGCACCTCAGGAACAGTGGGTGGTGGTTTCATGGAGTTACACTTAAATGGTCTAATTCATTTTCAGTCTGTCTTACGATCCAACTAAAATTTCAAAGTCCAATTTTGAGCGAATAAAACACAAATAAAAGACAAAAGAGCCCCGAACAACAATACCCCAAAACCAACAGCAATATGCAGATGTTCAGGAATTGGAATCAAGGCTGAAAAATGCCCCCTAGTACTCAACATACTTTAATGTGCAATCACCTGAATTGCTTACTGCAAGTACAAATGGGCTATTGTAGAACAGCGATGTTTCAACCTGAAGGCCAGAGGGGGGTGGCTGTTGCTAGGCAGTAAAGAGGAAAGTGCTCTATTCCAAAGCTGCAATAGCAATTAAATCTTGGGGGGGAAAAAAAAAAAAGCAGAATGGTTCCATATCAATGGTAAATTTCACTACTTTTTCTCGCCTCTCTTCCTGCAAAGACATATGATGGTTCCGAGTCTGAGCCTGCTCTTAATGCGGTGTTGAGGAAGCCACAGACAGACAGGAGGACACAGGATTCTGAAATTCAGCAGCGGAGCAGTTTTTCAGTGGCTTGGGGGAAAAAGAAAAAAAAAAAAAAAGGCAGAATGGTTCCATATCAATGGCAAATTTCAGTACGTTTTCTTGCCTCTCTTCCTGCAAAGACATATGATGATTCTGAGCCTTCTCTTAACGCAGTGTTGAGGAAGCCACAGACAGACAGGAGGACATAGGATTCTGAAATTTAGCAGCGGAGCAGTTTTTCATTTAGGGGGTGGCTGTTGCTAGGCAGTAAAGAGGAAAGTGCTCTATTCCAAAGCTGCAATAGCAATTAAATCTTGGGGGGGAAAAAAAAAAAAGCAGAATGGTTCCATATCAATGGTAAATTTCACTACTTTTTCTCGCCTCTCTTCCTGCAAAGACATATGATGGTTCCGAGTCTGAGCCTGCTCTTAATGCGGTGTTGAGGAAGCCACAGACAGACAGGAGGACACAGGATTCTGAAATTCAGCAGCGGAGCAGTTTTTCAGTGGTTTTGCACCTACAGAACACGATCATGTTCATCCATATTGCAGAAAATAAAAATATTGACATGGTCACCCTGCACGGCTTCTTACATCTACTACCAAGACAAAGTCATCTATTAAACTATCCCCTTGCTGGAGGAATTCTGGGAGGCAGATGGTCTATTTGTTATTAACATGACACGACTACTCAGGTTCTGGGTAACAAACTACCTACGTGGATTATGCAGACACAACATTTCATCTCCAGTTTCTTAAAAATCTGTGACATTAACACATTTGACAGATTCACTGACACATAAAAAGGATAAATATCAAAATGGAAAAACTAATGAGGGGCTGGAAGTCTAAATATATTTAATCAAGCTGAGCCACACAGAGCAGCTTCAGATATTTTTTTAATCAGGGGAGAAAGAAAAAGTAAAACTACAGCTTTAGCAGCTACAGTCAAAAACACATAAACTGACAAAAAAGTAAAAATTGACAATTGCAACTATACCTGAAGCAATAGCCACTAAAACACAGGTATCTAAAGTCTGTGTGTTTAGGAAAGTAAAGATAAATTTAGTTTTACTTAAAGTCTTCAGCAAAGAAATCTACTTTACTTTAATATGGGAACACAGGAAGAGTTTCAGTCCAGCCTACAGTGCATCGTGCTCGTTCCTTGATTTCTTCCTCCACCCACCCCAAACGGTTGCGATTCACGGCCCATATTATCCAAGTGCCAATCCATACGTAGGCATTATTTTAAAGCAGATGCTCTGTTTAATGTGAAATCATTGGAGGCTTTTACTTCTCTGCATTTTGTGAAATCATTGGAGGCTTTTACTTCTCTGCGTTTTCTGCCGGCAGAAAGTGTCCCCACCAGCAGTTTTCCATAACTCCACCCCAGCGCGAACTGCTCCCCCCAGTTTACGCTCAAACTATAGGCAAGAAACTCCTTTTAAACAAAAATATACACACTTCAATTTAGATCAACTCCTATTTCTCCCAGGGCAGAAACAAAGGAAACTAGGACAGTGTTTATTGACTGCTGAATTTTGGTTAGGTGCTTAATGAAGTTACTTTTAAGAAAGAACTTTGCTTTAAGTGCAAGCAACACTTACTATGAGATCTGAGCAATTCGGGGCACGTTAGAAGGCAAAAAGGAGCAGGAAAACTACATTACTGAGAGCTTTGCTACTGAAAATATAATGATAATAATCTGGAAAAGCATGCAATATTGAGTGAAACAAATTGTGGATTTCGTTCAATCTGATCACCAATTAAAATAAGCATCACACGTGGTCAAGCTTAGAAATTCACTTCATCTGAAACCATTGTAACACAGAAGACAAGGGAAGATGCTAAAGATGTTTGCGGTCAAGTTAATAGTTTTGTCAACAAAATACAGTAAAAGCTGTGATATTTATGTAAGCAATATCTTCCAAAGTGCCTAAAGGATTCAGGAAAGCAAAAGAAGTTGAGCCTCTATTTTGAGCTGCATGTAGGAGCATCTTTTCTACATACTGTTTCAAACAGCAACTTTCCTTAGGTAATGGCAGTAATGCCATATAAATGCATAGTCTTGGTAAACAGAGAACTCAAAAAGGCTGCAGTCACCCAAAGACTGTTTCAAACAGCAACTTTCCTTAGGTAAGGGCAGTAATGCCATATAAATGCAGATTGTTGGTAAACAGAGAGCTCAAAAAGGCTGCAGTCACCCAAATACCTGCCAGATACTGTGAAGTAAAATGAAGTCCTTAAAAATGGTTATTTTAAAGAGAGAATTTGGCTTTTTCACCTTTCTCAGTGAACTCTATACTGTCAAAACTCTGAAATCCTGCCCATAACTCCCCTTATTTCTCAGGTTTTGTAACTTGCTTTGGTTTTGGATTCTGTTGGGGGAAGGTCACATACTTTTTTTCTCATTCTTTACTGGGAATTTTTCCACCACCTCTGCTCAGCATCCTCCTATCTCAATCCTTTGATGGCTTCACATCTGCTCTCCTCCTCTACCACATCTCACCCCTGAAACATCCCTTAGCAACTCCAGCCCAATATTCAACCGTAACACGTTACATTATGTACCAAGATGACAGGATCAGCAAACAAATAATATAACATATTTGAGCCTTGGGACCAACTAAATGCCTGATGAAGGAAATACACCTTGAGTGGAGAAAGAAAGAATTCACCTTGACGGGGGCTGGACCACGTACGTCTCCCTCAGCCCATCATCTTGCACATCATGGCAGAAAGAGGAAATACTCCAGAAGCATGGGCTTACAAAAATAATTCATTCACAATATCCAGACAGTTGGGGGGGGGAGAAGAATAGCCTGGCTGCTGCGAGTGTTTTGCCACCTTGTGCTCAGGTTTTAAAATTTGAGATAAAAGGAATGTCACCTGAGATGACTTGGCAGTCTGTGCCCACAAGTCTGCTCTCTAGCCCAGCAAAAGGCACAAACTCTTATAAAAATGGGTGAAATATTTTTTTTTTCCACCTTGGTAATTAGGTTCTAAATTTTCTTTACCAATATTACTCATACTCTTCATGACTAATACACTACTTCTCTTTTGGAGTAACAAAGGAGATGCTTTTTTAAGAGTTTTTTGAGGGTGGAAAAAAAAATCATTATGAGAAGATTTTGTGTAAGTTGGTTATCCAGAGGCAGATGTGAACATTGACAGAGTTGAGTAATGGGAAATGAGAATAATCTTGCTCTACATTATCTTATCATCTGTTCACCTCGGCCGCTGTATTAGGATATGGAGTTTAATGACACATTTATAGGAAGACAACAATAGCTTTATAGCTTGCTGTATAGTAGGTTGCTAGGATGCATTTATTAAATCATCAACAATATTACCCTATCGAGGCGTATATTTAGTATACCTATTAGCAATTGGAAAAAAAAATAATCAAATTAATCCATGGCTAAGATTTCATTTTTTAAAGACGACGGTTAACATTAGAATCCCAGATCCATATTTAGAGATAGAAAATAATGAATTAAAAATGATGAGCACTGAAAATTAGGTCACGTATGTAGGAGCCTGTGTCCTCCTCAGTTAGAAAATCTTCCCATGGAAGAAGACCTGCAAGTCAGCAACACCACGTGCTCCTGACAAGCCGTGTCAGAGCTTTCGGTACCCAACTGGTTTATCCTCTTCTACCTGCTGAATCCTCAGCACTGAGGCTCGAGAGACAACCAAATGCTCTGCCCTCAAATATGCTGCTATCGCATCAGTTATGGAAATTCACCCTAAAAACTCCAGCCTCTCCAGCTGCAGATGTTTCCACTAAAGGGATTATTGTCCCAAGCCTTCTGACTCCTGCACCTCTGCCCTCCACCTGAAAACTATTGTTTATTCAGCTCCGTTGATGGAACAATGAACCCACCCCTCCATCAAAACAGGCTGGGTCCATTTATGCATTTTAAACACTATATCATGTGATACGTTTGTTAATCCAGCTCATCAACTAGCTACCAAAATATTTTTTTCTGCAGCAAATCCTCTCCCTAAGGCTAATTACAATGTTTTAACAAGCCACCATCCAACACAACCGCGCTTCCAGCCTTTCTCCAGCACCCACAGTAGGCACCGGCCATTCTCTGTCCTGAAATGAAATCCCCACATCAAAATCTTCCAGCTGAATGGGCCTGACCTTTTTAAAGGTGCGCTATTAATAAGATGAAATAAACTGCAGGACTCCAGCAACCGGCTTAAAAACTCAGTCAGTAGCCAGGAGATGACATGAAATGAGACCAAGTGGCCTCTTTTTAATGAAGTAGACCATCTCCAGCAACTACAGCAGCTTCCAATAACTGACATAGGCTTTTACAATGCAAAGATACATCTCCATCGGTGAACGAATAGAAAAAAGCAGAGTTAAAGGCATTCAAAAGGCACATTGTTTCTATCTGGATGCATAAAATAAAGCTTGTTAGCATACAGGTTTCCACATACTGCCAAATTAAGGATAAACCCCAAACCAAATTAACTGTAAGAGGATAATACCTACTTCTTTTTCCTATAAAAAGGCAGGTCTTTTCCATAAATGTTTAATTTTAAAGCAAATTTTAACAATGGCATTTTCTTTGTTCAAAAGTCAGATAGATACATGGAATATATATATATAAACCTGCAGGCATACCTGGTGAGCCATGCACACGCGTGTGAGTGTGTGCACACACCTGCCTTCCCCACCCTTGGACACTTCCAGCTGCAGTTCAGCTCCTCTCCTGCTGGATGAAGCCTCAAGTCCAGGAGACACAGCTCCTTCTACCAAGCATCATCATACAAAGCCTGGGAGAAAGCCCCCCAACAGCCTTCAGCTGCTGTTAATTCCCATTTTAAAGAGGGAAGAACACACATGTCCTGATGGGGAAACAGATCCACCTGTTTTTCCAGCTTTCTTTGTAAAATGCCCCTTTAACTCTGCAGGATCACAGCTGCCAAAAGCATAAAAAGATTGGAAGGGAGAAAACCAGACATTTTAGTTACCAACTAAAAAGTTTAAGTAAACAAAAGCAACACCTGGTTTTGCCATTTGCAAGCATTATTATTCCTTGAGTATTTATATATTAATACACTGAAGACCTTTATTTTCCAAGACACAGAGAAGCTACTGAGCCTACTGATGGTATCTAAGAGCCTACTGATGGTATCTAAGAGCCTACTGATGGTATCTAAGTTCCTTAGTATCTTTTGGAAATCAGAAGATTACAGGAACATTTTCAGAGCCACTAAAAAAAAAATAAAAAATTCACTATCCAACATGATCAAAAACTTAATGTAAGCTCCTAAGATAAAAATTAGAGGATCCCTTCCCATACACTGAACTCTGCCTGGCTGGTTAATTACAGAGCAGAGCTGCACCCCTGCGTTCAAGCCCATAAAGTTGGGCTACTACACAAAGGATGAAGTTCAAATTAATCAAAGCCTTTCTATGGACCATCCACATGTTCATCAGATGCACTGTTCGACAAAGACACTCATGTTACAAAACCCTATCAAATATTGGCACTTATGGAAAGCATTATTTGCAGTATGCTTCATAAATCAGTGTGCTCCATTCCAGAGACCTGCTTATACCAGAAAATACATTTGTGAACCATTTTTGTACAAAATTCTTTTTAGCAATCAAACTACTATCTTGCCCACCCTCCAAAACTGATGGTGGTGTCCCCCCCAAAGGTGGGACAATGACACACAAAACATTTTCTTCTACTAGCCTCCCTCCACAGGTAACTATGCAATTTTTATACGTCTTCCTTATATAATGAAAACATAAAAATGATGTACCCGAAACCATAGAAGTCACTTATATAAAAAGCTTTAAAATGTCTGAAATAGACAGATAGATGATCATAATCTGATTACCCACCTCCAAGCAAGTATTTCCAATTATTACAGCTTGGATTATCAAATAATTCCTGCTAAGCATAGCATTAGAAACATTATTAAAATTAATGGGCGCAGTTGTCAGCTGATGAATGCATAATAAATATGGCATCATGCATATGACCATAAGGAGACAATATGTAAGGAGTTATTTTTGAAAGCGAGAGACTTATCAACGACACATGAATTTTAACAGTGTAATTTTTTCAATCTCTTCACGTAGGCACACTCGGGAAGAAGTGGTAACTGAAAATTTCACAAGATTTTTGGGTTTCTTGACTGTATTAATGCTGTTATTGCTCAAAATACTCAAAATATGTTTGGCACATCCCCCCAAAAGGTCCACTCAGGGCATCGAACATAAAAAACAGCTTAAAGTAATTTCATAAACACAAGCTGGAGCAGAGGAGCAAAAGCTCAAGACACAACAAGCTGCCAAAACGCCATTGTCTATTAACAGCTCTCATTTTAGGCACATCAGTGTAATGCGATAAACTATCGGCAAGATTTTTACAGAATAAAATCACTATTACTGAGACAAGCAAATAGTACTTGAAATGTCATGCATGGTTCACAGAGGAGCCTTTCCCCCCAGCTTTATTCTCTAATTCCTATAGAAACCCCTACAGCAACAAATAAAAAGTTTCTAGCCATGCAAATCTATTTTGCGTTTATCTCAAGCCTTAGCTCCTGGAATCCTGTGAGGATGTCAGATTTTCAGCTTTTATTAAACAAAAAAAATATTTTAGCTCTTAGGATTACAAAGGAGAATGTGTCAGAATGACCCAAGAACACTCAAGCAGTCAGATCACAAATTAAAGAAGTATTCCTATTTAATATAATTAACTTTCATTGCTTGAACAAGTAACAATAGAGATACGATGAATCATTTTGCCAAGTGGTGCTGGCAATTCTGCTTTCTGTGTGCTTCCCAGGACCTGGAAGGAGGCCTACAAGAAATCTGGAGAGGGACTTTTTACAAGGGCATTTAGTGATAAGAAGATGGGTAATGGTTTCAAACTAGAAGAGGGCGAGAGGGACTTTTTACAAGGGCATTTAGTGAAGATGAGGGGTAATGGTTTCAAACTAGAAGAGGGAAGATTTAGAATAGATATTAGGAGGAAATTCTTTCCTGTGAGGGTGGTGAGACCCTGGAACAGGTTGCCCAGAGAAGCTGTGGCTGCCCCATCCCTGGAGGGGTTCAAGGCCAGGTTGGATGGGGCTTGGAGCAACCTGGTCTGGTGGGAGGTGTCCCTGCCCAGGGCAGAGGAGTGGGAACTCGATGGTCTTTAAGGTCCCTTCCAACCCAAACCATTCCATGATTCTAAGATGGTGAACACTGAGCCAAACCCCACTTTGATTTATACGAACTAGAGGAAAAGGACATAATAAGATACATTTAAGGACCACTCTCCTGCTATAATATAAAGAAAACGATTAAAAAAAAAACCAAAAAACAGAAAACAACCAAGAAGCTTATTCTGGAAAAACCTGAGGCTAACAATTTAATTTCTGACTGCAGAGACATTACCTTGTCAAATCAACAGGCAGCGAAAGGCATTTACTTCTTCCTGTAAACGTGTCCCTAATCCTTTCCTTTTCTGCCCTAATCCTGCCACCAGATGGAGGGCACGTTGTGTGGCACCCGTAGAGGAAAGGACGAGGAACCCCACAACCCCACGAACAGATTTTGACTCATTCCAAAACACATAAATATGGTTTAAAGTTACTGAAGAGAGCATTTGGGTTAGCAGTGTAAGGAAACAGCGAGCGGTCCTTCACACACTGTCACTGGTGCAAAAGAGGCACAGTAATGGTTTTAAGAGGAAAAAAGTCCTTCATTTGAAACTGTGCTGAGAGTATAACACTAATTGGTTACCAGTTACATTCTTTAGATTATAAAATTATATCCAGTCGATACAAGATTTATTCTTTTAAATTGCATTTCCTTCTTGAAATAGAGAGTAACCCAAGGAAGATATAGTTTTGTTGTAAGCACTGTATACATTGTGAATAAATTTAATATAGAAAAAAAGGGAAAACAATTTAACTCTTCAACCATCTGCTATACTGTGACCCTGCTAATTTAAGACACAGTCAAGCAGTTTTGATAAAAGCAGAAATTACATCAATTTCAGCGAGAACTCTGAAAATCAGCTGAACAAAGGAGAGAAAACTCCTATTTAGGTCTTGAAAACTCCTGTCTACTCTTTATTCACCCCGTCCTCTGGCACTGAATTCGGATGTTTTCTTCTCCTGTTGCTTCTGACAGATTAAGCAATTCCAGAGTTGTCCATAATTAATTTTAGCATGAAGGTAACTACCCTTGCACAATCTGGAAGACAAATGAAATGTCAGAGAAAGGCACCCCACAGTAATTTGTTTCTTGCCTTATCTACAAGAAACAGGTGTAATTTTTTAACAGGTTTGATAGAACAGCACAAGGCAGTGGCTCGCCACTACTCACTTAATAAATGCAAACATAATAGAAATACTTTAAGTACTAAGGAAAGGGTAGGGAGAAAAACAGAAGTCGATTAGTAAAACAAAACAACCTGACCCCTATTCATACCCCCAAACAGCCCTTAGGTGAGTGTCACACACCTCAGTAGGTTTCAGATCTGCAAGGAAGCAGCAAAGGAAATTCTCCTGATAACGGAGCAGGAGATGAAGAGCCACCAGGGACCTGCAAGGCATCTCCACCCACGCCATAAATTCAAAGAGGTACCAGGAGTGGAGGTGTCACATATGTCAATGTCCCATATAGGCCTACCTAGGAGCTCCAACCATCCAACCACCCCAGGGCTCGGGTGACAGTCAGGACCAGAGGAATATACGGTGACAATGATGGCTTTATTCCTCTAACCATGATGACACCATAGTGCTTGCAGGTCTCTCACCTTTTTAAAAAGGTAATAGAGCCTTGGCAGAGCCTCTGTGCTCACAGGCAGAGACACCGTAATGTGCAGTAAAGGAGAACCAAAAGGCCCAACCCTCATCTCCCTTCCCTGGAGAGCAAGGTGGCAGGAGAACAAAAAGCCACCAAGAGGGACAAAGCCACACAGGCTGGGCTCCTGGGATGTCACTAGGGGATTACCAGACACGCTTTGCTGTGTGAGGTGGGATGTTATTTATTAACACTAAAAGTACAAACCTGTCATCCCCAAGCCTGTCGTCTCTTGTTTACCTCACCTCTCCCCTATCATCTTAAATCCTACTATTCTCTCTCTTTTCTCAACTCAAGATTACTTTTGGTCGTCTTATCAGTCTCCTCCAGGCTGATAGTTTCAAAAGCAGATATATCCTCCACGCGGGTGTCTTGACAGGTTTGATGACACCTCTGCTGACAGCACATCGCAACCACAGATACGTTCAACTGCATCTGAAAGCGCTTAAGGAGCCCCTAACCAGAGAAAGTTTTCTTATTTTTGTATGAAGATTTCCATTGTGACCTTTCGGCTGGGTATTAGTTACCAATCTGGTGAATTAATGCGGTCAGAAAACGCTAAGTGAGTCAGTCAGTACAGACCCAAGAGGTGGGCAAAAGTCTTCATTTCAGTCAGTAACTGAAATGGAAATATCAGCTGAGTATTGTTGAAAATGGCACGCTACCCTTTTTTCATCTCCAAAATTTAAATTTTTTAAATCTCCAACAGCATTTCCCCCAACAGAAAAAATAAGGGAAAACTGTTACTTTCCCTCACCCTCAAAATCCTTCAGCAATCGGGGTCAATCACATCAAAGCTCTTACACACACGGTCCTTATTCTTGGACTCAGTGAAATAAGTGTCCTCCTGTCCCACACTACAGCAAAATCCAGACACTGATTCCAAAACCCAGGAGATCAAAGAGGAGGTGAACCGAGGCCTGTTTCCATTCTAACTGCTGTGAGTTACAGTGCTCCTCCACCCAAATCCTGCCTCTCCTTCAGATACAACAAGGACTCATTTAAATTCAGCATCACCTGAATCTTAGAGGGGGGGGAACAACAACAAACCCCAAACCCCCAGATTTAATTCACAAAGCCTGCCAAAAACGTTAATAATTCCTCCAGAGTAACCAAAGAGTGATCTATGAATATAGTATATTAGTATGTAGCCAAAAAGTTATAAAAAGCATGGCTGTCTTAATTCACTCCAAAATGTCTTTCATGGCCCATGAAGTTCACAAAACCGTCAGCCAGACACAAGTCAATCAAGAAGTAGGAAAAAAAATCAACAAAACCCTCCTGTTGACTGAAATTTCTTCCCGAGAAAAGGAAGAGACATTAATGGGAATAAACGATTTCTGAGAATTTTGATGGAGGCTGTCATTTTTTAGGGCTGTCAATCTGATACTTTCAATATCACCAATCAGATAATGAAAAACAACATGAAAATAAAGCTTTAAATAAGCATGTTGCAAACAATTCATTAAAACTAATACCAAAAGAATGTAATAACCTTATAGATACACATAAAGAGGTTATTAATGTTGGAAGAGGGCATGCAACAACCTACCTAGGTGTTATCAACACTATGTTAACTTCAAATTTCCAGAAAAGATTAACTGATCGTTAATGTATATATTTTGCTGATAGTTCTCCAAGTCATTCACCTGACCTCAGCTGATTCATTAAGTAGGTTATTTTTTTTTGTTTTCGCTTGGTTTTTTTAATTAATACTGTCAATATTACTACAGGCAGGAAAAGGAGAGGAACGATTCTTGGCTTTCAGATTTATTGATCACCAAAGGCAGTTTAGCAATTACATTACCAGCACAATAAAATCAAATCCCACTGAAATCCATAAAAGTCTAATGTATATTGATGAAAGCAAATATGCTTAAATAGTTTTTAAAAAAAGATCAAAATAACGTATAAAGGTTGTTTCTGTCAAAACAAGCAGACTCTTGGACTTTGTGTGTGCAAGCCAATACTTGAAAAATCACGTTCATCCTGAATACAGATGCTCTTGTGCACCAAATATCCTCTCTTTTTCAATAAAAAGTTTTGTGCCTTTATGCACCACACGCCATCGCAGACATTTTGATAACGTAATCCAGTTTTTGACAGAATGAGCAGGACTTCTCCCTACCAAGCACTAACTCAAAGACAACTCTCCCCAGTGCTCCACTGCACGAGCAGAATATGCAATTAATAACCTCTCATCTTCTTTTTAAGTAATCTGTTTGAATTTAAGCTGTAGCCATATTTAAAAAGAATATGAAGACATATTTGTCGTCTTTTTCATATCAGCAGTAACAAACTCATCACTACAAATTTAAAAGGAAACAGCTACTTACTAAAGGAATAGCAAAGTACCAGTCAGCGATAAAAAGTTTGTTTTATTAAATAATGTTCTTTATGAAATTATGATTCTACTTGATCTGCAATTCAAGCTTCATTTGCAATAGGAGAGGGAAATGGCTGCACTAGTATCATTACTAAAGCCTGAAATAACTGAGCTCTGGAAAGAAATCCTTGCGAGAGCTATCTGGATTAGATCTTTAAAAGAAACCCATCACCAGCGTTAGGGTCTTCCAGGAGGAATTTGCTGCTTCACCTGCTGCAAGTGGTGGAAACAGGAGTCTCTGGAGGCAGCCCTGCCCAGGAACGCAACAGCTTATATGTGTTTTCTCTGAGCAATAATATTCTTCCTGGATACATATTTCATCTTCCTCCCATGTTTACTGTGAAGGTTAAATATGGCTTGATTTTAGAGTGACATCAGAATTATTTCTGTCATTCCAGACGCAGCTCAGCTCTCACTACTTCCCACACCACCCAGACTGCATTTAACTTTGGCTTTGTCTCCAAAAGATTCGAATAAAAAATAAAAAGGCGTGGCGATTTAAAAAAAAATATAAAAATTGGATTATACAAGTGGCACAACGTCCTGAGGAGAGGAAGCCAAAAGTTTTCTCTGAAGGATGCATCTCCAAGACGTGTCATAGAATCATGGAATTGTCTCGGTTGGAAGGGACCTTTCAGATCATTGAGTCCAACCATCAACCCAACATTGACAAAACCACCACTGACCCATGTTCCTCAGGCTTCAACCCAACATTGACAAAACCACCACTGACCCATGTTCCTCAGCACCACGTCTCATCGGCATTTAAGTACCTCCAGGGATGGAGATTCCACCCCTTCCCTGGGCAGCCTGTTCCAAAGTGCCTCCGCAAATGGTGAACGTTCCACCCCTTCCCCGGGCAGCCTGTTCCAAAGTGCCACCGCAAATGGTGAACAGGCCACTTCAAGGTGCTGCTCACCCAAGAGATGTCACATCTGCCACCACAACTGGCTATACGCTCTATGCTCCTTCCCCTCTCCACCCAATTAAACTCCTCTTTTTTTTTTGTGCAGAATTAACACAAAAGGGATGGATGAAGGCTTATTTTTGTTGTTTTTCAATAAAAATACTGTGCAGAGCAGCAGGCAACATTTGGGAAGGAACAATGCATTTAGATGGTTAAAGAAAAAGATGAATTTGCCTCACAAAAATAAAAATTTTTGCAGAAGAGTCAGAAACACTTTACTTCAAGGCATAATACAACCATTAAGTGAGCCATAATTATTGACTGTGAATTCTTACAGTATGCTCTGATGCATTTGGCATTGGCACGGAACAGGAGGCAGTAAACTAATTCAATTACATGCCTGATCTGTAAGTTTATTGATCTTCAGAAGTGGGGCTAACTTGCACGGGCTTAACTGTGAAAGTTAAGATGATGCTGAAAATATTTACTGCTTATCTTCTTGCCTTTTTGTTGCTGCTGTTTTTAATTAATTAACCGATGTTCTGGGTTGCTAAACCAGAGTCCACACCTTTTTATATTATTGGGCATAGTTAAATTATGAAATACGTGTTTCAAATTCTATCACTAATTCTGAATTTTCTTCATTTCTCAAGTAAAGTACAATATTTTAGAAGTGTTTGATATTGACATGATTTAGCTTTGTATTATATTTTAACCTTCAAGAATCTTACCCAATCTTTGTCAGAAATCAGAACGTTCTTTAAGTGAGAAACAATATAAAAACTGGCTTCAGGAGAGCCTGCTCTATCTCACTCTCGGAATTTATCTTCTGCAATTGAGTCAGGAATTACAGGTATAACAAGTAGGACTCTTAAGTTTCTTTTAGACATAATACCAAGGTTAATGCTCATTGGGCAGAATTCACCACGTTGTATTGCTGCTGTTGAAAATATAAGTTCACATTTTCTCAAATGGAATATCATCAACGTGATAGAAGTGTGAAGCATTATGAGTAAGTAGGCAAAAACGGTGGTAGCATTTGGAAAACTTCCTTTTTCTCTTTTTCTCCACTAGTCCTTTGGGTGGTAGCATTTGGAAAACTTCCTTTTTCTCCACTAGTCCTTTGATTTTTTTGGCTGCTGTCTGCTGTAACATGTTATTGCCCCTGCATTTCTTAGTGCTGAAAATAGGGTTTTTTTCCCCTATTTGAAGTAGCAGCATTACAGCCCATCTTTATAGATTTTATAAGGATGTGGATCCCAGTTTAACGAGCATCAGAGAGCATCTGGCAATTACACCCCTGAGGGAGGCTAACTGATAAATTAGCAGACCCACTGCAGCAAGGATGGCAAAATCTAGCCTTTAAAAACAGCCCTCAAATATTCTCTGGCATAAATGAAAAAGTTTACAAAGAAGCAACTCCTATTTTATTTTGAAAAACGTTAGTAGACAGTAAGTGCCATCCTAGAACAAAACCCTTGCCCAGTTCTAGTTCTTTTCCAAATTGGATTTCTCCAGTTGCACAGCTCCTCATACGGATACGTAGATGTCCAACCAGGAAAGTCAAGATCACAAGTAACAACAAAATATAGTCACGTGAAGTCTCAAGTTTGTAAAATACATCTGATAAGACTCCAAGGTTTTAATACCTGGGCTACAGTGAAGAAGCAAAGATGAAAAAAAACCAACCAAACAAGGAATAACCTGAAGAATGGCTTCACAGATCAAGTGCTTCAGATCCATAGAGTCAGTGGTCCTGTCCAGGGAAATGGGAATTAGAGGCAAGAGCTGCCCAACAAAGAGAACCGGAGCAGTTCACTGCCGAGGTGGTTGCTCTATTGCTCCGTTCTGAGGCCTTCTCCACCATAAAAAGAGCATTTCAAACACAGAGTCAGAAATGAAAACCAAGTTTAAGAAGAAAGCAAAAGGGAAAGGAGGAAATATATAAGTGAATCGTGTTCTCACAAGCAAGTTTCCAGTGTAAATCAAATGGACCTGTAATTCACAGGATCACATTATGAAAAACATTATGAGATCATCCACTTTTAAAGTGTAATTTATCTGCCAGTATTACAATATGGACGAGCAATCATGTATATAAACATGCAAATCATTTCAGGTATGTCTGAAATAGAGCAATTTTTTTCAAATAAGTTGAGTAGGGATTATCTGTAGAGTGTCAATGCAGAAGCTCAGCAAGCGTAGATTTTATTATGGAAGGGAACAGGAATGGGCCACCACACTTTCCAGGAGAAAAAAGCTGGTCGAGAATGCCAGGAATTGAGTGGGGCAAGAAAAAAAGTTGCAGGAGGGTGCCAGCAAGCAAGATAGCATGGGAATTCATCTGGTTACACACAGTTATACAACCAAGGGAAAAAGATTCTATGGAAGACGTAAAAATGACCCGTTTTTGTCCAGGGTTAACCGATGCAGTTATATGAGGACAAATGAAAAGCACCTGAAACTAAAAATTGCCCTAGTGCACTGCGTAAGTACAGTTCAAAGACAAGGTGCTGAACACATAAAAAAGAAGAATAAAACTAAACAGACCTTTTCATCCAGCAGCAGTAAAACTAGAGGGCAGAAAACGATGTTAAATCGCTTAAGCCTGTTGTATCAACAAACCATACCAAGAAAGTCACAAAATATGTGTCTCAGGGTAACCATTCCTATGCAACACCCTGCAAAATAATAAAAGCACTTGCATCAAAATCGAGTTGAACCCACGTTTAAGGGCTCACCCTGGGAAACTCGGGCAGCGGCGGCGTGCGACGGAGGGAACGATGACGTGGGGAATGCAAAGCCACCAGAAATAAAACAATCTACAGCAGAAAAGCAAGAAACCACGGAGGGCTTGGAGCAGTGTTTAGTTAATAAAGCAGGTAAAAAGCCATCTCTTGACTAAATAAAAATATCACCCCAGAAGACGAAGGGCATTCAGTTATTTTAGTGACTGTCAGGCACAATTAGCGGCTCGCTGCGTTCATCCAGCACCAACTGCAGCCTTAAATGTAAATGTAAACTGAGGACAAAGGCAAGTTAAAAGTGCAAAAATCTGGACAGCACAATAAGACAATTTTGGAAATAACAACATGATGACTTATAATAACTGGACAGCACAATAAGACAATTTTGGAAATAAGAACACGATGACTTACAATAACTACAGGATACCCATGAGCCAGAAATGTGGCCTTGTGGCCAAGAATGCCAGTGGCATCCTGGGGGGCATCAGGAAGAGTTTGACCAGCAAGTCAAGGAAGGTCACCCTGCCCCTCTGTTCTGCCCTGGGGAGGCCCCATCTGCAGCACTGGGACCAGTTCTGGGCTCCCCAGATCAAGAAGGACAGGGAACTGCTGGAGAGGGGACAGCAGAGGGCTACAAAGATGATGAGGGGCCTGGAGCATCTCTCTTACAAAAAAACGCTGAGGGACTTGGGTCTTTTTAGTCTGGAGAAGACTGAGGGGGGATCTGATCAACACCTATAAATACTTAAAGGGAGGGTGTCAGGAGGATGGGGCCAATATTTTCTCAGTGGTGCCCAGTGACAGGACAAGAGGGAACGGGCACAAACTGGAACATAAGAAGTTCCACCTAATCACGAGGAGGAACTTCTTTCCTGTGAGGGTGGCAGAGCCCTGGAAGAGGCTGCCCAGGGAGGTGGTGGAGTCTCCTTCTCTGAAGACATTCAAAACCCACCTGGCCACGTTCCTGTGGGACCTGCTCTGGGTGGACCTGTGATTATGTGACTTGTCTGTGATTTCACTTTCCTCTTGGCCACCACAGCTCTTATGGAGCCGCATGGGCAGGAAAGCGGATGAGCTTGAAAAATACCAACACGCTATTAAGTAACTTCAGACAAAGAATTATTTGAACTTCTGAAACAACTCATTTCTAGTAATATAAAGACAAGGTCGTGTTTTAAAGAAAAAAAGCACCACTTTCTAATGCCAAATAAATACCTGAAACAACTCATTTCTAGTAATATAAAGAAAAGGTCATGTTTTAAAGAAAAAAACCACCACTTTCTAATGCCAAATAAATACAGGTTATTATAAATTTTTTCTTCCATTTTCCAATTTAGACTGTTCAGAATAAGACATTAGGAGAAGCTCATGGTACTTGCATTCTTAGCTTGGGACTCTTACTCATATTTGGTCCCAATTACTCAATTTCTCTTCATCTACCATATGCAGGTGTAAGATTAAAAAAAACACTT
The DNA here is from genome assembly GCF_001431845.1 of Calidris pugnax. Classification (NCBI taxonomy): domain Eukaryota; kingdom Metazoa; phylum Chordata; class Aves; order Charadriiformes; family Scolopacidae; genus Calidris; species Calidris pugnax. Next base: position 3,855,064 of record NW_015090811.1, on the reverse strand, counting down.
TTTCTAGAGATTGCAAAGATTTTTAAGTACATTTTCCTGGGCTCCTCCAGACATAGGGAGAAGGGAGCTTTCGCTACTGCCTGTAGTTTGTTCAGAGCCACATTAAAAACTCGTGTTGTCTAAATTTTTAAACGTTACTACTGAAAACATAAGCTTTAAAAAAAAACGTTAAAACATTAATGTGCATCAGACTAGACTTGAAAAATTTCACAAGATGCTCATTTCCACTCGTGCAGATGTCCAAATACACAGCTTTAAGATGAAAATTTGGTATTTACTGTAAACAAATCAAGAAGTAATTTTTTTTTCCCTTTTCAATGAAAGGTGGTTCTTACAAAAATGGATGTTAATTCCTGATATCAAGTTGGCCAACTGAATTAAAATTTCCAGAATTATTCTATTAATAGAGTTTAGATCTCTTAGTAGAGATTCAAATATTTGTTCTGTAGTATCTCTGTAAATACATAAATTCCCAACATCTCAGCTGTCTTATTCCTTCCAATAATACAGTGCCTAAAACTGACTGAGGGAGTTCAAAACACAACCAACCAATGCAAAAAATCCCCCAAACAAACCAAAGGAAAACCAAAACCCTAACATCTGAGATGAATGGAGCTAAGGCACTTCCCTTCACAGAATCACAGAAAGTTACGGGGTTGGAAGGGACCTCTGGAGATCATCTAGTCCAACCCCCTGCCAAAGCAGGGCCACCCAGAGCAGGTTGCACAGGAATGTGTCCAGGTGGGTTTGAATGTCTCCAGAGAAGGAGACTCCACCACCTCCCTGGGCAGCCTCTTCCAGGGCTCTGCCACCCTCAAAGTGAAGAAGTTTCTCCTCATGTTTAGGTGGAACTTTTGTGTGCAAGTTTGTGCTCATTACCTCTTGTCCTGTCCCTGGGCACCACTGGAAAAAGACTTCACTTCCCCTACCATGGAATCCAACGCTTATTTATGAGAGGCTCCAGGGTACAGTGTGATGTATATTTTGGCAGCAGTCACAATTGCAATGGAACTGGAATTCTTAAGAAGCAAAACATTTTGCATTTACAGTTCTTTTTTGCTCTTCTTTAACCTTCAAGCTGCTTTAAAAAGAAAAAAAAAAAAAGAAAAGGTAATTTTTAATCTGCATATTGCATAGCATCAAAATAGCACATCTCCAAAGCCGAGAAAACATATGCTGTCAGCAAAGAACAAAATGATCTCTTTGATTCTAATACCTGTGATAGTAGCATGATAATAACTACGTGTGACAACTTCTCCCCTACTCTCAAAATAATTATGGCTCTCTAGAATTCAACATCTGCGTTACCAGATGTTACTGTCATCCACGTAAGCAAAAGCACTGCAGAAACCTGGCCGCCCTCCAGAGTTCTTCTCTCAATACCTCAGCAGATGCAGGTGGTTTTCAGTAGTCCAATATTTGGAGCACCAAGCCATGCAAATCCACTTATGTAAACAAGAAAACGGCATCAGCAAATAATGCATCATACCCAAACGGGTTCAGGGTAGCCTGAGACTGACGTTTCTGCCAAGCTTTGGAGAATTCACATCAGTTTTAGTATGTCTGAGACAAAAAAACAGTGATGTCGCGACACGTCTCCTGAAAACACATTTCCATTAAGTCGTTTTAACTTCAGCATTTGCTTTCCTACACAGACATAATACGTGCCAGCTGGATGACACACGAGCTATTAAAAACCAGGTATGCGCAGCAGAATTTTAAAATATTACATCAAAACCATAAATCATTCGCTCTTGAAACATAACTCGCAACTTAGCACCAAACCCATTGCCTGAACAGGATGATTTACATACAGCACAGCTTTTAGGGAAGAATTTTCCCTCTCCCTCTATACCTCTAAACTGCTGCAATCTGAAATCAAATTATCTTCAACAGGGAAGCAATCCAAACTCTAGCTGAACTTTCTAAGTGAAAATAAACATATTCAAAACAGAATTAACTGTAGCCAAAGGGTAACAATCTTTCACAAATGTGCCTGAAGCACTTCTGATGCGGAACCTTTTGGATATCATACTCCTACAAAACCAAATAAGAACAAGCTTCTTTCTCCTAACGACTCCTCCATCATTTCACTTCCACAAACAACCAGAGAAGAACCTGCCCTGTCCTACTTGGCCACACTTTCCTTTGTTTCTCAGGACATCCCTTTCCCAGAAGACGTACATAGAACTTTAGAGGACAACTCCAGCTGGTGCACCATCTCTCCAGTCCCAGCAATGCTCTCCTGCCACTTAAGTGAGAGATACCTGGTTGAGAGGTCCAGCTCTCCTCTTCCTCCTCAGAAACACCCTGTGGATCCCTAGGGATGCAAAAGTTTTTTGGGAACCACTGGACTAACAGATTGATGGACACTCAGAAGGACATTGCCACTTATCTAGAAGAGCTTTTTCTACCAGTCGCCCCAAAGCATTATACACAATCAGCAAATGAGGCCTGACATGTTTATACCCCTTATAAATTAAGAAGGTGTGTGCAGGGGGCTTAATTTAGATGTGAAATAGGAACAAGAAAAGAACCCATCTCCTGGATCTTCGCAGAGCTGTGCAGCCGGAGAGGCAAAGTAGAGAAGGTTTCATAGCCAAAGGGTGCATCCAGTATTTGGTACTTAGACATGAATCTCTAAAGGGTAGCAAAGGCACATCAGCTTAAAGTATTCACATACCTAATTAAGTCAGAAATCACCAGGGACTTTATGACAGCAGGACTCTAGCTCTACAATACTAAAAGTCAAGGTTTCCGCTATAAAACTTTTTTTTCATGCCTGTAAAAATGAGCTGTCAGAATTATTTCCAGGTTCAAATATGTCTTATAAGCTCTTCACCTTCAAGCAAATTAAACTGAAGTGCCCAATCATTTTTAAATGGCATAAGTAGGAAGTTTTAGGGGTTTTGCAGTCTCTGATACAAACCAGAATATTCAGCCTTTAACTGGAACTTCAACAATTAAGGTTTCATTAGTGGCCATATCTTCACCTTCCCTCCAACTCTGCGCTTAGAATTTTCTCATTTTATACAATTATGGCTAAGCGTGTATTCAGAAGTTAAGTAGCATAAACTACACATGCAGGCATTAATTTTAGGAAAACAATGGCAGCGTTATTACCGGTTACTGGCATTTTAGTGGCTCAAAACCATGGAATTTGAGTTTAAGACTCCAGACCACTGGCCACTGTATACACAGCTAATAAAAGCCTTCACCACCCCAAAGAGTTTCCAGCCTCCACACCTGACAAACCAGATTTTTAAAATCCATACTCGCATGGTCTTAGTTATTTTGATCCTTCTATGCAAGGAAGTATTTCTTTTAAATGATTTTCAAAAAAAGAAGTGTAAATCAATGTTATAAGCAACCTGATTTGATCTTCCTGGGACCCATCTCAAAATTACTTATAGACATAGCTAGTTTTTAATTTTTTATTTTTTTTTTAATTAAAAAACTAAATCATCGTGTCTTACTGCATCTTGCTTAGATGTGCCAAGACACACGAGACTTCTCACCTAACAAACAGAAAATATTAAAATGGTCACATTGTTAACCATTATTAATGAAAATTTAAACAAAAGACTCTGAACTTAGTCACAACAATTGCAAATTCCAAAGAACTGTGGGAAATTCAAGAAAATAAGTGCACACTGGGCAACCTCAAACGGGAATCGAGGACAAATGTTTAAATCTAGTTTGAAAGAGGATTAAGTTAAATTCACGCTACTTAGTTTTATAGACAATCTTAAAGGTGGCTGCAAACCAGGGGGGCTACCTTTCAGTGACAAAACCCAGGGAAAAATATTTCAGGAGCATCTAAGAAGACTATAATTTGTTCGTTACATGGCTTTCTACTCCTCTCAGAACTACAGCTCCCTTTTCATGAACTTCAGTATATTGCTTAATATTATAGTTCATTTTAAGTCCGAATTCAACTTTATTATGTTTTTTAAGTTCTATAACTGGAACCATAGTAATTTAAACATGGCTGAATCCGCATTTTGTCAACTACTCCCTTCTGCTCACATCCTCACATTGGACAATATAAGAAAATGAGAAAAATTCTACATGATACTCAGGGAAAAAGGAATTTAAAGTTTGGTTTTGGTTTGGTTTTTTTTTTTTTTTTTTTTTTTAAGGAAGGGTCCAAACAGCACAAACTCATACTTTTCAGATTCCCAGTGCATAGTGATGCTCAGGTAAAAATTCACGCCTGTCCTTTTTTGTTTGGTTTTGGCTTTTTTTGTATTTTTATAAAAAACGAATCAAATAGAGGTAAGTAATCTGAAGAAATCAAAACATGACCATGGAATAAACATTCCAAAAGGAATGCAAGTAGAATACAATCAAAAAACCTTTTTTATCTTCATCCAGTCTTCATTTTCCCTAAATAATTAAGCCTCCTCTAAAAATTCAAACTTTCAACTAGAAGATAACTAGTTTGTGAAGCTGTACTTTAATATTTCCATGTATTCAAGGCCAGTAAGATATAATATTTCCCACAGGCCTGGAATTCTTCTGGTAATCAGGGAAAAGCAAGTGAAAAGTTTGTTACATTGCCTTCAAGATCAAATAAGGACTTCTCCATGGAGTTTTCCTCCATTACATAAAACCAGAGGCATATAATTACCTGTAAGCAAATATTCACTTTAATTTTCCATATCTAGTAGAATCTCTCAAAGGTAGTGCTGGCTTTATGGGCTCAAATAATACTGTAAGTAAAAATCATTTGATTTTACTACGGATCCTCAAATACTCCCAGGGCAACTTAAATACTGTCTCAAAAATATGCTAACAGAGATAGATTATTTCCCTCTCAGCTATAATAATAATGAAAGAATCTCAAATACATTCTAATATTTCCATGATTTGAAACACTGGTGGCAGGAAAGAAAAATAAGAGCTTTGCTGGCAAACTTTAATGGCGCTGGCAATTGAAAGAGAAGTTAATATGTTGTCTGTAATACAAAAAAGCATAAAGGTGTATCTTCTAGCTGGAGGTGAATCTAGAAAAGAACACTTATTTTCCATTCCTACCAATTCATCTATTTAAAGGATTACAGACAGATCTACGATATCCTTTTGTTGCTTCTGGAATAGCTTCCCCCTCATTCTTGCTAAGGTCACAATTTTTCTTTGAAGTTACCTTTTCACTGGTTTTATGAGGCAGGATTAACATGCTCTACCATAGTCTGGCATAAGAAATTAGGAAACCATTTGTGTACAAGTACAGGAAGCCTTATGACAATTATTACTGTCCTTTTCTGGGTAAAATTACTTTCTCATCATCCTAGAAAGAGTAACACATTTGCCTTTAAGGTAATATATCTTGAATTACTGGTGGAATATCACCTTCCTCATCCTCTCCATGAGTGGCCCAACAGCACATAACAAATATTTAAGACTCATCTTCAGATAAATCTCTTTCATATCTCTGCTGAACCAAGAGCCACATAATACAATGCATCCTGCAACCAGTGTTTAAGATACAATAAATAAAATGAGTTAAATTGTCTTTATGCACCAAAAGATCCAATATATAACCTAATCTTAAAGTTAATTCTTTTCGGGTAGACTGGATTATTCAAACAAGTGCATTTCAAACGCAAACATCCTGAATGATTTAGAGGATAAAATAATTTCTGAGTAAGAGTATAAAGAAATCCTATGCTAAAGGTGCTGTGGGAATGTCAGCTGCTCTTATTGGGATGAAGTAAATGGGACCAGATCTCCAAGAGAGTCAGCTGCTTTGGAGAAACCAAAAAAGTGAGCAAAGATGGCTCAGATGAAGTCCTTCAGAAGTCAGAAGACCCTGGTGGCATCATGCCCTGTGCTGGGAGGAGCATGCCCAGCTCAGATGGGCTAGAAAAATTTTGACACCCCGCCAAAATAAATTTGGGAAATGACCAGTTTTGAAGATGCCAGGGAGGCAGAGGGCCCAGCTCAGGCAGGGGGGAACCTGCTGCAAACTGAGACTCTGAGGTCTGCTCCAGAGGAGAGCACCAGGAGCTCGAATTCCAGACCTCTGAGGTGAGCCCTGCTCTCCAGGCCACCACACAGCTTCTCTGGTGGGTCCCCATGGCCTCCTTAGCAAGGCAGCACTCATCAGAAATGTCCCCAAAGAGTTCCTCACTTACCTGAGGCCCTAATTTGGTAAGGGATAATTTGAATTTAATGTCAGTCTTAATTACATTAACTAAGGAGATGGGATCCAATGGTACCACCAGCATTTAATCTGGGCTGTGACTCATCCTGATCCAATTAACTGTTTCCCAAACAGCGAGACCTTTTTAACTTCGAGTCGGGAGAAAAGGAGAGGGAGGAAAAAGAGCCCTAAACCTCTGCAAGCCTGGCTCGTCCTCGGGGAGCTGCTGATGGCCACTGCCACAATCTGTGCCCAATTCCTGCCATGGTGAGGCTGGCAGAGCTGCAAAAAAGAGCGTTAGGATTAATCCCACCAGGATGTGACGAAAGCATGTAAAACCAATTTCCAGAGCCGTAAGACTACAAGTCGGATTTAATTTATTGAGCTCTGTATTTCTAACATACTGCCAAATGATTCTTGTTTTTACAGAGTCTGTTTAAAAAAAAAAAAAAAAGAAAAAAAGTAAGTTTTGCTAGTGGAGAGCTGCAAATCCCAGATAAAGCCCGGCTGTTAAAGCAGAGCTATAAACAGCTCCACGCACCTTCCAGCGGCCCCACGACAGCACCCGGCTCCACCTCTGCTCCTGCCGCCGCCACAGCCCAAATCCTCTGCCACAACCTGCCTTATTAATCAAAAGAGAATTATTAGCATCAAGTTTCCAGAGCCGTAAGACTACAAGTCGGATTTAATTTATTGAGCTCTGTATTTCTAACATACTGCCAAATGATTCTTGTTTTCACAGAGTCTGTTAAAAAAGTAAAAAAAAAAAAAAAAAAAAGCAAGTTTTGCTAGTGGAGAGCTGCAAATCCCAGATAAAGCCCGGCTGTTAAAGCAGAGCTATAAACAGCTTCACGCACCTTCCAGCGGCCCCACGACAGCACCCGGCTCCACCTCCGCTCCTGCCACCACCAAAGCCCAAATCCTCTGCCACAGCCTGCCTTATTAATCAAAAGAGAATATTAGCATCAAACCCTCTCAGGCACCCTGGCTGGAACAGCTCAAAAATAAAGGAAAAGAAGTGGTAACTCCAAAAATGCAGTTTAGCGCTAGTGTCCTCTACCAGATGAAATTATCATTCCCTTTTTTTAGAGCAAATTGATGAAGAATTGCAGAATCTGATCTCATCTGACCACAGCTGACAAGAGGCAGAGGTCGTCAGAGCAGATTTGAGCCTTTGAGGTGTATTTTAAGAACTTCTTTCTTCTCTGTTAGAAACCCCTGGGAAGGCAGTGGGGTGGATGGCAGAACCACCCTGCCACCGGGATGATCGACTGGAGAACAATCTTTTCAATCTGCTTTTAAAGTTTTGATTAGTTTACTTGACCCATAACGTAACAAGACTGGGCATACGCTGCATTAAGGCAGTTGCTTTCATTTAAAAGAGATTTTACAAGTGCTGCAGAACACATGTAGAAATCACTCCTTGTGTTCTTCCAGCTCTCATCTCCTGCTCTGGGTACTCAGAGGTATGGACACCAAAACATATGAATTATACTTTTTTTTTTTTTTTAAATCCCACTCCTTTGAGGAATTCAAAAAAGGGGATCCATATCGTGGGTTTATATCTGAAAACCAGAAAATTTATCATATTGCCCTTTCATTACAATCAGGAAAAAGAAAGAACAGCACCACCTCCTGAGGAACTCCAAAGTACTAACGGTTTTCAAACTTGCACTCCCAGATCTTTTCTGTGCATGTAACTAATTTCACTGATCTCAGTGTGCTTCATTAAAATCTTTGAAAAGACTGATGAAACGCCGACATTGGAAAAAAAAATTAGAAAGAAAAGATTAAATCATCTCACTTGGCCTTTTCTATGCCACAGACGTATATTTTGCCTCCTGTTGAACGCTGTAACGACAGTTTTGTTGGCCAACAACACAACAAAGTCATAATGAAATTTGTTCCAATCACCACCTCATCTGTGCTGTATACTTTTATTTTCAATTTAATGCTTCATCTTTCAGCCATTGGTTCTTGTTGTGTCTTTTCCCCCATACCAGACTAAGAAGCCCAGTTATCGATTTTCCTGCTGAAATATTTCTGCACTGCCATCGACTAAGTTAATATTTTGTTTTATACAATACTTATTTCAATATGAATGAAGTAAGCCTCCCCAACCTATATTTATTTCTCATCAAATGCTAAATAAATAACTTTATTAGGAGTTGAGGCCCATCCTCCAGTGCAGAACTGTGTCCTGAATAACTCTCTGGGCATTTATAACACAATCATCACAGTATTTTGAGTTCTTACCGTTTCAAAGGAACTATGAAAACAAGAAGTACTTGTAGCCCTGGGATTACAGCCGCAATCAGGCTTCAGCCATGACCACAGAGAGAAGTGGGAATGAGCAACACAACATGAAACAGTTTGAAGAAGTGTAGTGTGAAGGACAGAACTTCAGCTGCTGTGCAAAATCCGAGCTACGTATTCACAGATGCACAAAATTCCACAGCAAAATGAATAAACAGCTATATAAATATATATACATTTCTACCTAAAGGAAACAGTCTTTACAAAACTTATTTCAACTAAACATTTTTATAAAAAAGTTTTCCACAAGAAAAAAAAGGAATACCTGTATTAATTTCCAAAACACCAGGTCTTATCCATCTTTCTAGCACGTAGGCTGAATAATTTAGAAACAAAATCCCCCAAAAGGTCTGTGCTGGGATTCTGAGGAACTACGCAGACTTAACTCTTTTTCGTCACAGGGTTTCATTTTCTTAAATAGGCTCTAGAAATATTAGCAAAGAAAAACAAGTGTGATAACACAGAAGAGAACCATTTGTATTTGCACTGCTAGCAACACAGCAGCAGGTTCCACTTGCCTTGCACTAAGCATATCATGAATAATTCAGTTTCTTGCTTTGTTCCCTAAATAGTTGACGGGGAATGGAAACTTTATTCATGACCGTATGGCCTTTTTCTAAGCTTGTCTATTTATTTAATAATGCACATCACAGGGCCCATCACCTGGGTTGGCATTTATTAAAAATAAAAGCATTCAATAACTATTACTAACAAATGGCCGTGAAACAAGCAGCTTCCCAGAACTACCACCTTTTTGCTGGCAAATAGCACTCAGGCAGCTATTTAAATAATTAAATGGTCTCAATCTGCACTGCATCAGCCTTGGCTCCTGTAGCCTTCCACAGGAAACAGACTCCAGAACCGCTGGGAACATGCTCCTGCCTCGGCCACGATCATAACTGCAAATATGGGAGCTCTCTGCTAAATCACAGCTGGAACAAAGAAAACAATTTCCATCAAAGGCACATGGACTTTTCATGGACTCTTTATTCATTTTTAACCACCAATGCTCCTTCCCACTGACTCCCTTTCTTCACTTTTTGGAGAACTCCTGGCCTTCTCTGGTCTATAGGCTACACTTTGCCACTTGAAGAGAAGCAAAACATATTATTGCATAATAATATGTAACAATGAGAGCATAACACGAGTTTTGGACAGTTGAGTCAAGGCAACGTGCTTCAAAATTTCATTTGGTCAATTCTATATTATACAGGGGGATTAGTGCATCAGCCTTCAGCTCCACCTTAACTTCCAAAGGAAAGACATCCCAAATTATTTCATTTCTCTAGACGGAAAAGAAATCCTCTTTATTCTCAGCAGAAATACTACACTTCATAGGAACTCCTCTCAGAAGAGCCTTCTGAAATTTGCTGGAGAGAAGCCAATCTTTGATGGGGTCCTAACCCCCAGAGCAATAGTGATCTTTTCCCTTAAGCCTCACACAATCCACTTAATTAGCCCACGGGCTAATGAAGTTTGAGCACCCATCAAAAAAGGTAAAATGAACAAACCCCTCAAATGTTACCGCATCACTAGAAGTGAAAGACCTGAGGACTACCACATATACTGAGTTTTATGATTCTGACAGCACCCGTAAAAGACGCTCTCTGTGAAAAAAACATCACAACAGCTGAAAAGATGGAGTTGTTAAATTTTCTCCACTCTGTTAAGTAACCAACTTTCACAAAAGATAAACAAAGACGTGAAGTTGGTTGAGGACCAGAGATTGCTTTGGCAGGAAATGTCAACACGCACACACACACACACAATTCCCCAACTAGGAATAAAAATCCTGACGTTTCCGAGAAAAAAGATTTCCAAACAATTTTACTCCTGAGCAATTCAAACGCTTTGTTTCAACTGTGATGTTTCAATCCAGTTTTCAGTTCTTACATTTCACTAAAAGAAAAAAAAAAAGAATGGATAGAGACAATTCCATCTAATCGGAATATTTCAACCTTTTCACCCTAGAAAAAAATACTCATAAAATAAATATGATACAGTATTTTAACTTGGACAGGAACTAGTTCTCCAGGAAATCCTATGTATGTAAATTTGTGTCAGTAACATGTCCAAGGGAAACATCAGCTTATATGAAGAATGAGACTTCTTGCATGTCTAAAAATTACACATGATCAAGACTGAGAAAAATCAGACATACGTATAAAGCCACCTGCATGATTTAATTTCCTGTCCATAAAGAGTAGTCTAGAAATTCAAAAAAAGCCAACGAACTTGTTTAATTTTGAAAAGTCTAACACTCTGCAAGTTCCAATATTCCTGGGAAAAGCCCCTGACTTTTCAATAGATCTCATATTTGTTTGAGAGCGGCAGCTAGAACACTTGAGAAACTCATCAGCTTTCAAAGAGAATTGGACTGGGAGTAGAAGCCCCTTAATGCAAGGCTACTGTAGAAGACTATTATTACAATTGATTATTATTCAGACAATATCAATTTCATTATCCCCGATCGATTCCCAGCAATGCTCCTTGGTAGCCTTCGGTTAGGAACGCTGCTGGAACAGTAACTTAATACCACCCAGCAAATTGCAGTCCTGCTGCTCTCAGTGAATTTGGGAACGGTCTGACTTATTAGCAGGCTTCTAGTAAATAGCTGTCATAGGTGCTGGGCTGGAGGGAACTGGATGTCAAAGCACCATCAAAGAAGGTCGAGAAAACTCTTTCCCCTCGGGGCTTTGTTAATTTGATTTATGTGTACAGGCAGGAAGCTAATTGCTAATTGTTGCAGCTCGCGCTGTGGAATTGCAGCAATTCCACTCCAACGCCGGATCTCAAGAGGACCGACCGACTTCGGTTTTGCACTGGGCTGATGGGAGATGCATCCTAAACAGGAATCTGCCAGCCTTTGGTGCTTCAGAAGTCTTACAGGAGGACTCTTTGCGATGCCCCACGCCACCATCACCTCAGAGAAAGCAGCCACCTCCCAGCACACCGTACCGACGAAGAGCTGGGAGCCACCACAGTTAACTCAGCAGGAGCCAACTCCTACAGCTCTGCAGGCAATTAGGAGATAGTTGGTGTATCTAGTGCCACTAATTAAATTGTTAAGGGGTTTTGTTCTGGAAGGTGTTTTTTTTTTTTTTCCCCTCAGTATCTTTGCACGTACGTCCCTGGGACCACCAGCCAAAATTGCTGATTCTCCTTGTTTGTGAGTTGCAAGGAGGGAACAGTGAAGGACAACTCTGTCCAATTTCTGCAGCCTCACAGATTTCCCCCATCAGAAGCAATTGGCCTAAAATGAGAACTGGTTGTCATCTCAACAAGCCGTGTATTTCCTCCTTCAGATTCCTTCTGTTGGAAGAAATATGGTTTGGTTACACCTATAAAACTGATGGATGGCAACATAAATAAGTCTTTTTCCTCTAAATACTGCCTTTTGGCCAGTATTAGTGTCAGCATCGCTCAGAAATGTCTAGTCAAGTATTTCTCTTTTTCAGGTCAAGTCAAGCACAGGGCCTGCCGCTTGCCCAAAGTTTTTTTAAAAGGTATAGATTTTTAAAATCCATGTCTCACCATCTGTTCCAGTTTGTTCTGCTGAAACAGAAACAATCCCCTGAAAGCCTAAGCTTTCCAAACAGCCACAGAGAAAGGGGAGAGGGAGATGTCCTGGGGGCAGCCCAGCCAACAGGAAGATTCAAGGCACCATCAGACCCTTCCCGATCCCCAAACAGGCAGGAGCGAGGCATGCTAGACCTTTAAAAAAAGCAAATTACTCCCTCACCCACGCTGGCACAGCTCACTTCATCATTTCTTCGGAAAAGTAGTACTTGTCACCATTCAGAATTGCTGTTCTAATTGGGACTAAATTGCCCCACACTTTTCAGCAGTCGTGGTGAAGCCGTAGATAGCTAACGGCCATGGAAATTGGTTCTCTCTCTAACCACACGTCTGCTATGATGACTTCAAGGCAATTTCAGCAAGGTAATCTTTAATTTTAAAATAAGTAAGGTTATGCAATCCAAAAATAAGAGATCAGAGGAAGATTCATTTATCTTCTATAGCTTATCAAAAACTAGCGTTCAATTTTCTTAGAAAATGTGAGGTGCTGCCCCAACACACAGAAGTAAGGTTATGCAATCCAAAAATAAGAGATCAGAGGAAGATTCATTTATCTTCTATAGCTTATCAAAAACTAGCGTTCAATTTTCTTAGAAAATGTGAGGCGCTGCCCCAACACACAGATGTTGTGGAGGAAAGCACCCAGATGGGAGATGTTTCAGTGTCAGGTCCTTTTCCACCTAATGCAGAACAGACTGTGACCCTCAGTCCCTGTGTCCCATGGAACTTCTCAGCAGCCCTGAGCTGTCCCCATGTTCCTCTCTCAAACCTCCATCCTGAGCCTGGAAACATTTCTTAGAAACAGACACTGTACCCCAAAACAGGCAGATTTATGAAATAAATATATGGAAAAAGAAAAATAATCCTCAAAAAATTCTCACTCACCTTCTGCTGTTCCACAAAATGCACTTTCTAGAATGATACATTTGTAAGAAAATACTCAACCCCCCCATTCTCTGTTTTTCACACCGACAACATAGGATGTCCACCCAGGACATCACAAACAAGACACAAATCCTCCTGCTTCTCTTCTTCTGAGAGAAGCTCTCAGAGGTTTGGCAAGCTTGCTTTTATTTTCTCACATCTCAAAGACAAAATAAAATACTTTTTTTGTCTTTGAAGAGTTTCTGAACTGATAAGGTAGCCCAACTGTGATTTTCTCTCTATTTCCCCCAGCAGAAAACTGTCTATTGCTTTTGAGAAAGGAGCAGTAAGACAGAAGCCATTCGTGTGGGCTGCGACAGATAAGGAAATTTATCAAGGGAATCACTGCTTATTATGCTGATGTGAATATACAGCTTAATGGATCTAATTCATTACTATATCACACTGGTGTATTGCTTAGAAAAAATTATTTTAAGGCAACACTGTGTACTTCATTTACAAAGGACATAGTTATAACAACAAAAAAACGCCAGACTTTAGTGTAAATCATTTCCCAAATCAAACATCTAAAAATCAATGTATTTTTATGGTTACCGTTAAAAAAATCAACTGAGGGGCAAAACTGTTCTCGGTGAACCACATGGTGGACTTGAAACGTGAAACGTTTCCTCATAATGTTAAGTAAAGCATAAGACAAGACATTTCTTCAAAAAGGAAGAGAAATTTTACAAGCATATGCTGGAACTGACCCTAACAGGAACAACCTTACACTCCTTGTCAAGCATCATATCAATATAATTCTTTCTTCTACAGAAAAACAGATGAGAGAGCTATGTTTGGCAAATTTAAAAAAAAAAAAAAAAATCAAGAAAAAAAAGAAGCAAACTGAATGAAACCAAAGAAAACTATGAAACAGGCAAGGCTTTCTTTTAACACCTCTGAAGTACAGATATAACCTTTTTTTTTGGTTTAAAAATATATATACATATCTATTTGACATAAGTGGGTATCTGGAGCCTAAATTTATCGAGTCGCTGTTCCACAGACACCGCTGGGGTCACGAGGGCCATCTTTCTTCCACAAAAGACACCTCCCCAGGTTCTCAGAGCCATTCTTCACCAGAGAGGCAGCAGGAGGATAAGTGGGGAACGTTCACTTGTTTGACATTACTCTTATCTCCTTTCAAAGGGGGCTTTGTACTTATAAATACACGTTCCAAATTATCATGTGAATAAAGAGAATCCCAAGTGATTACCCAAAGTGTGGGGATGAAATGGATCTGGAGAGCTCGCTTCACTCCTGGTTATACCCAGGAAAGTGCCAACATCCATTTCTAAAGATGCAGCAGGCAGGACTTCAGACTCAGCCCAGTTAAATTTAATACTTGCATTTTCTATGGCAACACAATAAATATCTGAGACTGATACACAGGAGGCAACAAGATGAGTTCCTGCTTAGATTTGCCTTTTGCAATGCGTTTTTCCACTCTTGGCAAGCCAAAAGCCCAGAATCTTCTTGTACAGGAGACACAAAGAGGGACAGTGCAGGGGACACTGCTCAGACCAGAAGCAGAGAGCAGTGGTCTAGGCCAGCAGCCATGTAGATGTCAGTATGTAGCTATTAATTAACAGTAGCTGTTAATAAAAGAAGGGACAAAACAGGTCTTTCCTAGGAGAAACAGTCACCAGAGCTCTCCTTTCTCTCCTCACACCCTTCCTTTGGAACAAGAGCCTCTGCTCCTGCCCTGATTTCTTACTCCTGGGACAGCAAAGTCAATTTTTCCAAGCAGCGGCCTCTAAATTTAATTCAGTCCAAATCTCCAGAACTGAAATCTTCCGAGAAGTTCCCAAAAAGCTCTCTTTGCTTGCTGGCCTCTAAATTTAATTCAGTCCAAATCTCCAGAACTGAAATCTTCCGAGAAGTTCCAAAAAAGCTCTCTTTGCTTGCTAGCTCTGTGTTTTGCAGGCTTTACCCAGTTAAAAAAAAAAAAGTGTGAAGCTGCAGGGTTTTAACAGAACTGATTATAACTGATCAGGAACAACCAACACTTACGGAAGTTTCTCACTTCACTTTTGGAAAAAAACAAGTCCTTTTCTCACTTTGCAGGCACTTTTGTTCCTTTGGCCATGATCACACAGGAGAGCCACTGCTGTCTACCCTCCCAAAGCCCTTTGAAGGATTAAGCTTAAGTTATGGATGGCACCAGGCACCGGTGACAAATCAATTCTTGCCAGAGCTGGATTTGTGACTTTCTGCAGGTGATATTACCAGCTGGAAGGAGGCACAGAGATGCCTCCAAAGGACAGTTAGTTACAACTAGATGTATTACAAAGGGATTTAAACCTCCCTATTGCTTGAGGGGGGTGAAAAAACCATAGTGAAGAAAACATTTCGGTGAGAATATACAGGATAAAAAGCAGAGCTGAAACGTTGGAGCTCTCTGTAGACTGGGTGAAGAGCAAAGCAAAGTCTGTGGCAGGGAAAAATGTATCCAAGAGGACCATGAACCTGACAGTAACCAAGACATACTGTGTAACTCCTCTCAACAACCACAGAAGAGTATTATTATTTTTAAAATTGTGTTTGAGATAATTAACTATTCTGATAAATAAGGCATAGTTAGAATTATCATCAACATCAAAACTGTCTGCTTTTCTTTACACTTACTATTCAACACGAATCTTTGTTTAGCAGTTTAATTTACAGAAGTCAACCTCAGAATTCTAACTTCCTATAAAATAAATAGGATAGCCCCAAATTCGCCAAACAAATTAGGATTGTTTCATTTTTTACCTGGTTTTGGAAAAACAATAATGAAATAATCTCATATAAAATAAAAATACTACCTTTCCTATTTCCTTTACTGAAATGCTCTGCATTGTTAAACATGCAACATGATGCATTTGCTTTAAGAAAAAGACGCCAAGTTGGAGAGCAGTAATTATTACAATATTAGAGATCTTTGAAGAGACTGTATTTCTGCTACTTTTTGTGCCTTCATTACCTTGTCCCTTTAGATTTTATTATTAATATTCAACTCAAACCTTAACTGAAAATACTCATCAAAGTTCAGTTTGCACAAAACTCAACTGTTTACTATTCTAAAATATAAAAGCTTAACAACATCTATGATGACCAAAACCACAACCTTGGCAGTTGGTGACAGTAACCTTGAAGTCAGTGACATTGCTCCCTCTAACTCCAGACCAGGGTTTCTCAGATTTTCTTCCCTTGTCTTGTCCCAAAGTTACAGTAAGAAAAAAATCAGCCATGAGGCAGAGAGGACACTTCACAGCACAAATTGCACACTTGTCTTTAATTTGGGGAAGTAAAATAAAAACCTACCCATTGGCTAGCTAACTTGCATCTAGCAGATGCACAACAGGATATACATCTTTACCATCCCTCTTTTTATATACAGCGAGGAGCAAAAACCAGCTGAATTTTCAAATGCACTTAAATGATACTAGAAATCTGAGTCCCGTTTTAAGAAGTAGCTTAAAAATGACAGTTTTCATTGAATATCGGGCTCGTTTACTTTTGAGAGTTCAGCAGTGCGCTTGGCAGAATTGCTGGGTGTTTCTGTATTTTTGAAAGTCTGCCTCTTACGACCTTAAGCATTTATTATAGACTTTAGAGACTTCCACACCTCCACGCATTCATCATGTTTGAAAACAGGGGTTTTCCTATTCTCAGCATTATATTGGGGAGCTACAGACACATTCCGCAGGGAGCACGACTCCAAGCACAGATGACTTCTCTCCAGCTAATGCCCTCTTGACACGCTCACTCTAAAAGGGCTCCGAGAACTCAACCATGCCATGGAGTCTCAACCCCGCTGTCCCAGGAGACCATCTACTTCCAGCCTATAAATTTTACCAGCTTTGTCCATCTGTGTTGCCCTGGTACGTTCTGCTGGTTACGGATATAATTTTAAACAGCGCCCGAGGTCTTCTGTATCTCGACTCCTACCTGCTCTCTTTTGGATGTGGGATTTATGCCCTTTTTATGTTCACCCTGAAGGCTTGTGGGAGCTAAGTTACACCAGGCTTGAACTAAAAACCTTTTCATATATCTTCCAAAAGAAAACCGAAGAGAAGTCATATACGCGGCACAAGCAGACAGAACACTACTGCATTCCCATCAGCTGAGTGATGTTTGCAGAATTATGTTTTTACCTTTTTTTACCTGTTTTTACCAGTTCTGACTCTGCCCATCTATGGAGCTGGTTGTTTCTCTAAATACTTATATGAGCAAATTTACTACTCACGCTCCTAAAAATCTAAGATTTACTGATTGAATACTATTAACAATATTCATCCTAATTTTTTTACAGCACATAAAGCCCCATGAACAGGGTAAGGAAAACTCTTCAGGTTTTTGTGGTGACCTCTTTCCCCCCTTCCAGCACCTCCGACAACCTGAGTCCTCTCTGAAACATCAGGAGAAAACTCATTTCTACTTTTTATCGTCAACATTGTAAGCACTTCCCTACAGGGGGTGGGGAGGTCAAAAAGGCTTACAGAGATAATCTTTACTTAGGCTGTAGCATTAATTAGGCAACTTGGCCAAGGCCAGTAATTACAACTGTGCTAAATTGCACTGAATTTCTGTAGCATTGATGTTTCATGGGAAGAAAGGTGCAAATTTGAAGGAATAAAAGCCAACACTGGCTTTTCTTACCTACTGACTTCTAGTATGTCTGCTGATGGGGATGGCCAGTACAGGACTGACAGAAAACCAGTATATGAGCTCTCACCACCACGCTCCAATGGAGAAGGTGGACAGGAATGCCTGCATCTCCCAGTTCAGCAAACTGTGCAGACAAACTGCTGTTATCCCACAGGATCCTCCATTCCTAGCACAGACTGGCAGAGAGGCTTCCTTCAACTCCCACAGAATCCAGTCCAAACCCCAGCAAAATCAACACAAGTGCCCCAGTACACTTTTGGCAACCTCTTTAGAAGCCCAGAAGGTCCCAATCCTCAAAGCTTCCTCTGCCTGCAGCAGATTTCATCCCAATAGGAAGTTCCCACCCCAGACCTCCAAGCACATTAAGGCGATGTCTGTTTGGGTGATGTGATTGGCACCACTGTGCCTTCTATACGTTTTTCTCCTTTATCAGGACTGTTAGCAAAATCTCTTACCATTATTGAGCCTGATCTAAGTAGTAAACTAAGAAAATTAAATTGACGTCATTCTCAGCAACATTTAGAAATTGCAAGCTAAGCAGCTGCCACTTAGTTGTAGTAACTCGAAGTATATTATATTGAAAGAAGTATCACAACAACAAATATTGATTTTGTCAGGTTTGGGGTTTGTTTTTTGTTTTTTTTCCAAGCAACATATGTTGCATGTTCCATATCTGTGGGGCTACACAGACACGGGTTTCATTGCAGTAGCTCTGACTCTTGCCAAACAGATGTTGAGGGAAAGCAACAAAACACAACAAGGGATAAAAGCTGTCTCAGATCAAAATGTTGGGTTAGGAAAAACCTTGTGTGTAACGCAGTATACTAAAAACATTGATTATGTATTAATATATTGAATGGATAGGTAGCTAAAATTGATGCTTGATGACATTTATTAAGATCATGCTATTAGGTAGAAAATAATTACCAAATTACCAAATGCTAAGAATTATGTTAATTAAAGGATAGCAACTCCATAAGATTTTAAGTTACAAAGTATTCATATAATTCCTTTTACCTGAAATCCTGATTCTCACTAATATCCTAATCGCTAGCTGAAGTACTTTGAAAAGTGATGAAGAGTTTGAAGAGGGATATTTTTAAACCACTCTTTGAAACAGTAAAATGGCAAGCGATTCCCAGTCCCTGAACACAAAGAACTGGAGTATTATCCTGAGACCAACAAGAGTTCTCTGCAATTTGCTTTAATTTGTGTAATACCCAACCGGTAGGGCTTAGCTTATTTCAATACTTTATTCCTGACTAAGCCTAATGACAGAATTCAGTTCAATTTACTCTCTGAGAAGACAAAGAGGTTAATTTTTTTCTGGAGTCAACATTTTTCATCACCTGTACCCTTCCCCATTATGAAAAAAATTTGATTTGTATGTAGTAGAGTCACTTCAGCGCATGAAAACTGACATGAAAACCTTCATACCCATTTTTACCACTGAATTTAGTAACACCGTTGGCTCAAAACACGGTATTGCTTCAGGATCTTAGGCTTGGCTTAGCAAATATAATAAAAGACAAATTATCTTAGAAGACTTCTGCAGTTGCTTTCAATGTATTTCTGATTTGCTCAAGAACAACTCTTTGGACGTCCATGACAACAATCCTTTCTAACCTCAGGTATTGCATGTAGGGTCTTTTGCTTCTGAACTGGTACAGTTAAAAAAATCTGCAATGTGTTTCCTTTATCATGAAAAAGGAACTTGCAGTTCCAGAAGCCACAAATAAGCTTATCCACCCCCCCTATACAGAAATAATTTTCAAAAGTTGGCAGGAAAACCTAGTTTCTTCCATATTCGCTGCTACAGAAAAGTGATTATACTCTGACACAAACGTGTTATATAAACTTTCAAAGCAGTGAAAAGATTCCACACAGAAGAAAAAAACCAATAAAATCAAACCCAGTCAGTAGATATTTTAGAACATTTTATATTCAAAAAACAGGTATTAAAGAAAAAAAGAAAGAAATCACAGTCTTTCAGAGTTCAGTTTTTCCCTCCTAAACCTACCCATGCAGACTAAAGGTTTCCTTCACTGTATAGACTGAAGAACAAAAGCCAGGATTCACTTATTTGCATGACAGTAGAGAAGGATTTCTGAGAGAATCAAATAGTAGAAAACATCATCTGAAATCTTGTTTTTTGACCAAGTTATTTGACAATTGACTGGATCTAGGACGGCTGGTCTATCAGCTATATTTCAATTCACTTTGAATTACCCACTTCTTTCAATTCACATACATTAAAGCTAATATTAATGTATTTAGCAATAAAATATTCTTAAAGCAAAAACTAGAATGACTAACACGAATCCATGTTGTTAAAAATTACTCTAGTTTCATATAGGTTTACGAAACCTTGCCAAGCACCATGAGAAAACTCAACACAAAGAAAAAGTCAAGGTTTGCAAATAAGATTCCACATAAAATGGATCACTTAACATCAGCATCTGAGTGCACTTGGACAAAAACACCTCAAGGTACATACCTGTAAATCCTTTCAATGTTTTCAGCTTTGATTTCCTTGAGGATCTCATGGTAGATATGACGGTTATTTGGTTCTTGAGATGTTGGGGGAGAAGGGCATTTCTTCCGTGCGTAATATCCTATCACAATTCCAAAAATAAATAAAATCAAAGCAGTGCAAAAGACTTTCAGTATCCGAAAAGAATTGCAGCGGTTGCTCTTTGGTGCCTGTCTCGTATAGTGGGAGATGTAGTCGGGGTCTTCCTGAAGCCGCTGGAATCTTCCCTTTGGAGAAGACGACGGCTGGATGGGCTCGAGATCAAGGTCAGGGCTCTGTGAGTTTCCCACATGATGTTGGGCCCCACCACCCAGTCGGAAATGGTCAAAGCCGGGCTCCTCCAGCTCTTTTTCCATGTCCCATTCCAGTTCCAGCGCCGTGGCTTGGAGCTCATCGTTGTCAAGGTACGGAGAGTGCCCCTGTGCTCTCTGGTCCGCGTTCACTTTGTGATAGGCCATCTTTTTCTCTGTGAAAACAAAATTAAAAAACAAACAAACAAACATAAATGTTTGTTTCCTTATGTCCACATAGACAATTTATTCTTTGTAAACCCATGAGAAACTAATATATGATAAAAAGCAAAAACTGCGTTCTTCAGTATTTCTCTTTCCCTGTTTCCATCGTCCTGTCTTCTTCTGTAGGATCAGCAGTCCCATGACCATCGTCAGATGTGAAAGAAGACATTTAAAGGAATATAATATATTGCAAGAATATGAATAAAGGGGATTTTTCAAGTGACAATAGCAAAACACAAAAGTTATCCTATTATTTCGGCAGTCCCCAGGATAATATTAAAAAGTTGAGCAGAGGCGCAGTTTCCAAAGCAATTATTTGTTACCTGAAAGTAAATTTAAAGCTTAACAACTGTGTGTATCAATTTCATTTCACACACCATACAAAATAATGCTGTTAAAAATAAGTTGAAAAGGTAGAAATAATATAACTTGCCTGATCTGTTTCTAGACACAAGGAAATGATAAGTTAAAAAAGAAATTTCAGGGTGACACTGTACTTACACATCAATAAAAGGCTTCCATTTAGATGGAGCATTCTATTATTTAGAGGTATTTTAAATGCATAGTTCCTGAATGACTGATGAATTTACTTAGAAATTGTCCCAGCTGTTTTGCTCCACTTATTTTTCCCATTTTAATGAATCAAAAGCACTGCCAGGTAAGTATTTATATCAAAATCATTCCTTTAATGGCAAGGCATATCTGCGGCACTTCTAGATATTTCTATGGAAGTATGAGCCCTCTGAAGGGAACTCTGACCTCCAGTACAAACATTCAAAGTCAATTTTCAACAAATCATTTTTAACAGACTGCAACAATAGGGTGCCGTTTCCCTCCATACTTTGACAATAGCTACTCCATCACATAAGCATCTGTAATTTAGGGCTTTTCAAACATCAGACTCACTCATCAATTAGAATAAAATGAAGATAACGACATTAAACCTCTCACAGTGATGGATATCAGACTGACACCTACAACACTGCATTATCCCTCCGGTTTTACATTTTCAGGCATTTTCTTTCTCTGAGACTTACTTCTACAAAACATTATTGAGGCCACATAATAGATGAACCTACTCTAATGGCAAAATAGAATTTAGCTTTTAGAAGCTCTCTGAAGAGAGCAAACCGTTAGAAAGCATTGATATAATGAAACAGCCTATTGTCCACTGACAGACTGTCTTCCTCTCTATAATACCAATTTTCAGATCCTATTTCCTCGTACAGCCGTACAAATATCCCTTGCCCATAACTGTCAGGCAGTCCAGGAACAGTCAAGAGAGCCCACACTTGAGGTACGTGTTTCAAGGGTAGCTATTGTATCTATTTTGCAAATCAATGCTCTGCCCACAGTCCAATTTTTTCTATATACAGGGGAAGCGACAGAGGCTAGAATGATCACATTGTCTCCTCACCCAGGTTGGCAAGGGAGATATTTCATAATACCAGCCCCAGAATTGATCCCTGGTGCACCCAGCTTCTTCCCAAGCACCAATTGGACACCGAGTGATTTATTAATCTTTCATAATACCAGCCCCAGAATTGATCCCTGGGTGCACCCAGCTTCTTCCCAAGCACCAACTGGACATCGAGTGATTTATTTATCTGCTCTGGAAAATTGAGCTAAGCAATTTTCAAATTATTTATCTGCCCTTTCACTCTCCTGTTTGGTTGGCGGAGGCATTCATTTGCAAAACATCACTACTAGATAATAACAACTGCCCAACAACCTCATTTTTCCCCACTGCATTTCATGCTGCTTTTTATTAGAAATTAAAGGCAAGCGTTTTCTCCTTTGAAAGCAAAACAAATCATTACTGTATTCCATAAATACATAATTTTGACTCAAGAATTGCTAGTCATACAACAAACTGCTCTAGCCAAATAAATAAACACATATCAGATTACAACAATATTACCCATAGAATAGGAGTTAAGGCAGTTTTTCAGATGCAGTTACATGGCAAATATTAATCTTGCTGCACGTATAAATGGTGACCACTGCACATCCGTGGTAGTTAAGTTTTCTCTGCATTTATGACATTTTAAAAATGTGTGCTATTGTTCAATGGAGTGTAATAATAAAGGTTATTTAAATCTACGCATAAGCACATAATAAAAAAATCCTATGAAATTACTTTAAATGGTTGTTAACTCAGATGAGTGGTAACCACATCCCCCAGCTTAGTATCTCTGCAATTCAATTTTCATATAAAGCACCAAAACCAGTTACCTCACTCCAGGAAAAAAACCCAAACAACTACATGAAGTAAACCAAAAATCAATATTCAATTCCGTTTTATATTTGATCCCTGGCTTTGGTGTATGGGAACTTCTTGGCAACGTGTGTGCTTTAGTTAAAGAACATTAACAATGCAAGAGTAACCCCCAGTCTCCATCTATTCTACTAATATCATTAAAGTCCATTATTTTAATGTAAGGACACAGCATAATTTACCACGAAGTATGTGGGAATAGGGCCCGCAGTGTATTTAACTGTGCCAACACTGATTTTAGAAGGGGATCTCCTGATTCTCAAGGCACAAATCATTTGTGCCATGTCATCTATATCATCAGTTATATTTAGTATTTCGCTGGTCAAGGAAGTAGAAGTGACTTAGAGATTACATAATAAATGTAATTTTAGGTAGGAATTAGAAGGATAAAGAAAATGCCACACAGAGTAAAACAAAAGAAAATAGAAAAACAGACAAACTATGAAGTCAAGAAAAATCACTATGATACTGTAGTTCAGTCTTCTCTGTAACACAGACCATAATATGAACATATTTTTGAAAAAACTATGAAGTCAAGAAAAATCACTATGATACTCTAAGTTCAGTCTTCTCTGTAACACAGACCGTAAAATGAACATATTTTTGAAAAACACTTTTGAAAACTTCAGGAGATAGAAAATCCACCCCATCTGCCAGCAAGCTGTTCCAGCATTTAATTGTTGTTAAATACATGTTTTATTATAAAGATAAAAGAGTGACTGCAAAACACCAGAAGTCTGAATGGGCACCAAGCGAGCTTTAAAGCCATTCTATGGGGACAGCAAAAGGGATCGTAAACTCTGGAATACTGGACAGAGCCAGGCTGATGACCAATAAAGTTGATGTGCATTTCTATACTTCCACTTACTTGTGGGGAGAACGTTTGTAGAGAGGTACCAAATCAATGCTAATTATCCTTTCAATTAACTGTACACCAGAAATCAGGAGAGTCAGCTGTATCAGATCACTTAATGAGCCCATTTCAAAACTATTTACCTGTTCCTTGATCTTAAAAATAATGCAATTACATCCTGATGAGTACATTTTGTTAGGAAACAACCAAAAACTTTTTTTTTGCAATTGCTTTTCTACTTGAAACCCTTCTCAATGAAGCCTCTGAAAACTATATGAAAAGGACTACATGAAAAGTGCTGCATCTGTATCCCTACCGCTCCCCAATACCTCCACAATGAATATTTTAGGAAACCAACATGGAAAGACCAATATGAATATATTACAGTAAATTCTGCATGACCAGTGCAGTAGTTGTTTAATCCAGTCTATAAATAGCAGAGACAATTAGCAGGCTCGTTCACAGCGGTAAGAGTGGCAAGTGTTCACATGCTGCCCATAGCCAATGCCGCCTTGGGGCATTTAGTGTTCATTACTGAAAAGGCATATATTATCCAGGAATTGTACTAAAGCCATTGTGGCTTCTTTGTGTTGTCACAAAACCAGAAATCCAGGCTTGTTGGCTAATCTCATTTTAAAGGTTCTTTCATTTTGATTTTCTTCTCGGTATCCCTTATACATAGTGTGTTTGCTTTAAGCCCTAGTAATCTTTTTGCTCCTAGGCAAACCCCCAAAGCAGGTACAATGTCACCTGTTTGAAGGGCAAATAGCTGTACTTACTGCAGAAATCAACACCCACCGCACATACAAGTGTTTAAAGCGTATATGACAACAATTTAGTACTTTGTTAAATGAGACGAAGCCAAGTTTCAGGCCTAGACAAATTTCTTGAGAGTTATAAATCCCTGACAAAAGTTGTTTGGAGAAGAGATTAAGATGCCCTTGTCAACAGCAACATTACACCACACTGTAATTAAGGAAATAATGTGGCATTTCCATCATCGCTTCCTTTATTTTCTGCAGTAATGATTTCTCCCTTCCCTCACGTTTGGGATGTGGGCTTGGCAACCAGCGCAGTTACAATAGGACAAGCAAGTTCCTTTCACTCTGCACAACCACCGTATAAAATTAAATGACAAAACTTACATCCACATCCAGTTCCACCCCCCTGCCCTGGGGAGGGACATCTCCCACCAGACCAGGTTGCTCCAAGCCCCATCCAGCCTGGCCTTGAACCCCTCCAGGGATGGGGCAGCCACAGCTTCTCTGGGCAACCTGTTCCAACGTCTCACCACCCTCAAAATAAAGAATTTCTTCTTAATATCTAATCTATATCTCCCCTCTTCCAGCTTAAAA
Source organism: Calidris pugnax (assembly GCF_001431845.1). NCBI lineage: Eukaryota > Metazoa > Chordata > Aves > Charadriiformes > Scolopacidae > Calidris > Calidris pugnax. Next base: position 3,829,910 of record NW_015090811.1, on the reverse strand, counting down.
CCATTACCCCTCATCCTATCACTCCACTCCCTGATAAGAGTCCCTCCCCATCTCTCCTGTAGCTAGAACATCCTGGGCCATCCAGGCGTGCACAGGTACACAGGTATGTATTTACCTGCTGCCTTTTCAGAAAATTTTAAGTTTCTAGGAGAAACTTCCCTCTTCCTAAGTAAGAGGAAGAAGAATTGCCAGGAAGCTCCTTCTCACCCAGCAGACAACTATCACATAAAGATGAGGCAGACTCAGCTGGTCTCTAATATGCTGGGCATGTATTGCGAACATAGATCTTTTCCATCCTCAGACATGTTTGGTTTGCAAATACCTATTTGCCTGAAACAAAACTCAGAAATATTTACTGAGCTTCTAGTAGCTAACAGCATCCCTGATATATGCATAGCCTACCGAGGAGGTTTATTAAAACTGCAGCATAATCAGATCAGTACAAATGGCTCCGTTAGGAAGTCTGTGAGTTTCTTGTGGTACGTGCTGTGCTGCTGCCTTTGCTTCCATTTTCAGACCAGCTTTTCCCTCCAGCTCAGGTGGGTAAAAGCTCTCCATTCCAGCTGCTCACTCCTTACCATGCTCATCTGCAACCATCGGTCTCAAACAAGGAGGGAGAAGCCCCCCACCCCACTGGTTCCTTAGCCCATCAATTAATCACTCATCCTTACTTTGGGCTCCATGCTCAGATCCCGCTGTTGTGGGGAAGGGCATTGGACAGGATCGTGCTGTTTCTATAGGCAAAAAAGTGGATGGAGAAACAGGACTCTCAGCACCAGGAGTGATGCGTGGTGTATGTGTTTACACACTGTTCTTAAACAAGGTGACGTGGTTTAGTGATGGTTTTTATCAGAGTTAGGTTGATGGTTGGACTAGATGATCTTAAAGGTCCCTTCCAACCTAGAGAATTTTATGATTCAATGATGGTATAAGGGGAAGAAACGTCCTACATCTTCATTCTTAGCCCCACCACCAACCCCTCCTGCCCCAGCCAGCTGCCCCCGCCTCTGCCTGAGCTCCTGGCCATCCCATCCCCATCCCGCTGGGCCTTGCTCCCCCACAACGATCCTGTCCTCCCCACCCCTGCCAAAAGGCCCTCGCCATTTCGTTTGCAAATACCTATTTGCCTGAAACAAAACTCAGAAATATTTACTGAGCTTCTAGTAGCTAACAGCATCCCTGATATATGCATAGCCTACCGAGGAGGTTTATTAAAACTGCAGCATAATCAGATCAGTACAAATGGCTCCGTTAGGAAGTCTGTGAGTTTCTTGTGGTACGTGCTGTGCTGCTGCCTTTGCTTCCATTTTCAGACCAGCTTTTCCCTCCAGCTCAGGTGGGTAAAAGCTCTCCATTCCAGCTGCTCACTCCTTACCATGCTCATCTGCAACCACCGGTCTCAAACAAGGAGGGAGAAGCCCCCCACCCCACTGGTTCCTTAGCCCATCAATTAATCACTCATCCTTACTTTGGGCTCCATGCTCAGATCCCGCTGTTGTGGGGAAGGGCATTGGACAGGATCGTGCTGTTTCTATAGGCAAAAAAGTGGATGGAGAAACAGGACTCTCAGCACCAGGAGTGATGCGTGGTGTATGTGTTTACACACTGTTCTTAAACAAGGTGACGTGGTTTAGTGATGGTTTTTATCAGAGTTAGGTTGATGGTTGGACTAGATGATCTTAAAGGTCCCTTCCAACCTAGACAATTTTATGATTCAATGATGGTATAAGGGGAAGAAATGTCCTACATCTTCATTCTTAGCCCCACCACCAACCCCTCCTGCCCCAGCCAGCTGCCCACACCTCTGCCTGAGCTCCTGGCCATCCCATCCCCATCCCGCTGGGCCCTGCTCCCCCACAATGATCCTGTCCTCCCCACCCCTGCCAAAAGCCCCTCGCTTCTCCCTTCCCTGCAGCCGGAGCTGCCACCCCATCTCCTCCTTGGCTTCTCTCTTCACAAGAGCTGATGGAGAGGGGAAAGCCCAGCTGACACCAAGGGTTCCTCAGAAAAAATAAGTCCCTGAGTTCTTATCCCTGTTTTGGAGACATTATACAATTATAACAAACAAAATACATTCAGAAGGGATGCACTGGCAAAAAGTAGGAATAAGTTCCTACTAAAGAAAAAATTAAACCCCGTGTTTCAGCCACAGTCTGGTTTAAACTGCAGCTTCCACTTGATCCTGGATGATGTCCTCTGCCCCCTCAGACCCAGTGGGATCTGTGGGGGGGTGACCAGCATCCTCCCCTTCTTGCAGAGCCATCAACCCACTCCAAACTGTTCTCTGAACACCTTATTTTTTCCCTTTTCCCATTTCTCCTCATACCAGCTGCCTGTATGCTAACCCAGTATTCACTTTGCCTGCATGTACTTTTTTTCCAAATTCGAGTTTTCATCAATAATATATTTTTGCATTACGCTTCCCCAGACATTATAATTGCCTCTGAAAGAAATAAAACACAAAGCTTTACCAAGACAAAAAACTATTATTGGGGCATTTGCATTTAAGCTTATAGTTGAATTTGATGTGAAATAAGACTATTGTAAATGGTGTTTAACTTGAAAATGCTGACAGCAATAGCTGCAATAACAGGCCCTAGCAGTTCTTAAGAAAGTTAATTTTATATGACTCATTTCTGCTTTGGAAATTTTTACATTGCCAGTTCTTGGTTTAGGAACATTTCACTTGGATATTTTTCAGTATCTTTTTGCTCATTAATTACAGCAAAGAACATTTAAATTATTGCAAAAAAGTTCAGTGATTTTAACTTTGAAAATTTGGGAACAGTACCCTTGCAAGCTACTGCACTCTAAGAAACCGTGCTAATTGGAGTCTACTGTAATTCAAATGTGCAAACCAATGTTACAAAGTAGTATTGATTTCAACCCATGTCTTTTTTGGAAAAAGAAAAAAAAAGAAATAAAAAAACCCCAAACCCCAAAGGGGTCACATTTATGGATGAGCTACCAACAGGAATCTGGCCTCATTGCACACAGGGACTCCATTCCTGTTTTTTAACAATCATTGCCAAAATCTAGCAATGAAAACATTAACACATTCTGCTAGGGTGTTGGGGGGCAGGGGGAGAGGGGAGGAACAAACCAAAAACCAAAATGATGACTCAGGAGTAGCTGGGATCCAAGATTCCCTCACCTTAGGCTAGTCCAAAAATAAGAGACATGAGTCAGCCAGGCAATTTCAGTCTGTCCCCTGAAGGGATCTGGCCCTGATATGGGGACAAAGCACACAGCAGACCAGTAAAAACAGAGATTGTAGACAATAATTGCACCCAAATCTCTTCTAAAAGGAAATCTAACCAAAACCTAAACCATGTCCCTCAGCACCATGTCTACCCATCTTTTAAATACTTACAGGGATGGTGATTCCATCACCTCCCTGAGCAGCCTGTTCCAATGCTTGGTAACTCTTTCTATGAAGAAATTTTTCCTAATATCCATCCTAATTCTCCCCTGGCACAATTTGAGGCTGTTTCCTCTTGTTCTAGTGCCTTTGACTTGGGAGAAGAGACTGATCCTCACCTCTACAACTTCCTTTTAAGCAGCTGGAGAGAGCGAGGTCTCCCCTCAGCCTCCTTTGCTCCAGGCTGAACACTCCCAGCTCCCTCAGCTGCTCCTCACAAGACTTGTGCTCCAGACCCCTCACCAGCTCCATTGCCCTTCTCTGGACACACTCGAGCCCCTCAATGTCTTTTTTGTGGTGAGGGGCCCAAAACTGGACACAGAACTCGAGGTGAGGCCTCACCAGTGCCAAGTACAGGGGGGCGATCACTGCCCTGCTCCTGCTGGCCACTCTATTCCTGCTACAGGCCAGGATGCTGTTGGCCTTCTTGGCCACCTGGGCACACTGCTGGCTTGTATTCAGCCGGCTGTTGACCAACACCCCCAGGTCCTTTTCTGCCAGGCAGCTCCAGCCTGTAGGTGGTTGTGACCCAAGTGCAGGAGCCGGCACTCGGCCTTGTTGAACCTCACACCGTTGGCCTCAGCCCATTGATCCAGCCTTGTCCAGATCCCTCTGCAAAGGGGAGGAGGGATCCTCAAGCAGAACAACCCTCAAGCATATCAACACTCCCACCCAACTTGGTGTCATCTGCAAACTTACTGAGGGTGCACTCAATCCCCTCATCCTCATCATTGATGAAGACGTTCAAGAGAACCAGCCCCAGTACTGAGCGTGGGGGACACCGCTCGTGACCCCTGCTTGGATCAGATGATCTAAGCTGGTTTTCAAACCTTAGGATAAATGTCACAAACTTACCTGGCTACAGAAGAAAAATCCTCCTATTACTAAGATTTCACATGAAAATCAGAGATACACACGACATATGAAGACCTAATGTCTCAATTCATGAGCAATTTTTTTTAGGTGAAACCACATTCTGAACGATATATTTAAAATACTGATACACTCGAATAAAATGTTTCTGTTTGTCACCATCCTGTGGTCTTTTAACTTGCTGCAGAAAAATAGGTCAGTACTTATAAAAAAAAATAATAAATCCTTATTTCAGGGTACATTTTATAGAATTATTTTATTTTTTTTTCCATTTCTTGCTCAGTGGGGTTTTATTGAGTTTTATCAATTTCAACAATGTCACGGAGCCCTAAAAATAATATATTATGAAGCTGAAGATGGCAACATTTACAATTTAGCTTTATTGGAATTTTACTATATTTTGATAGATGACAGCTTTAATGATTCTGTGCATGGTTTATAGCAGAAAACGGAGTAAGGCACCAACATAATTTTCCGCTTTTTTCCAACGATCTGCACCCAAAGAATTCAGAAAACAAGCAAGTTTACTTCATAATCACGCCAAATTTATTTTCTGTGTGAACTCGGGAATGTTAAAGCTCAAGTACACGGAGTGACGTTGCCACGGCAACGGCTACTGCAACCCGAGATGGGAAGGTGTTTATGAAAGCGCATTTATACCCCCGTACACACACACACGCCGAGGCACACCGATGCTCCGCGCTCCTGGCGGGAGGCAATCGAGCTATTCACGCCTTCCCGGTCCCGATTCCGCTCCCGGCAAGGCAAAGGGACATTTGCTGAAGCCATTAAGCTCCAGCAACCCCACGTATGATATATACAATGCCAGGCTGTTTCCACACACTGTGGTCACGAAGCCTTCAAGCCATTACTCCTGTGTTTCTAGGACCTAAACGAGGAAACCTTAATTTGCCATAAGATGTAACGTTAGAAGATTTAGTGTTGCTATAGCTATAGGCGAAGTGGAGTAGTAATATGTTTGGTGTCCTTTGACCTTTTTTTCTCTAAATCTCCACTGAAATAAGCTGTCAAGTTTGAGAAATGTCAGAGTTTGGTCATTTGAGTTTGCCCGGAGGTGCAATTTTGCATGGTGTACAATTCCTGTGAATTTATCACAACATGTTATTTCACACATAGTCAACATGGTGTGACATTCAGCATCCTGAATTCGCCAACGTCCACATGCTGAAACGAGTTTATGATTTCTCTTTAAAAGAAAATCCAAGGTGTGTTAGTTCAGGTCAACAGAGGAATCTTCAGTGGGTTTCTGTGGATAAAAATCAAAGGAAGCATCCCTGCCTTCCGCTCCTCCATCTGCATAACTCCATCAAGAGTTCTGCCACTCTTGACACAGCCCTTCAGCATCAGCCAGCACTGAGTTCAGTGTGGAAACATCTTAAATTAAAAATTAATTTGTTCCTTTAGTTGAGTATCACTCATTCTGCAAACATGTTTAAGATCTGTGATGAAGTAAATCTACATGTAAAGCTCTATATATCAGCAATACAAACGGTTTCTTACACTTTGGTGTCAGCCCCTTTGGAATTAAGTCACAAAAAGCAGCAAGATTCAATGCTGGTTTCAACCAAGTCCTACCAGACTCTGACCACAGCCTTGTGTGAAGTGGCAGAGCTGCTCAGCCTCTGGTTTTATCTTCAGCCCCTCTTTGATAGACTCCCAATCATCACTATGGAAATCCCTGCACCCTGCTGAGATGTATGAAGATGAGGGTATTACATTAAACAAACTAGAGAAACCCATTATCCTAAAGACTACCTCAACTCTCAATTGTCTGTCTCTTATAGTCATTTTTGACAAACTTTTCTATAGGCAGAATTTATCACAGACTGCTATCAGGCTGAACTCTGAGCAATGCTTATTAATACTGTTAGTCTGTACTAATGAAGTTACGGCAGTAATTTCTTAAGAAGTAAACATAATACTTCTTGACCACGAACTGAGAAACCTTAGAGAGGAGCACGATACATACTTCACAACCTAAAATAAACAGATCAGCTGCTTTAGAGGAAGAACTTTTAATAAACCTTCCTGTTCTTTTAGAATAGACCAGGATTTGTGCATAGCTGTTAGAGCTTAAATTGTTCACGCTGTAGTACTTTTTGATTTAGAGACATTAGCAACCGAAGATAAGCAAAGTGTGCATTATGAGAAGAACAAAGAGGACATATTCCACAAACATATAGCTTAGTATACCGAGTTAAAGTAGGCTATAAACTATATAACTGATGCTTAGAGGTATTTCAGCGCTTCCCATCTAAAGCAGGAATGGTGCATGAACAGAAGGACTGATGGTTTGTGCTAATTCAGCTTTATAGCATCAGCTAAATGCATGTTGATGATCTTGTAAGATGCTGGATACCCACGCCCAGGTACATGCTCCTGTACAAGACAGCAAGTGACGTCTGGGAACTTCTCAACACGCTAATATTCATCAAAAAATGACAATCTTCTGGCACCAAAACCTCTAAATAGCAAATGCCACACAACAGCAGCTGTGGATGACCAGTCACTGCGCATACTTTGGGAGAAGACTAAGCCTTCTCTTCCCTGCTTTCAGCTAGAAAACAAATCAGTATTCCTGCCACAGCAAAACGCATTACATTTTCTTAAAAAGACGGAATGATACATCAATTACACTAATTCTCTTAATTCTGAAAACTCTCAATGGAAAGGTGACGCAGAGCCACAGAAACGTTGGCTGGCAGGGACCTGTGGGATCACCTGCTCCAACCTCCCGCTCAGCGGGACGGCTGCCAAGAACAGAGCGAGTCACCTCGTCCTTAAACTGAACTCATCAAGCATTCAATCAGAGCTAACGGGTTCAATATGAACACAAATGTATGCCATTTCTCTCTCTCTCCTTTTTTTCCCCCCCGCTGCTGATACATCCCTTTCTTAGTTAAAATAACACCTGTACGCAAAAAAAAAAAAAAAAAAAACCCTCAACCTGTAATATAACCAGTCTTTAAAAGCCATGCAGACATTTTTGCCAAAAAACCACAAATAACAAACAAGGAAAGCAAACAAACAAAAAAAAAAATAAGGAAATGGAAAAAATAATGAAAGTCTTAACACACAGACATAGCAGCCATGGCATGAAAAATTCATTTCCATTAATGAGACACGGTAGTCCCCAGGCCAGCACCCTTTGTATGTGAACCATGTTAATCAGATTGTACGAGCATTTGCCAGAAACTCCTGGGATAGCGAGCAACTATAACGATATCGCAAGCGTAGCAGATTAGCAGCTTGCTAAAAACTGCTTGACTTGTAACCCTTGAAGCACACGAACGATGCAGATTTCCCCGAATTGCTGATAAATGAAGCATTTCATTTACACGGCTCATATTTGTTGCAGCCTTTGACTCAATTTGCCCGTCTCCAAAATATGTACAAAATATCCTTCTCCGTGACATCTTTATGTAAGAAAAGTACAGAATAAACAAACTAAGGGTTGTGTCAATTCAGATGTAGTCACCCGTAGTTCTTGTACAACGCCTTGCCACCGCTGTCCTACATCTCCAAAAAGCCTTCAATACCTTCAGCTGAGCTGGAGCGAGACGAAAACAAGAGCATTCCCACCAGGACTCTTTGTAGAAGCAGGTCTGGAGATGGAGGACGTGTCCATCTCTTGAAAGATCTAACGAGACAGCAGGATCTACACTTGGCGAAGCAAACTTCTCCTTTCTAAGAGGCCCTGTTAAATGAACCCTTCAGCCAGGAGGAGGATGAAAACAATCAGGGTTTAGGCTTTCCTTCAGCTGGCAGTAATACATTTAATTGCTTCCTAACTTGGGCTTTGCTGCATTTTCCCAGTGACAGAAACAGATGGAAACGCTCGCTATTCGAGACAACTTTGTTTTAAAAACACTCGAGAGTTTCAAGGAAATTTCGAAGTTGTTGGATCTGTAAAGCTTTTTATTGACTTTATTCCCAACTTGATTCTGTTCTCAATCACCAGTTCTCAAATGGCTGTTTGTACAGAGCTAGGAACCATTAAGAAACCAATGTTCTCAAAAAGCAACCCACAAAATGAAGAGAATTGATAAACTGATTTCCAAAGCACACAATTTGACAATAATCAGAAAAATATTATCCATAACTACCTCTGAAAAGGACTCCAAGAAACACTATTAGTGACTCTGAAGTATATAATAAGATCTTAAATGACTCAAAGTCCTGTGTGAGTGTTTTTAACATTGTACCACTATTTTTCATTGGAATATTAATTATAGTCCCATCGCCTGCCTTCCTTTCTACCACAGTACTTAGGCCTCTTCTTGAAGGACGAAGAAAAGACTTAATAAAATAAAAAAATTTATAACCAATCATCCTTCAGGTGCTGCTTCCCTCTGCAGGCCCCTGGGAAGCTGAGCAGATCTCTACAGTGACTGCCAATGTATCCCCACCTTTCTTTCCCTTTTGAAATACCACAAAATGACCAAAAAGTACAGCAATGAGGATACAAATCCCCAACTCCATGCATATTTTCCTCAACTTCGAAATCAGAAAACTAATTTTTCCAGTTTCCCCAGAAACATCCTTCAAAACTGAACATCCTCTGCTTTATTTTACATATTAATTATTCCTCTTAGAAATAAACATTTCCTCACTAAAAATGTGCATTTTGATGAAATTTAGTTTTTTAGTGGGAATATTTCTGTCACAAAACAACTTAATCAGCTTTATTTATACATGACCTAATTGCAAGCTCAGAAAAAAAATTAAAAAAAAGAAATCAAAAGATGCCCATGAGCTTCCAACAGGAAGAAGATGAGGCCACGCAATTTAAAAAAGCAGAAATGGTTTCTTCATATCTACTGTTTTGGGTGGTTTTTTTGTTGTTGTTTTTGGTTTTTTTTACAGTGAAATATCTTCTGCTGAGCTTCATAGAGCAAAGTTTTTCATGATTTACAGCAAGGAGAGAGAGGCAAATCAGTCTCTGGTGAAAAGTCACCCAAGCTCATGAAAAATTTAGAGTGACTAAATTTATAATTATGATGAATCAAGAAACAAAATTAGAAAACACTTTGTACATTAACAGAAATTCAAGACTAAAAATTTGAATGTTTTTTTCCCCCAACAGCGAACGCACAGAATTCCCTGTATTTTAGGTACACACGCATACCTATAATTTCTGTATGTATTAAAGGCATTTAGAAACACAGTGAACTATTTTAAGTACATCTCATAGCTTCTGTAATTTATTTATGAACAGGGACATTATTAAAAATAAATGATCTTCAATGGCACTTAAAAGTACTGCTGTTTTTGAGACTAAATGTCAGGCAAATGGCACGAAAATGTAAAACTCAGTAAGTCATAAAACACTGCTTTATCACAGAATATTTACACTACCCAGATACCGCCTGAAACAACTCGGTTTATTATAATAACACAAACAAAATCATTACAATTGCATTACATTTTGTTTGTAATCATTACATTACCTAAATACTCTATTTTTCATTCTGTATTAAAAAGCAAAGCTACGGCTCTGCTTCACCACGGTACAAAGGCTTCAGCTGCCCTGCTACATAGATCACAGAGGCTATGGTCTGAATATGCCTAATCAAAAGCAATCAGTTGCATTACCCATTTTCATAACTTTTCCAAAAGAAACCCCCAAAATAACCCTGACTAAGTCACGGCCAAAGCCACACTAAACTTAAAGACAATAACCTCAAGCCATGTCACATCTCTATGGAAATAAGGTGCAAACTCTCCATAAATCTGTTCAGACCTGTAATCCCATTTCATTTTCCCTTTACTTTTAGATCCTGGAAATAATTAAGCCTACAGTTAAACCAATTAAATATTGTGTGTCGTAACAAAACCATACCGGATTTTTATCTTCCACTGCTAAACTTAGTCCGAAATAATTGCAACGAATACAATTATCTGCCACAGTTACCATCTGGGACGTGAATCTAAACATTTTAATTATTGCCATTGTAATTTGGGACCCACAAAGACCAGTATTTGGGCTACATACGGAATTGATTTTTAGGGATTGATGTCAAAACAGGTGGATGCGACACTTCAAAAGACAGTTGGCTACATGCCCATAAACTTTCCTACCTAGTGCAGACGGCTACAAAGAGCTGGAGAACTGAATTTTATATCCAGGCTGGTTGTTAAGCTGCTGGGCCATCTCAAAAACAACAAAAAAAAAAGAAATCAGGATAAAAGACATTGACCTCTGTTCTAAAGCGCTTTTATCTATCATTGAAGTAGTTAGCATTGAAGTAAAGAGATGACTTTCTCATTAGAGATGTAGATTATCAAAAACTCCTAGCAATTTTACTGACTGTATGGGGAACTTTGTACGTGGGGAAAGGAGAATGCTTTACTTCAGGCACTTTTATTTGAGTAGATACCTATGTGTATGCACCTCTAGCATGAGGCATCAAAGTTAAAATGTGTTTGTCCCGCATACTGATTGCTCAGTAAAGACCAACGGAGGACTGCAGTCTAATTAAATTAATGAGAATCAGAAAAATAAATATATATGGTATGAAATATAGAGAGGATATTAACATGAGAGTTTCAGAACATAGCACTGAAAAAAGGTACTTCAATGCCTTTGAAGATAGCTTGAATCTGTTCCACCAAGGTCAAAATGACTGCAAAGGGAGTAAAAAATTGGAAAAATTATGTAAATTTGGTAGTGAGCAAAAACTTCTTCCAGCCCTACTGCAACTCAGACCTCACGCAGCTGAATAAAACCAAAATGGATTCCCAGTTCACAAAACCCAGAATTCCAGTTTGTGACTAAGGTCTAAGATTATTAACAACTGCACAACCGTCTATGAAATTCCCGGCCTATATGTGTTTGAGAGGATCATTAATTCTTTTTGACACATTGTGAATTCTTCCTGTGGACTGCTGAGGCTCCTTAACTCTCACCTATATTAAAGGAAAATAGTTTGTATAGTTTGAAGAAACTAAATCCAACAGAATTGAGCCAGCAACAGTTTTTCATCACACATGACAACTTATATTACTATCTAATAATATCTGTAGTTTCTTCTCTAATTTGAAATTATACACTGCTTTTTTGTTGGATAGTTGGATAACATGCTCAAACTTTAAGCCTCTGGATGTTCTAATTGTTTTGAAAGAGATACCATAACGTTTGATAACAAACACATCCCGAAGCTTTAAGCATTGAAATCTAAATTCCACTTTTTGGCAGGTCTGCTGTGAGCATCCAGATCTACTTCTTCAATTTGAGGGCTTACCTACACCACACTGTAGTTCAAGGCCTGAGTTGAAATACTTATTACTTAAAAAATAATGCTACAACTATTTAGCTAAATAAAATAGTGTATGACCTTACTAAAAAAATACACAATGTTTATCTACAGACATGATCTCGAGTAGGTCTTCATCCCAGAAGGAGAATTTTACTGTTTCAACTATAAACACCCCCCCTCCATGTTATAAACTAAATAATTAGATTTAGAGAAAATTGGCTTAATTATATCCAAAACTGACTGCTTGGAGGGTGTGAGCTGCTCAGTCCATCTGCTGAGTACCTTTTAGTGCTTTTTTGGCACTTCCTTGAAGTCATGAAGTGTGTACACACACACACACAGAGGTTAGAAACGTTTCAAAACCATGTCAGCAGATGGTGATACAGCAGGTAATAATTTAATTATACAACTCCTAGAATATGTTTCCCCAAAAAATAGAAAGAGGGAGGGAATAAACAATGTCCAGTCTGATCTTTTAATTGCAGCGTAATAGCTTTTGTTGAATTGGCAGTGATTTTCCACCCATCTATTCTGCAGTTGGAAACAGTAAGAAACAAGAAGTTCTATACCATCTCTTATTCCTAAAGCAACAATTAAGATATAATTAAAAAAAAAAAAAAAGCAACAAAGTACATGTTGTCTAAGACAAGAAAATAACTGTAAAACACTGAAAAATGAGATTTATCATTAGTTTTGCAGGTACAAAGAGGTCAGAGAGACGTACGTACAACATCTGCTCCCGCTTCAGCATGGAACACGGATACCACTGAAGTGTGAAAGCAAGGAAGAAATGTTATTCTTATTAATTCTTCATCTAATGCACAAGCACGGAATCGCATGGACGCAGAGAAACGTGATACAGACGTGATACCAAAGGTAAATCAGCAACTGAGCAATTTCAATAAATAGAAATTGTGTTGGTCTACTTAACGTACCGCATACACCAGTAAAAGCTGAAGGAGAAAAAAGGGATATTTCTTGAACGCTGTTCTAGTAACTGCACTGATTTAGAAAAGGAACCTCTACCTCCAAAGAAGTGGAAGATGCTGACGTAAATACTAAAGGTTTAAATGCTAAAGTACCTAAGGTCTGACTGGAAGTCATCTTAACCCAAAGGGTTTGGAATTACATCAGAGATGTATCACCCTTTGCACTCTATACAGACACTGAAGCACAAATGTGTAAGGAGATAAATGCAAATGAATTGGAATAATTGGGAGTCAGCACGGAACTCAGACAGTACGTTCCAGCGGTCTCTGCTGGCTTTATGGTATGGCTTTTACTGAGACATGAAGATACAGGCAAAAAAAGGGGGCTTGGGTAGGCTAGAATTAATGCTTGTGAAATGTTTATTCTACAGTAAAACCAGCATACACATAATATTTTTTGTCATGTGACAGTGTATTTTTTTTTTCATTATGTAAAGGTCAAATAGCTTGAAGGGTCACTATATCTGAGTCACAAAACAAAAGTAGCATTTTTTACATATATATATAGATACATATAGACATAAATATAAAAGAAACATTATCAAAAATCACTAGTTGAATCTGCTGGGTTATTTTAATTCTGACTACAAATGCCATAATTGGATGCCTAATTTGAAGGAAAAACCCCAGTCTTATGATTTAAGCACCTCATAGTGCAAACTTTCATTGTATTATTTTTTTATTAGTTCCATTTCTCAGCAAACTCCAATACAGCAATGGATTATGGAAGTTGGGTTCCGGATTTTATGATACCATAAAGTAACATATGAAACATTTACTACTTAATGTTAGATTTCATAAAGAAGATAACCTCTCTCCAAATTGTACACCCAATCGGTACCAACTTGGGATTGGCTTCTCTGTTTGAATGCTCGGAAGAAAAGCAGCAGCACAGCTGATCAGAGTGTCACCTTGTCTTTATAACACACTTTTTCCCCCCCTAGTTTTTATTGGGTACATAAATGGCACAAAAGAAGCGAGGTGAAGTATTCACAACTGTTTCCTTCAATTTTATTATTTGATTCTCACAATTTATTCCACTCTAAGTTAACAAAATAGAACTGAAACATGACAAAAGGTCACTTTGATGCAGAAGCATTAAAGCCCCCAGCGTTAATCCAAGCAGGTTTATGACTTGTAGCTTGAAATGCTAGATAAACTGAGAAAGATATATTAAAATAAACTTCATAATGAAAACAATATATAAGTACCATATAATTCTATGCCGTGCTTGGAACTTGAAAAGGAAGTGCAAATCAAATCTTAATAAATATGACATACTAGTTCAGAGTGTAATGATGCATCTACCACGTAAGAAAATTAAGGCTCTTTTTTTTTTTTTTAATTGAATGCTGTTTAATGAACCTTTAACTTGCCTTTCAGTCTGCCTACAATAGAGTGTTGTGAAAAGACAGAAGTCTGAAGTCAGAGTCTAAATAAAATCCTCCGAGTGTCCTATTACATCCATGCTGTTGTTGCTTAGGGATTTTTAGGTGGTTTTGATTTTTCAGGAATGGCTGATATTCTGTGCATAAATTATTCAATTTACTTAAGTATACACAAATATATATACACACAACTATGTACGTGCATGCATTTTCTATAGCCACATACAGAATAAATGCAAATTATTACCTGATATTTACTTACAAAACTACTCTACTGCTGAACTATTTTTCTGGCAACAAATACTGTATTTGAACATAAAAGTGACAGTAATAACTGTCAGGTTTAAATATTTAGCGCTAGAGTATTAGGCTTCTGGCTATTAAAATGACCCTAAAGAGCCTTAAAGCTGCTGTCGCTGGGCAGCTGAGGAAGGGGATGAGGGAAGCACTTGCCAGCACTAAGTCAGCAGAGAAACAACCTGCTTCTGCCCTCCAGAAAAATACCTGAACCACAAGAACCTACATAAAGGAGATGTTCGGGCACAAACTTGAACACAGGAAATTCCATCTCAAGATAAGGAAAAACTTCTTTGTTTTGAGGGTGGTAGAGCCCTGGAAGAGGCTGCCCAGGGAGGTGTTGGGGTCTCCTTCTCCAGATATATTCAAACCCACCTGGACACGTTGCTGTGCAACCTAAGTAGGTGACCTTACTTAGGTAGGGGGATGGACTAGATGGTCTCCAGAGGTCCCTTCCAACCCCTGCCATCCTGTGATTCTGTATTTATATGAATATAAAGACAGATGTGGCAGATGCAGGTATCTACCAGGACACCTCAGGCAGCAGTTTGAACTAGAACAGCAGCAAGAGCTCATGGCATAATTGTGAAAAGACAAAAATATGAAATAAGTTTCTTGAGCAAAACATAATTTCATCTATTTTTTGTTACAGAATCACAGAATCTTCTAGGTTGGAAGGGACCTTAAAGATCATTTTGTCCAACCGTCAACCTAATTTTGACAAAAATAAACACCCACACAACAAACAAAAAGCAACACCATCACTAAACCGTATCTCCCAGCACCACATCGACCCGTCTTTTGAACACTTCCAGGGTGTTCTCTCTTCTTTTTTTTTTTTTTAAGCTCCCTTCAATGCTGAAGACCTCTACAAAGCATAATGGGCCAGACCCACCCCAAGCTGGGACTGGCCCCAGCTCAGCCAAAATGTGCCCAAGAAAATCCCAGCTCAGGATTTGACACCAACAGCTATTACGAGCCCAACCTCTAATTGGATTTTAAATGATGCCAGGTTGATCAATGAATCCCTTCTGATTTACAATATACTTTTTTTTTTTGGCTCAGTGAAGAGAATTTAAACATGCCGAAGAGCATAATGTGTCAACCAGGAGATTAGCTTCACAATCTATACGTTGAAGTGAATAAATTGTACTTTCATTAAGAGAAGTAGGCCATACGCCGAAAAAGCCATTGGATTCGCTTCACTGGTGAACTAGAGCAACAATATACGATTAGAAAGCCTCAGCACTTCAAAAGTCTTTAAAGGCAGGTCCGGTGGTTATACAATTAATTTTTAATGACATTGTTGCCATCTGGGAGTTTCACTTGAAGTGCCAAATAGGTTCCCCGAGCTAAAGTATTAGCTTAAACAAACTCGACGCATCTACAATGTGTCTGGTGTCCATTTAAAATATTATTAAAAAGGTTTATGAGAATAAGCTGTCATTATTTGTGCTTTTTAAGGTCATGCAATACATCCACAGTCTGGAAACGTTTGCAGCTATGAGATTTGTACTGGAGATAGTGGGAAGCCTGAAAGTTTGCCATTAGCAATAATCATATAAAAACATCAGGAAAAATAAAGGTTTTTATTCCAGTTGGATTATATAATGTATCTTCCTTTGGAAAAAAAATTATAAATAATCAAGGCTTCTAATTTCAGCATGATTTCAGCATAAAAGCAATAAGCATAAAAAGAATCATATCAAAAGTAACCAATATAAAAGTAACCCCAATAAGAATAACCTCTTTGTAAATTTTCAGTTTAAAATTTAAGGGGATTTAAGAAGTAAATGTCTTTCTCTCCGAATTTTTATTGAATAGTGCCAGTAACATTTTCTTTTTCTTCTAAGCCATGGAAGACTCAAATAGATCCTGTGTTTAACAGCAGGCAACTTCCAGATTTTAAGCACAAACAAAATACAATGTTATACTTCATTTTGTTTCTTTTTTGCCTTCTTTGCCTCAAAAATGTTAATATATGTTAAGCTTTTCAAATATCAGCACAACTTTTTACTCAGTTAACTAAGTACAGTGACAATGCTGAGATTTTATAAATGGATTCTGTGATAAGTCAGAATAATACTTAAATACATACTTTAAAATATCTGTAAGTATTTAAAATTTACGGCCTTTGTAAAATTACAACATAAAAGAATTACTGTAACATGGCTTCATAAAAGCAGGGGGTTTTAAACAGGCAGCTTCTATTCTGAAAAGGCTTTTCTCTCCAGTGAAATGTGAACATTTCTTCAATTTCGTAAAAAAAAAAAAAAGTACAAGTGAAGGTACTGAGCTGTATTTTGCTATTATATTTCTACTCCATTTGGACTTATATCACAACAGTGAGGTTGAAAAAAAGTAATTAAGCATAATTCTGGTTCCAATTCCCAGTAGCAGAATCTTTCTCTAGGACCAAGAGCCTCATGACATGAAAGAAAAAGAGCAATTACTAAAAACCGGCACTTTTATTGGGTTAAGAACCCAGCAGGATAGAAAGCTTTCAGCTAAATCTTTTCTTGGTTAAAAAAAAAAAACCAAAAAAACAAAACACAACAACAACCAAACAACAAACAAACTTCATTTCTAAAACTGAAATACATTTACGGAAGCAGAGAAGCCTGTTTTCCTGACCCAAAGCATATTGTATGACTCGCATTTAATGGAGCAGCTCCAAGAGAGGAGATGGGCAAGAGCCCAAGCTGAACCTCTGACTCAGTGAGTACTTAATGAGGACTGGCTGATCGAGAACAGAGATGTTGAAGCTGGGACACCTCCTCAAAAAAAATAAAGTGTTGGAAAATTAATGTAAAAAAAAAAATACCAGGAGTCAGTATTGTTAAGCAGTCAAATTAAATAGGAGGACCACGAGCCAGCAATGTGCCCTTGTGGCCAAGAAGGCCAGTGGCATCCTGGGGGGCAACAGGAGGATTGTGAGCAGCAGGTGGAGGGAGGTCATCCTGCCCCTCTGCTCTGCCCTGGGGAGGCCCCATCTGGAGCACTGGGACCAGTTCTGGGCTCCCCAGTTCCAGAAGGACAGGGAACTGCTGGAGAGGGGACAGCAGAGGGCTACAAAGATGATGAGGGGCCTGGAGCATCTCCCTTACAAAAAAACACTGAGGGACTTGGGTCTTTTTAATCTTGAGAAGAAAAGACTGAGGGGGAATCTGATCAACGCCTATAAATACTTAAAGGGTGGGTGTCAAGAGGATGGGGCCAGTCTTTTTTCAGTGGTGCCCAGGGACAGGACAAGAGGAAATGGGCACAAACTTGACCATAAGAAGTTCCATCTGAACATGAGGAGGAACTTCTTTCCTGTGAGGGTGGCAGAGCCCTGGAAGAGGCTGCCCAGGGAGGTGGAGGAGTCTCCTTCTCTGGAGACATTCAAAACCCACCTGGACACGTTCCTGTGGGACCTGCTCTGGGTGGACCTGCTTTGGCAGGGGGTTGGACTCTATCTCCAGAGGTCCCTTCCAACCCCATAGCATTCTGTGTTTCTGTGAATCAGTATGACCCACCCCTGGTCTTACATTCTCCTTTTAAATAATTATTGCTCCAGCAATAATGCTCCAGAAAACTCCAGCTTTCTCCTCCTGCAACAGACAGCCTTGCACAAAGCTCACAGGGCAACTTTTTTCCATTATTTTTTTTTTCCTCAAAAAAAGCCACTGGAAAGCAGTTGATACCCATTATGATCTCAGTTTCTTTCCCTTATAAAATATGTAAATGCCTACTAAATTTACATTTTGGAACATATGTGCATTTTACAGTCAGCAAACAGAAGTTTTCCATGGACAAAATGACACCCATGCCATTTAAGGAGAAAAACATCTTATAAAGCTGAAGGGAAATAACAGGAATACTTCAATTTTGTGTTATTTCTACTTCATCAGAAAGCATTAAGAATTAAAGTAGAGGCTGACAGTACCACAGACAGAACAAAGGACAGAAAGATGATTATTCTAAAGGTCACATTATCTTAACAAAGTGCCACTTTCTGACAGCGTGACACTGATATAGAAGTAATACACTCCGTTCAGCAGAAAGCGCTCGCTGAGATCCATGCCCTCTGCACTCTAAACAAAGAAATTAGTGATTTTCTTCAAAGGTCACCCGGCGAGTGTGTTATTTAAAATGAGGCATTCGCCAGTGGCAGTAGATATCCCAGAAACATCCCATCTGAACCCTGAAGCCAGTATTAAAAAATGCCACCAAAACTGAAACGACCTCTCCCCAGCCCAGCACATTTTTGTGCCATGGGACAAATTCTCTGTCTCTTGCAGGTGGCAGGTTATGGCATTTGGGTTACAAACCCGGAATCTGGCATTATTTCTGGAATGTTTTGCTGATGAAATGCCCTCTCTCCTTTTAGCATCCATGAGAAGTAACAGCGTCCCCTTTCCAGTGCTAATTGTGTTATATGCATTGAAAAAAAAGGACATAAGGGTAAAAAAGAAGCATCAGCTCCATCCCTGCCCAGCTCCTAATGTGAAATTTATACATCAGCCTAAAGACGGGCTTCTCAAGCACAACACACTTGATGCTGGGTCATGGAACTGTTCTGTAACTCCAGCCCAGCACAGACTATTACTTAATGTGCCACTGAGCTGATGCCACTCGGATAATAACACACAGGAAACGTAACACTGCCCAAAATACACCGTTCCTCCCTCAAGAGTCCCTTTTCAAAGCCTCACGGCAAAGTAGCTGGTCTGCCAGCAAGAAGTGGAACCTAGATTTAAAGGTTATTAAAAGGGCAAGAATCAAGAAAACAACAAAGATCAGCTCTGCAAAGCTTAATATTCCAAAAAAATAAATAAATAAACGTGCTGACATTTCTATATAAGATGTGAAACTCTAATATGGAGATAAAAAGATGAATAGAAATGCATTCAAAGATGCGTTTCTCATGAATAAGATGTGTCTTCAGCAGCCATTCCCTATTCTGACCTTATCAAGCTTTTCAGCTTCTCCAGATCCGTTGGAGCTGTTTAACACCAAACGAAGCAGCCAACTGGAGAACTGTGAAAGTAGAGCATCTCGAGGGAACTCGAATACTAATTCGCCAGGAAACCTTATTTTCATGAAAACAGTTTATTAAAACAACACTCCCTTGAATATCTCCTCTAAGTTGATTGGGATATTTCTATCTGCATTTTAACTAAGATCTTTTTCCCAAAGAATCTCAACAGTTAGTTATTCAGAAATATTATTTTGGGGAAATGGTATTAATCACATCTCTACGCAAAAAAGTAATGTTGCCCTAAGGTTGTGTTTGTATAACAGAAACCATGATTTTCTTGCTGTTCAGTCTTAGAGCAAATTTTTACTGGGCTACATCTATCCTCCCACTGCTAAACCATGAAAATCAGGAAATACATAATTTTGACAGGGCAAGACTCACATGTGAGATCTATTTAAGAGAGAAGTGGGCTGAGCCAGATGTTGTGTGGAAGAGTGCTGGGACTGATGGAGGAACTGATCTCCCTCCCTCTGTCTGCTTCTCTCTTGATCTAAGCACAAGCCCAAAAAGTTCAGCGATTTCTGGGGAGCCTCAGTTTCTGAGACAATTCAAACCCAAACCTATCTCTTCGAATAATGGTGCACAATATACTAGAATTGCAACCTCAAACTTCCATCTGCCTCCTATTCCTTCCTGCTCACGGAATCACTCAATCACAGAATTACTCAATCACAGAATTATATGGGGCTGGAAGGGACATCTGGAGATCATCTCATCCAACCCCCCTGCCAGAGCAGGTCCACTCAGAGCAGGTTGCACAGGAACATGTCCAGGAGGGTCTGAATGTCGCCAGAGAAGGACACTCCACCCCCTCTGTGGGCAGCCTCCTCCAGGGCTCTGCCATCCTCAAAGGAAAGAAGTTCCTCCTCATGTTCAGATAGAACTTCTTATGTCCAAGTTTGTGCCCATTTCCTCTTGTCCTGATCACTCCCCTTGCACCCCCCAGTTAAAAGTCATTCAGCTTTGTGCAAAGCACATGAGTATTTGGGGGAGGAAAACCAAGAAATAAGGATTTCCCTGCGAGGGATGAGCTCCTGCTTCAAGGGCTACATCAATATTTTGTATTGAGTTGTCACTGGATAAAACTGCAGACTGAAGTACTTAAATGCTACTTGAGGTATCAGCAAACACCAAACTCAGCACCTTTTGTCAAGGTAGACAACTTTGAGAAGCTAAAATTAAAGCATGTTTTAATAGATTTTGACTATTTATCTCATAAGCATCGGCTGCTTCTTCTCCAAAACTAAGTTAGTAACTCCTACCTATCATTAAAATAAGGAGAACAAATTGATTAGCAGTTGTAAAGTACATTAATTTGAGATAATCAAATAGAACAGCATAGGCAAGTCCAAAAAGTATGCAGACCTCACAGATGAGATGCTGATAATATAAAAGTATTCCTCTATAATAAGTAGCACTAATATTGTTTTTCACCAAATCAAGAGGGTATTATTTTTTCTGAAAAACTTTTACACCTTATTACTGCAATCACTTTTTTAATTTCATGCTTCCCTAACTTTATTACTGTTAATTTTACTCACTTAATTCTGGCTATTTTCTACCATTTACTGGGAAAATAGACAGAACTTCATCGCTTTCTGACAAATAAAAGCTAAAAGGCTTTGTGGAAAAGGACATTTATCTGTACAGTATGTTTCTTCCCATCATTGGAAGCCCTTGGACATTTTCTTTACCTGTTTAACTAATTCCCATTAAAAATCCTGTGGCCTCAGAGCAGAGGCCGAGGCAGAAGGAGAGCAGCAGAGCGTGACCAGAGGCACCTTAGTGGCAGTGCCCAGCCACTCCAGGGAGAGTTTCCATCACATCTGGCATATCTTGGGGTTCTATATGCTCTTGCTCAAGCCTTCTGTCACTGCTGATTGAAATCCAAGCTATAATTACTTCAATATGAGCCACAGTTGATCAACGTCTTGCACTTCATTATCTTGATTGAGAAATTTATTCTTGCCCTCCAAGAACAGCAAAAAACTTGGGATTATTCAAATACTGATGCAATAATTTTGCAGTCAACTAGTTATTTTTTATGTACGCCCAGTACATGTTGTGTTTGGGTTTAAGTTCTGTGCTTTCCTTTCCCAAGCGAGCCAAATGCTTTAAGATGTATATTAAAATCTACAACTCTATTCTTAAAGGCATGATATTTAAGAAGAATTGATGTATCACACTACTACTTTTTTAGACAGCCAGGTTACAACTAAACAACAAAGTTGGAGTTGTGCTTTAAAACAAAAACCCATAAAAAATCCACATCAGCCAAATACATCGCACTCCTAAGTGAAATGTTATATAAAATTCTCAATACCCTTTCCCTTAATATTTGCAAAGTGAGGGAAGAGAAGAGTTGTAAATCAGTACAAATTCAATAGCCTAACGTAGACAGTTTTCTCATATGCTTTACGCCTAATGGTGAGCTATACAATGAAAGCCTAATGTCTATAGCTGAAAAGATATTTATACTCATAATGTAAAAGAACTGGAGAATGAGTCTTTAGTATATTGTAGCTTTCAGTCATCTTGGCTTTAACTCCTGAACTAGCGCTGGATTATTAGAAGAAAACAGCTGTATTTCCCTCTTTCATTCCATATTAGCACGACAGTGGAAGTAACACACTAAGGAACTTGAGATAAGTTACCACATTGTGAGTCTTTATAGGCGGATTGTGGTTTATATGTTAATCTTTTCAATATTTGCAACTCTATTTGATGGTGCCTTCCAAGCTTATCCAGTAAAAGCATTTCTCTAAAACAGCCAAACAGTGGAAGTAACACACTAAGGAACTTGAGATAAGTTACCACATTGTGAGTCTTTATAGGCGGATTGTGGTTTATATGTTAATCTTTTCAATATTTGCAACTCTATTTGATGGCGCCTTCCAAGCTTATCCAGTAAAAGCATTTCTCTAAAACAGCCAAACTCACTGTTCAATATTATCTCCCATTGATTCCCAGCTCTAATTATGAATGATACTCCCCACAAGCAAGACAGATTAGAAGTATTTCAAATTAAATGGGTGTAATGAGACATCCTTCCAGTTTCATTTGTTCTTATATAAGGAAATGAAAGTTAAATGCCGTAACCACGCCTGAGGTTCACACGCCAGGTTACGCTCGGTGCATTTGTTGTATCCTTAGAAATAAACACGTTTTTAAAAAGTCAACTGTTAAGAAAACTAAAGCAGAATATTTTAAGCTTTGTTTCCTTGAAACAGAAAATTCCCTAGAAGCCAGATGACTTTGTGAAGCTTTTGTTTCGGTTTGAAAATGCACCTTTGTGATAGCACCCTGGCTCAGTAATGCCATCCACTGGAATAGATTATTTAGATTTAGTGTTGCTTTGAGTTCTTGCAATATTCCAAAAAGCAGCTCAGCCATGTGAGTCAGCGTATTAGCATGAATCCCTTTGGAGCAACGCAGCTGAATTTTTCAAAACCCTTTAAAGGAAACGTTTCACTGAGTGGAAAAGTAAACCCAGTTGTGTTCAGCTTGTCTTCACATGGACGCATCGAGGTTTTCACCTCTCTTCCCCCTCCCTTTCTTATTAAAAACTCATTCTGCTTTCAGTAACGCACCGCAAAGACTTCATGGACTGAACCACCGTGGTCCCAAACAATGTGAGCAATTAAAGAAATTGCATCTCCGACAGCTGCACCTCCCAGCAAACCACCACCACAGCCCTCACTGGTCCTCCCACCTTCCAGTACTCCATCCTACAGGGTCATTTCACCATTCAACATGATTACATGATTCCACCGCCAGAAGAAAAGTCAGGTTTCAAACATTCTCAACCCCCTCCTCCCGCCTTGTTTTCATGCATCCTCTCAGAAATGGAGCCACCAAGTCGAGCTGGCCAATTGATGATAACATTTTAATTCATGGAAATGAAAGAAACGGATGCACAGAGGACATTACCTAAACCTACTAACTGTGACAGAACGGGAAGGACCCCGCGTCCCCAAAGGCACACCACTGCATCGCAGACAAGCAGAGCAACAAACATCTTATTAAACAACAAGTGCAGAAAAGCAAAAGGCAGAAGCCTCCAGGGCCATGTTAATTATCTCAGGGTCGAAGTCGCTCCAAAGGCTGCCTCGCAGCCTCCAAGGCAGTCAGATGGCAGTGCCAACGCTCTCGAGTCCCCAAGGTCCTGCAGTTATAGCACTGTCATATTTCAAATGACAGGTAATACTTAGGAACACGCCAACACTAACCTCCTCAATTATAGTCAATGTCAAGGTTTTCCTGCTGAAGGAGCTGCTAATTTTCAACATGCACACTTGCTGACAAAAGGTACTTCATCAAAGAAGGGAGTTTAGGGGATGTGCTGCAAGACACTGAAGATCCTTTTTGACACTCCCAGTGGGAACAACATCCTTCACGCAAGCTCTCGAATGATGAAATAAATATTGCCCTTAGTCAAGCATAGAAAAAAAAAAAAATAATCACAATATACTCTATTTGCTTTGCTGACAGGCAGTGCCTTTGCTCAGAAATCTCCCTCCACTGCTAACTGCGTCGGGGGCGAGCAAATACTCTCCTGGTTTTTATTTGAACTTCCTCTGAAGAAAACAAAAAGGCCTGAGTGGAGATGGGTTCTTGCCGTGCCTCAGGTGCTCCAGGAAGCCAGACTAAAAACCCAGAATGCTTTCCACCAGCCCCCAAGAGCAGCCATGCGTGCCACGGAGCGATTCAAGTGCAATTACCAAGACAAAAGTAAGCACTGGGTTTAAAAAGAAAGACATTTAAACATCCAACCATGATTCCTCCTTTCTTCTCGTATTCACTCTTTGCCAAATTTAACTGAAAATACAATTAAATGAACTTGATTGGGCAGTTAGTACAGAAAAGAGATTAGGTGGCGCAGATATGGCTACGGGTGACGGAACATGGTCTCATTAGAGCTTTCTACCCGTTCACGTGGCTTCTCTCAGTTGTTAATATGAACTGGAGACAGATTCTGCTGTGATTTACACCAATTTAAATCCAGAACAGCTCTTCTCCGGCCTCCAATTTGCATTAATGGTCAGAGGTGGCACACTGAGGTGAAGCACGACCCAGGCGGACACCACGCTCGGAAGAAGGAGAAGGAGAATCACACCAGCAGAGAGGTTCTGGATTTAAAGGGACACAGCACAGTGTAAAAGGATGCTCGTTTGAACCATAAAAAATCCTGCCAAAATTAAAAATAACATTAAAAAACTTTTTTAGAAGTCTTGCAGTTATTTGTATTATTCTTTTTTTTTTTTTTTAGTTGTGTACACACAGTTTCAATGTTTCCCTATTATTATTTTTGCTAACATTTACAGTGCAGTAACACAAACATCCAAAAATGCCATTTTCCCACAGAACACGCCTGGGTAGCGTTTGACATTTTAGCGGTTACTTGTTCAAATGCTCATATTAAAATATATTACATCTCCCCAAGTCTCCCTTCAGAAAACTAGGCCAATTTTGATTTTTAATAGGTGAGCAGGAGCATCAGCAACCCCATTTGTTACTGATATAAATAACAATTGTGGCTGTACTATGTAAATCCTACAGGCTGAGCTCACCCTCTCGTGTTCATACGGCGGTTCCTGCACAGCTTTGGGAGGAAAGCTACTGTTTTCCTGCATCTCATGATCCACTAAGTCCTTTATAATTATGCCTGTATCACCCATGTTAACAGTGAACCAGCAACCAGAACATGCTGAGGTACTAAAATCCCAAAAGAGCTCATGACTCCTCCACTCCACTAATTGGGAGTGGAAGGTTTAAAGAGAACACATCAAAACATGACATTTTTACACCTGCACGTGTCTTTCCAACTCTACACAGATGAGGATGTTTTCCAATTGATCTGACTGATCCTCTTCAAAAGAGCTGCTGGAGTAATAAACCAATATCCACTTTGATGAAAGGGAATATTTCAGCATCAAGGGCAGCAACTTTTGGCAATACATCTACAGATCCAAAACTTGGAATTTTTGCTGACCCACCAGTCGGATTTCATAAAGCACTGTGTTCTTGTTAAAAACTAACCAACCAACAAAGAAACAAACAAACAAAATAATAATCAAACAACAAAACAAAACCACCCTCCCCCCTCCAAGCCCAATGTTATAGCTGTCACCAGTCCAAGAAGAAATTCCAGGGTCTGAGATGTCTCGAGGAAACTACAGGCTCAAACTAATAACATCCAGTGCTCAAATGGACTCCTGAGTGGTCTCAGATTATTTAATGTCTGACTCCTCAATCCTTTTCCAACACTTTTTCTTCAGAATATAAAAATTCTGCAAATCTTTTCGATGAACAATGTTAGCTTCTAAAGTAAAAATGTATAAACACGTACTAACAATCTGCTCGACTTTTCACAGAAGAACAGAACTCTTTAGGCCTCCACCTAAAGAAACACACAACTTTCCTCCCAACCTCAAAAAAAGGGTTCTGAAACACTGCTCCAAGTAACTCATAAAAATCAGTTAGACAAAAAAAAAATTCAGAAAAAAAAAACCCCACATCAATATACCTTTCCCATATGCCATTTTGTTTTTAAGATAATACTCTCTTGTGTTCATCTGGCACAAATTGAGAAGACATCTTCTCAACTGCTGGAGAGGTTACATCAGAGGGCTACAAAGATGATGAGGGGCCTCGAGCATCTCTCTGATGGGGAAAGGCTGAGGGACTTGGGTCTTTTTAGTCTGGAGAAGAGAAGACTGAGGGGGGATCTGATCAACATCTATAAATACTTAAAGGGTGGGTGTCAAGAAGATGGGGCCAGTCTTTTTTCACTGGTGCCCAGGGATGGGACAAGAGGTGATGGGCACAAACTGGAACATAAGAAGTTCCACCTAAACATGAGGAGGAACTTTCCTGTGAGGGTGGCAGAGCCCTGGAAGAGGCTGCCCAGGGAGGTGGTGGAGTCTCCTTCTCTGGAGACATTCAAAACCCACCTGGACACGCTCCTGTGCAACCTGCTCTGGGTGGACCTGCTTTGGCAGGGAGGTTGGACTAGATGATCTCTAGAAGTCCCCTCCAACCCCATGTGATTTTGTGATTCTTGTATAAATTTAGACATACAAATATTCCTGCTCTAAGGATAAAGGAAAGAAAAGTTATTTTTCTTCAGTCTTTTAGCTCTGAATAAGCCAGGGCATGTTCAAGTCAGTAGCTGTGGGTTTTGCTTTTTTTTTGGTTTTGCTTTTTTTTTTTTTTAATATGGAATCTGAGTAGGTAATATCACTCTAACAAGTTCAGAGAAAGTCAAGTTTACTTTGGCTCAAGGGAATTCAAATGAGCATCTTTTCTCACTTAAAATCTAATTTTAAAACATAGCAAAATACCGAGGTCATTAATGGAAGGCCAACATGTCTCATCAATGCTGGCAAAGACACAAGAGTATTATATTTTAAAAAAAGACATTTTTTGATAGTTTAATATAATCTCCGTACTTTTTTATTACCACGGCTATATTATATTACAAATCCAAAGCTGCTACAGACCCATCTCTAGAGACAGACTAAAAGTAGAGTGCACTAAATGTCACAGATTTCCTGGCAGATTTCCTGTGCACCTACAATACCTCAACAAAACACATGGACATACGTTACCCTGACAGGTAATTCTCACACGCTGGCAGACACCCACACCTAATTTTCCCTGTATGCAAATGGAGGTGTTTCAGTTTACAGGTGAAAACTACATTTTTTCAGTGTACACTAAAAAAATTTCCAATTTTCACCCTAATAATCTAATTTACTTGTTTCTCCATTTTTCAGGAGAATGAGATTCAATGGACCGAATTTATGGAGTTCAAGAGTAAAGTATGGCAAAAATTAGTGTTTCTCTCTGTTCCAGCTGCCCAGTCCCTCCTGCTGAAACCACAGCTTGGTTTAGGTACCATAATAAAACTAAACAACGTAAGAGAAGTAGAGACATTGTTATCCTTGATTTTTAAAATGCAAAATGTTCAGCTATACAAAGGGCTGAAATTAAAGCACTGAACTTAAGGGCAAAATCTGAAAAGCAGTTCAGTGTTTTCTGTGTGTTATTGCTGTCCCTGGGGCTTGGTGAGGAGCTACAGAACCCAGGTTAAGGCTCACCAGCCCATAGTCAAACACTAAACTGTGTTTTAAATGGCCATATACCATCGAGCTGAGCCAAAATATCTAGATAGGCAATGCTATATCCCACAATACAGACAAACCCAGCGCAATTAACAGGTTTTTAGGGTGTAAAGCAAGGATTGTAAGAGCCTGGATCTGGAAGGGTACAGACAGTTGTGCTCACACAACCTGAGCCATCAACACACAGTACACCTTTGCTAAATCTGCCATTATTTAGTGAGCGTTTCTTAGCATTCCACACATAAGGCTTCCCACTTCAAAAACTTGAGTCAAGAACTAGGTTACCATCTAAAGACCCAAACATTTATTAAAAGAGCAACTTTCCTAAGACTAAAAAAAAAGCCAAAAAACATTTGTTTGGCTCACGTTTCCAGAGCCAACTCTTAAATCAAAATTGCATCCCCAAATGATGTTTCCCCCCCTACCATGACGTTACTTAGGACTTGTTTGGTTCTTGTACTGGGAATAACCCTGGTGAGGTTATTCCCCTTTCCAAGGGGAAGCCTTGGAAAGACGGATGCATTTTGCTGACGGTGCCATTGAGGGTTGGCAGCCCGGGCTCCCCAAAAGCTCTGCACCCACTGAATCCCTTCAGGGGTATTGGTACAGCAAGTTCAAAGGCAACAGTCTAGAACATGCATGAGATGTTTCTGCTGAAGCCAGCAGGAGATGTTAAAAGAAAGAGCCTGGCAACTGGAATATTCCTCCTAATGCTGAACGTTGTTTTTTTTTTTTTTTTTTTCTTTTAAAGGAAGGTGGTTTTCAAATACAGGGAATTATACACTATCATCATTACTGGCTGAAGGAGAAAGCAAGCTAAAGAATAACGTCCTGAAGCAATTTTTGAAACACTGCTTTTAAAAACTCTCACAGCTTATATCATTTAAAAATCGTTAGACAACCTCGCTTTCCTCTCCCTTTTCATACCTTAATAAACACATTTAAAATACCCACTCCATAAAATCCATTTGTACATCTAGTGTGGGTGGCAATACAGGCTCGAGTCTCCTCTCTCATTGTTGTGTATCACTTAGAAATCTCACTGGATCCACCCTACTACCCGTTGCTCCAAAATATATAGGTTGCTCTGACAACCAAAAGCCTGTACTTTGTACTGTCATATATATAATTTTGTCAGCCTAGACAACCTGTTGGCAGCTATTACAAAACAAGACTGCAGAATGCAAGAATAAAAAAAAAAGAAACACACCTCTTTTCCGTGCATACTTTCATTTCTTGAGATAGTGAGGATTTTAAAGTTCATGGGAATGTCTGAGACAGCTTTTGTTTCACCTGTGATATGCAGAACCATGACTTTCCTTACCTCAGTTAGAATATTTGTATTCATCACTATTGCTTTTGTATAATGTTTTATGGAAATAAAAATAGAGATGGTTTAAAACTCTGCTTAACCCTGAAGCTACCTCCGGTTCATTAGCACAAAGCCCTGTTCCAACATGCACTGCAATTACATCTGTGCTGTAAATGAACAAAATGAATCTTGAACACTCTGACTCCTCAGAAAGCCACAGCTGCCATCCAGAACAGCCCAGCCCTCAATGGAAAATGCAGGAGAGCACACACATGTTTGTATGAGCTATAAAATCAAAGGGAAAAACCTCACGAGAAGGATGAAGAACACAAACTTGTCAAGGAAGACACCAAAGGCTCAGTCCCCACCTCGCCTGACGACCAGCACCAGAAGGCCTTGCCCACTGGAGAAAACCACTGGCACGTATTACTTGGAATTTTCTAAAACTACCATAAAGAAAACATTAAAAAATCTAAATACTGCAGTTCAGTCAAATCTTAAGTGCTACAGAAGGAATGAGCCCGTTCCCTCTCCACCCTCATTACCGGCATTACAGATCGCTACAAACATACTTTTTAGTATCATTTGAAGCATTTCATTTCCATAAAAGAAAACAAAACCAAAAACCCATAAGAAACAAATGGGTTTTTCCTCCCAGTAATTTTTATATAAATCAAATGACATTTAAAAATTTATAAATGTGATCGGATTTTTATTTTCCTTGAGCTAGTCAAGCAAATACCCCAGTCTTAAAATTCACTGGTGCGTGGTTCAATGGGAACCTGAGATCCCGAGGCCAATAACCTTATTTAATGCCACAGCAATAAAGAGTTAAGCACACACACAAATATTATCTCCTCCCACATACACTCCGATATGTCCACATGATCTTAGATAATCAAATTTATAGCCGGGGCTGCATTGTTTGGTCGTATTTCCAATGACTATAATCATGATTCAATTCCCTTCCTCTGGGCATCGGCAGGTGCACGCTCAACGTCCCGTGACATTTAAAGGACTGGGATCTGCCCAGCCCTTTCTCTCCCCCATGGATTGCATATGTACTTACTGTATCTATCTGTATGTATAAACTGTATAAATATAGATCACACATATAACTGTGTATATATAAATTTATTTAAAAAAAAATTACAGAATTTTATATACACTTCCAAAAATCAGGTCGGCCAAATTACTGCATCATCAGGCTTCAGCACACTGGACTCAGCCTATCCAGGACCTATTTGTGGGACTCCCAAGGTTTGTCCATGGAGAGGTTTTCTCCTGAGAAAGCAGTGATTTTATTCTTCAGAGCTTTTACTTGCCTATTACTATCACTAAAGTTCAGCACCACTCAGGTGCTAAAGTGAAATGACTGTTTTCTCATAAGGTAATGGACTTAAAGATTATTTAGGTGGAAATAGATGCTTTCCTCCACGAATGTGATGGAAATAATCTGCAGGTACTTGCATTCAGAACCACTTATGATGTAAAATTATTTCAGACTGTGGCTTCACTCTAGCATAGTATAAAAATGCAGATTAAAACTGACTCGGAAATATTTGCAAGCTGTAATACCATTCCAGTACCAAATTTTCTGAAATCAAACCCACTGCAAAAGAGACTGTTACCTGATTATTCCTGTAACTCATAGGGCATGGAAAAGTATTGTTGAGGTCTTAGAGCCAGAGTTGTATTAAATATTTGCAGCACGATGACAAAGGATCCCCTGCAAGCAAACAGCTCCACCTTTCCGTATGACAAAGCCATATTTAACAGAGTTTTCACTCTGATAAATATGTCTCTTTTCAAGCAAAAAAATATTTAGTCCTTTTCTAGAAAGCCTGGATACAGAGAGTTAAGGATAGTTTAACAACCTCCTTTAAATGTTTACTATAAAAAGAGCCACTTTATTGAATATCCAAATATCTAATAGGCAAAAACCACTTCAAGCATCACAATTACCAGCTTAACTCTTTCACACGTTCAATAACATCACCAACAGTCAATGATAACAGTTAACACCAACAATAGTTCATGAAGACAACCTCAAAAATAACGTTTAAGATGTTCCACACAATGTGCCCCTGAGAAGTCACATCCTTTTGCCATTCACCAACTTTGAACAAAGTTGCTTTTAACCACCACAACAGAAACACAGTTTGCATAAATCTTGTGGTCTGGGCTGTGGAAAAGACACAAGTCCCTCCTTGAGGACACCACAGGACAGAAATGGATCAGGCCCAAGTTGGTTTATTTGCATTTAGACTTAAGAAATTATCTGGGAAATGCCCAAAACAGGCAAGGAAGGTGGGCAGTGCTATTGCAGTGGTGTGCAGGAAACAGGAGTGAGTGTAGGCTACCACGAAGATGTCCTGAAAATCTGTCTCATCAGCATAGAAAGAAACGGTGGAAAATGGGACTCTGAAGAGGACTTCTGTTGGTTTGGATGGGAAATGGTGGGTTTGCTCTGTTTTATTTTTATTTTTTCAAATAAGCAAAGGAAATTTTCAGTAAATTTTCCTTTGTGACAGTGGAGCTGATGAATCATGAAGAGCATATTTTAGGTCCTTCAGAAGAAGGCATGCCTGCAGGGACCGTGCAGCCCCAGAGAAAGGTGACAGACTCCCAAACAGGACCACAGCTCATAGAAAAGATGGCATAAAACACCAGCCAGGGTGGCCAACAAACACCTTGGCCTGAACTGGTGCAGCTCCTGGCAGATCTGCTACCGGGAATCAAGACCTACCTTGCAGGTCAGCAAGCATCTGTGGAGACATCCCCTCCAAGAACCTGGCCAGGGTGGGGTGGACACAGATGAAAATCATGTTTTAGCCCAAAGGGGCTCCAAATTCTAGGAAAGGCTGTTGTCTGTAGAGAATCACAGAATCTTCTAGGTTGGAAGGGACCTTAAAGATCATCTTGTCCAACCGTCAACCTAACTGACAAAAATAGACACCCGCCCAACAAACAAGAAGCATCATCACTAAACCATATCTCCCAGCACTACATCAACCCGTCTTTTGAACACCTCCAGGGATGGGGCCTCAACCACCTCCCTGGGCAGCCCATTCCAATGGCTGAGAACCCTTTCTGTGAAATTTTTTTTCCTAATATCCAGCCTGAACCTCCCCTGGCGCAACTTGAGGCCATTTCCTCTCGTCCTGTCGCCTGTGACTTGAGAAAAGAGACCGACCCCCACCTCTCTGCACCCTCCTTTCAGGGAGTTGTAGAGAGCAATAAGGTCTCCCCTCAGCCTCCTCTTCTCCAGGCTGAATAACCCCAGCTCCCTCGGCCTCTCCTCATAAGACTTATTCTCCAGACCCCTCACCATCTTTGTTGCTCTTCTCTGGACCCGCTCCAGGACCTTGATGTCTTTTTTATGGTAGGGGGCCCAAAACTGGACACAGTACTTGAGGTGGGTACTTCGAGAAGAAGAGTTGGTACCTACCTCGAGCCATCCCTCAAAGCCACAGTGTGCTCTGCAGGGCTGGCAGTCCTGCTCCCATTCAAATAACCCAAATTGAGACATTTTTTCCCCTCTCACTAGTAATATTAAGCCTGTTTAACCGGCTGTTTGGCATTTGACAGATAACTTCATCGAGGACGCAGCCACTAGAGCTTATTCTCCCTGGTTTCTAGGAAAAGGCTTGACTGGTGGAGGCTTTGCATTTTTATTTTACTTTATTTTAAAATTTATTTTGTTAGTAATTGACTCCTTGCTGTCAACTGGTGCCTGCAGAAGAGTTAGATTTGTAAGAAGAGCAGCAAGACATGTTCAAGCATGTGACAGGCAGAGCGTGCTGACAGGGGCTGGGAGATACAAGTCTTTTATGAACGCCAGAATTATGTTCCAGCAGAGAACTTCAAACTTTTAGATCTTCTAGCAATTTCTCACAAGGAGTAGTGCTTATATAAATGAAACAGCTGCCCACACAAAAATTAAAGCACCAATTGCCAGCACATTTTACTTCATCCATAAAAGGCACGCAAGGTAGCAAAAAGTTTTGTAGGTATATTTCTCAGGGAAATAAACTCAGGCAGAAAGCAGCTTTCTGACTTCTGAAGACACTGTTCGTGGAGAGCAAACATCAGGCTTTACAGCTTTTGGAGGAAGCTCCACGTTTATGTCCCTGGAAGCCACCACAGCGTCAAACAAGTGATCCTGTGGGTTTCCTGGGGGAGTATAAGACGACAACAACAAAAAAAAATTCCACTAACCAGGAGCACTGGATTTTGACAGAGACGGCGCCACTTCCTCCCACGAGTGAGGCTGATGGATGGTTTCTGCACCAAAACTGACAGTGACAAAAGAGGCTTCAACACGAAGGAGCCTTTCCCGTCCCTCTTCCCGCATCTGGGAAGGCTGGTGCCAACTGATAAGCGAGTCAAATATTACCAATGATTGACATCCCTAAAAACAACTACGGAGGTGGGGGTGCCTTCAAAGAGCAACCGCTACCACTGCTGGTAGGGGTTGTGTGTTTTTTTTTAACGCCTGTCAAAGTGACTGGTTCTTGCTGCACACGGCTGAGAGGACAACGCTTTCTTCACCCAGTCTTCTTCAGCGCCGCCACCACCAGCCCTGCCATGGCTTCTCAGCCCAAAGAAACCAAAAATAGTTATGCTGGGATCCCTCGAGATAGCAAACGGACTTTTGGATGTGGGATGTTGCTCACTACATGTACCAGAATTATGGAAAAGAAAAACAAGTTGGCAAAAGAAAAAAACACAATATGAAACCAGAAGCAGAACAGAGAAAGCAGAAAATTGCAGAAGAGTCATTCTCCTTCTCATGCCCCATTTCCATTTCTGCCTGGTAAATGCACCCTTGTCGTCTCCAGTGCCTTTTCTCCATGTTCTCAGCAACACTTAGCTGTGTCTTCTCAGGAAAAACACATAAACAAGAGATGAGGAAACATCACTTGATACATTTTATGTTCCTCTCAATTCCGAGTGATGATCCAACGTTGAGAAGTTGGACAACAGGACAAGGGGTAATGGTTTTAAACTGAAAGAGGGGAGATTTAGATTAGATATTGGGAAGAAATTCTTGACTGGAAGGGTGGTGAGACTGGAACAGGTTGCCCAGACAAGTTGTGGATGCCCCATCCCTGGAGGGGTTCAAGGCCAGGCTGGATGGGGCTTGGAGCAGCCTGGTCTGGTGGGAGGTGTCCCTGCCCAGGGCAGGGGGGGTGGAACTCACTGATCTTCAAGGTCCCTTCCAACTCCGTCCCACCACCAACCTGCCAGTAGAAACTCTGGTTTTCCACATGTTTCAGTTCAATCTAAAGGAAGAGCCCATTTATTGCACAATGTGGCAAAGTAACCTGGGAAAAAGAGCCATCCTAAGGATGTGTGTTTGGGGCAAGATTAGCACCTGCTGCAAATAAAAGTCAGATTTATACTTCCTAAGGATCTAGTCCACCAAGGAATAAATTTAATATTCAATTGAGGAAAGAAGAACTTAATTTTAGTACAGAAGAGAATCATGATGTAAAACACAGCATCATACAATCTATCACGGTTAGCATGATTTTAATGGATCATTAGAAATGCTTATGGAACCTGTGAGTTTCTGGGCACTACTTCGGGATCAGTAATAAAAAAAAATTCATTCTCTAGTTACCTCCTAAAGCAACTTAGCATACCATATATGATGAAGAATTATAGTCTACTCGAGAAAAGATACTTAACTCCTTACAATGCAGCAATAAAAGATGCCTGATCGGAGATGAAATTTGAAAGCTTTGAATTTGATGGGCTTTGAGAATACCCCCATGTAAAGTATTATATTTTATACTCCTTTTTTCTTTTCAAAATGATTGATTTTCCACAGACTTTCTAATATGAGCATACAAGCAGAAAAAATTCAGTATTTCTTTTCAGTTATGTCAAATTTTAACCATTTATTACAGCGCAGAATCCTGGATAAAAACACTCTATAAATCACATAGGTAGCTCTATCTGCATCTTAAGAATTTAAGCATGTCCAGAATGAGAAACCAGGGTGACTGCTCGAAGACATCTTTCAGGAGCCAATGTGCATCCTCTGCGGTCGCTTCTACCCACACACATCCTCCTTACACAGGAGCCATCCTTCCTACTCTGCTGCTTTAATCTCTCTTCATATTTACTAGGCTCTGAAGAATTTTAATAAATATTCCATGTGGTATCCATAAAGCAAATAAAAATGATTAACCAACAGTCAGCACAAACGCCTCTGAAGCGGCAGGCACTCTTCTTTCATGCAGGATCATCAAGTTCAATACCACGATAAAGGTTAAGTTTATTAAGCATTAGAGAGATCTGAGTTCTCATCACTCAACCACTCCTTTTTATCCTGGTTTTTTATATATTTTTTTGAGAAAGTGCAGTAAAAGGAGGTGCACAGCTAAATGGTGACCTTTAAAAGTACTGTGTGCTCCTATGGGAGGAAATGCACTGTATTTGATTGTTAGTTTTTATAAGATTAATTAGTCTGGCACGCTAATTGATATTTTTCGGTAGATGAGAGCAATGAAATAATTTGTTTCCCTTTAAAGGAATTATGTAATAAATTCAATCCACGGATTAATAACTGCACTGCTTTATCACAGCAATGGACTTATTTTTGGAGATACATTTTTAAACATATAATAAACCCATCCATTTGGGTAAGTTCTCGGGAAGCTTTATGTAGCACAGGTTTTTTTCAGACAGCAAGTCCTTCATGGATTTCAATCGCCAAACCAGATACACAATAAAGGTCCCCTATTTCACAGGACAACAGATGTCATCAATGGAAAGCCCTGGCATTAACGAGCTTGCACAGCTCAGGTCAGGATTGTTGCCTGTGCACAATTACTACTATATAAAACTTCCATGGAAACGCAAAAAAAAGTTTGTAGAGCAAGCTTTGGTGAATCTGCTCGTATTGCTTAGTTTGCACTTGTACTACTATCCACGTACACAGGCAAAACGATCTTTCACAAACCTGACCTTCAGAAATCACACATTGGTATGCAAGTATGGACAGTAAACTGCAAGCACTGATGAAGATACTTAGGCAGTGTCATTAGGCACACGATAAAGTTGTCACAGACTAATACATCACCCACGTCAACTGAGCCACGATAACCTTCCAGTCACCTGGTCTTTGCTCATAAAATGCAAGATAATGCACATTAGCAAAGCCCTCTTTCATTTCAGCTTAAACCAAGTCAAAGAAGTTTGCATTTGGGCAAACGTGGCCAGTTAGTGCACTTTTGTTAGCCCACAGGAGCTCAACAGATCTTGGTACATCCATCGTGTCCATAACCTGTTAGATACACTGCTGCCACCTCAGGAATTGCTCCACACATACCCAAAAATAAATAAAAGATGAAACGCACAGGCAGTACCTTCTCCCTCGGGTACCAGAAGTGTCCTGCACAGACCTTGGCCAGTCCTTTGAGTGACAAGATTTATTTGCCCAGTAGCCAACTTAGCAGTGGTACAACAGTGCTCACCACGTCTGTCACAATGTTGGACCTCTTCATTTTCAACCATCATGGAAATATTTTGGTGAGCACAAACCACCCAAGAACAAGCTCATAACTGAATACAAATAGGCATTAGAAGAATGACATACCACTGTATTTAGATGATAAAGCTTCTAGCTCCTCAGTAGGTGACGTTTTTCTCAGAAATTCTTGTAATGACCACAGGAAGCTCAGCCCAGATGCACTAAGTGTGTTGGTGACCATCTTTGGAGCAGCTACTGAACTGGGAGCAGGGAGTTTAACCAGAAGTGAAAAACCTGCCTACCTTAGTGAATCTGGACTAAATGGAAGCGGTTTATTGTCCCAAAACAACAAGCTGGGATGGAGACCAACCCAACCAGGCCAATGTCCCAATTTTCACAAAAGGAGGAAAAGAGAGAAGCATGTTAACATACAAAGATTTAACTGTACATTACCAACATTTATTATTCAGTTTCACAAGCTTTATCAGACACCACACATCTCTTGGGACTTCTGCTAGAAAAGGTCTCTATAAATTGTGGCTGGACTCTGTTAAGGTTCCTCTAACAAACCCCTTGGCAGAGGTTTAGGAAGGATGGTGTTGAAATTTGTGAGCCAACAATTCCTGCTTTGGTGTTGCAAAACGAAGGAGGAAGTAACATATTTTTAGTTCAGAGACTGAATTAATTAATTTGTTGGTTTTGGCAGCCAGAAACTTTTTTCTATGAATCAGAAATGAAGTCTTTATTAAATGAGAGTGCCCTTCCTGTCAAGTAAGCGCTTGATTCAATAGGCAAGGGTCTTGCTCAAAAAAAAAAAACCACCATCAACAACAAAAACAAACAACAAAACCCAACCAAAACCCAAACCTAACAAAATGAACCCCCAAAACTTCTCCAAACAGTGTAATGAACACTGAAGTTGTATTTGTACAACACACAAGAGTGTCACCAGAAGAGACAGAAAGTCCCCGGGTGACTCCTTTAGCCGTGGTTTACGGAAACCAGTGGAAGAGAGACCAAGGGGAAAAGCCAACCTGAGTCCAAGCCTAAATGATTTGAATGCCCAGACCAGAATCCTGGCAAGAGAGGAAAATGTACAAGCAGGATTTGAGCTTTTTTGCATTTCTTTCAGGAAACTGCTCCATTGCTCTGTCTTTCCCACTCAAGCCCACAGATCAGCTGGAGAGACATTTTTCTCTTTTTTTTGGTTGAAATTCTGTTCCATGCAGGCTTTTGAATGCTGGGAACTCACTTCCTTGGCTTTGGAAAGCTGAATCTAGACTGTTTGGCTGATAGGGAATGGCAGGAAGCAAGTGACGTGACAGGAGGAGGAGGAAAGTTCATAAATGAGAAGCACACTTGCATCATGTGCAAAGGAGAAAAGAAAGTATATTGATGACTTTTACA
The DNA here is from genome assembly GCF_001431845.1 of Calidris pugnax. Taxonomy (NCBI): domain Eukaryota; kingdom Metazoa; phylum Chordata; class Aves; order Charadriiformes; family Scolopacidae; genus Calidris; species Calidris pugnax. Next base: position 3,792,308 of record NW_015090811.1, on the reverse strand, counting down.
CTAGAATTATACTGACATTATTTTACCCTTCTCATAACGGCAAATGAGGAGTAAGATTAATTTTACAGCAGCAGATTTTCCCCATGACTTCAACAGAATTAGATTAAATTAATGTTTCAGTTGTGCTTAATCTAAATTTCTGTCTTCTAAACTGTAGGCAAATGGTTTCTAATCACTATTTCTGTACCATCTGATGTTAAACGTTCATCAATTTTGTTTCCCACCAATATGATTAAAATCTTATTCAGGCAAGAAAACATTGTTAGTAAGCAAATCAATTTCTTTTAAAACTCTCTCATGTACTACCAGTTAATAGCTTCTTCAACCAAAACAGTAAAAACACACTGGTGTTGGGTTTATTTTCTAGCTATAAGCTGCTTCTCCCCTCTAATTTTGTCTGCCCCAGACTAGCAACATAAAGGACATAAAGTTGAATTTCCCCCATACAACCCTTTAAAAAGAAAGAACTGTTAGGATCATAAACTGCCCAACAGTGTGATTTTAAAGTATTTAATGAAGGACAGAATGAATTTCTACTTTGTAAAACGCAACTTCAATTAATACCACGACTAAAAGACCCTGCACTATTATCAAAAAGTCATAAAACATCTGGGTTTAACGATAATCTGGCTGAAGAGTACTATACATAACAGAAATAAAATTCCTTATTGCCATTCATCATCTTCCATCTTTAAAACGATACTGCACTCACACGTTAATTACAGATATTAGATAAGTAAATTGTATCACGACGCCCTGAAAGGCTGCCCCAGCAACTGCTGGGAGAGCATAAAACCATTAAATGGGCGAGATCCTTTCTCCACCGGCTCTGCCCGGGGCACCATTTCACAACATAACACTTTGTCAGTCATTTACCTTCAGCTGTACTTGTGAAATCCATCTCTTCATAAGCACTTAATGCATTTACAGCTTGGTTGAAGAGGTGAAAAAGAGTTTTCGGGGTGGGCAGGGGGAATTAAGGGGTTCCTGACACTGCTTTGAGACAAATGAGTAAATAACCCACCAGTGGCACCGTAGAGAGTGAACTCTTCCATTTTGAAATTATTTTGCTGTACAGGTATAATAAACACACTGGAGGACCAAAATTGGCCTGTTACATCCATATATCTACTTAATTTAGAGTAAGTGCACGCTCTAAGTGTTGGCATTTTAATGAGGCTCAAGCATCGTCACAGCTACTGAGGCACCAGCTCTGTCAGAAGATGACCTTTTAGAAAAAACCAAACCAGTACCAAATTTCAAACCCAGCTCCCAGCCCTAATGCAGTACCACAGCTTTTGGGACACAAACAGCTTTTGGGGACTTTCTCCCCTCCTAGCACGGCCCCACACCAGGCCCAGCTCAGTCTGGTTTGTGTAGCAAGGAAAAAGGGATGTGCTCTCCCTCCTCTCACCATCACTCTTCTGCTCTCAACGTCCATCTCCTGAGGACACAGCACGGCTTTGGTGCTGGTTCCTCATCCTAGGTAGCCAGAGGTATCAAGCCCTCAGCAGGAAGGAGAAAGGACCCCTCTCTCCAGCCAGAACATTCATCAAATGTCCCCTCTGTGCCCCAGAAAGGGCAAGGACAAGGACTCGACATCACCCTGGGCAAGAGGAGTCACTTCTTCATCTTCCACAAACATTTGCAAAGAAAAAGGCATTTATTCATGAAGTGACAACCCACCCTGTCTTCCTTAGCAACAGTTTTCCTTCTCTGTGAAGCATTAATAATATATTTTTATCTACTTTCAACACCACGCCTATATAAGAAAATGTTTAATTCCTTAGAAAAATAAACTCTCCCTCTAGCAAGGATAACTCCTCCAGCGCACAAGCAGATGTAGGGTTTTGACAGCTGACTGGTCATAAACAATCAAAGGTTTCAACAAAAGACAAAATACTTGTGTGGGCTCCCAGTTCTGCCAAGAAATTCAATGAGAAGTGAGGAATAGCAAGGGAAGAGGATGAAATATCACAGACTTGAAGCAAAAGAAGTCTGCAGGTGATACTGGCCTGGAAAAAAAGGAGTAACTAAGAAAACGTTATCACCAGGCATAATTAACAGCTGTGTAAGAAATAGAGCAGATTTCAGAGGAAATCCTCCTTCTGTAGAGGTTTAAGGGTGACAATAAAGCTTAAAAACTGTCACAAGCGTTTGATTAGTACATTACAGATGGAATTTCAAACTGGCAGGTTAATAATCAAGAACTCCCCAGGGTACCAGACTCACATTAATGCAGCTCCTCCTTTACCTGGGCCAATCAACCCACATTCATACTTTCCCACCACCTGACAAAATACATCTGCTGGGTAAAAAAAAAAACAAACCAGCTTTTCTTGGGAACGGATTAAATATTTATGCCATTCTATTACTGATGTAAACACTTCTCCTACACAGTTTTCTAGATATAGATCAGCAGCTTCATTGCAAAACTTAATCATGCACCGTTCCCTGAAAAATGCTTAAAAGTATGTTTTAGAAACTGTTTGCAGAAGGTAATAAAACACACTTAAAGTCACATAAAACTTATAATCATTGTTCCAGCCATTTCAATACTGAAAAACAAATGCGTTCAGAAATTGAACAGCCTTTGCTAACACTACATATGCCCCTCCGGTACCTAATTAGCTGATAATACTCTGGGTGCCTGCAATGCACAATTCAAATGCCTTGCTTACCAATGTGTTTAGTATTCTGCAAATAAGTCTTCGTACCAATTAAATCCCTTGTTATTATGAAAATGCTTCCATACTGTTGTAATAACACAGGATAAGGCAGTCAATGCTACTAATCACGAGGCTATTCTTTGAATAATTGCAGGATTTATGAGTAATCATTGCTAAGGATGCGCTACTATTCAGTACAGAGTACACAAAATCTAATAATACCTTTCAAATAAATCTGATTAATGTTACAGTATCCTTTAAGTGAGGCATGTACATAAAAAATCTTCCTGAACTGCTGAGAAGTATTTTACAGTGCAGTAATTTACTGTAGCAATTCCGCAGCAATTTACAAGCACAATAATTTACAAGTGTACGCAGACAACAAAAAAATCTATTTTTCTTCTCAATATCTGAAAACATTGCTAAATATCAGGTTTGATCTGCTTCCACTTACCCTATGCCAGGCAAATTAGAAGAGTGTATTTGCTCACAGGAAACTTTTGGGGTAAACTCAGGAACGAGCCCAGATTCCCCATCGATTAAGCCAGCAAGTCAAAAACTTGCAAAATCTCCACAGAAATGTTTAATGGAACTGGCTCATACTTTAGTCCAGTTCTGAAATTTTCTGCTGAAGTCACATACAGTAGGAGAAATACTTTATTCATCATCAGAATAATCAAATGTATTACTTATAAACTAACACAAGAACTCATCTCTTAAAAGTTTTCTATCTTCCAGCCACCTAAGAAAGAAAAGCCTGGGGCTGCAGAGCAAGGAACTCCCACCATTAAAAATAGTCCAACACTAAGATTTAGAACTAGTAGAAACTTTAAGCAAATGAGTAAGACTTTCAATAAGTAACTTAACATGATCATTTATAAAGTACAACTAAAGAATGAAAATAAAACCCAATCATTATTAAAAATCTTCAACATTGTATCAGAATAGAAACGGTTTAGAGAATTATTTAATTAGTTACTTACATATATGAAGCCATTTTAAATGCTTTTCACACACACACAAGCAGCCAAACCCACAGAACTCAGAGTGGCAGGGGAGAAATACACAGATTGTTCCCTCCATGACAAATTAGTCCCAAAATTCCTTCACCTGTGCCTAATGCAACACCTGAATTTAAAGGGCCCCATCAACCCTAAATCCTTCTGACCTTCTGCCCCTCAATCCTGGAAACAACCAAGACAAAGGTCAAGCAGATCCACATGGGTGTTAAGTCCTCATTTCTCAGAGGGGCACACAAGGATGGGCAAAGCTGCCCGACGGCGTGAGATGAGTTATGAGTCCCCAAAAGATCCCTCTTCCTGCAGATTACCCATCTGTGGGACTTTCTGCATCTCTGGAGCATTAATTCAATGATACCCACAAGGGCTACGCTTGTGTTTTCAT